>NC_053394.1:318967318-319290757 GCF_905171765.1 Bufo bufo
ATATATAATACCGAACTAAAAGTATACATAATACACTACTAGAAGTATATATATATAATACACTACTAGAAGTATATAATACCATACTAGAAGTATAGATATGATACACTACCAGAAGTATATAATACCGAACAAGAAGTATATAATACACTACTAGAAGTATATAACGCCGTACTAGAAGTATACAATACACTACTAGAAGTATATATATAATACACTACTAGAAGTATATAATACCGAACAAGACGTATATAATACACTACTAGAAGTATACATAATACACTAGCAATAATCCTCTCCTGTCTATGGTATAACACACTGGTGAGTATAACTAGTACCTAGTAAACTATAAATAATATACTGCACTAGTTTCTTATAGCACTCTCCCGTACAGAACAGTCCGGTCGCTATAACAGACTGCTTTCCCACCACACTGTATACTGGACTACCAGCTCCACACACTGCGGGGTATCTGTGATGTAGCAGTGCTGTGATCAGCAGAGAAGAGCAGGTTACCTCCGGGTAGCAGTCTTTGGCGAACACATGAAGCAGAGCCGTCTTTCCACACTGAGTGTCCCCGACCACCACTATTTTACAGCGAGACATCTGCTTCTCCATTCTGTATTCGGTGTCCTCAGCCCTCTCCTCCCTCATGGAGAGCCCCCCTGCCCAGTGGAACAGAGCCCCCCGGTACAGTCCACACATCAACTGCGATCCTCAGCCTCCCAACATCGCTCCTTCACTGCACAGTCCGGCCAGCAGGCACTCGGTCTGCCAGCGGTGGGGTAACGCCTCCTAACCACGGCGCGCCAATGAGAAGCCGACTGTAGGTGTCCTGATTACCATAATGGGCGTGGTCTAGAGGTTTGGGGAGACTGTAAATTGAGGAGGATTGGGATTATGGGAGCGGCATGTAGTACGGCGCGCTCACCTGACACAGGCGACAGAGGGTTAACGAAAGCGGCGCTCAGTGTGAATGGGAGCGAGCGCTGTATGACTGCAGCTGTACTACGTGCTGATTGGCGTTCTGTATGCTAGTAACTATACAATACTAGCAAGTATAGACCTAACACGTAGAGAGTATACTATAACCAAATGATGTGCAGGATGAATAGTATTAGCAAGTGTATAGTACTAACTGTATGATACTAGTGTTTCACTCCTCAGGTAGGCAGCTATGACATCACTAATATGTTGCAGGCAAGCTTCAATGACATCACAACTGGGTTGCAGTCAGGTCAGCTACGGTGACATCACAAGTGGGTTTCAGTCAGGTGAGCTACTGTGACATCACAGGCTGATTTCAGGCAGGTGAGGTACTGTGACATCACAAGCTGGTTGCAGTCAGGTCGGCTACCGTGACATCACAAGCTGGTTTCAGTCAGGTAAGGTACTATGACATCACAAGCTGGTTTCAGTCAGTTGAGCTACTGTGACATCACAAGCTGGTTTCAGTCAGGTGAGCTACTGTGACATCACAAGGGGGTTTCAGTCAGGTGTGCTACTGTGACATCACAAGGTGGTTTCAGTCAGGTGTGCTACGGTGACATCACAAGTGGGTTTCAGTCAGGTGAGCTACTGTGACATCACAGGCTGATTTCAGGCAGGTGAGGTACTGTGACATCACAAGCTGGTTGCAGTCAGGTCGGCTACCGTGACATCACAAGCTGGTTTCAGTCAGGTAAGGTACTATGACATCACAAACTGGTTTCAGTCAGTTGAGCTACTGTGACATCACAAGCTGGTTTCAGTCAGGTGAGCTACTGTGACATCACAAGGGGGTTTCAGTCAGGTGTGCTACTGTGACATCACAAGGTGGTTTCAGTCAGGTGTGCTACTGTGACATCACAAGGGGGTTTCAGTCAGTTGAGCTACTGTGACATCACAAGGGGGTTTTCAGTCAGGTGTGCTACTGTGACATCACAAGGGGGTTTCAGTCAGGTGAGCTACTGTGACATCACAAGGTGGTTTCAGTCAGGTGTGCTACTGTGACATCACAAGGTGGTTTCAGTCAGGTGAGCTACTGTGACATCACAGGCTGATTTCAGGCAGGTGAGGTACTGTGACATCACAAGGTGGTTTCAGTCAGATGAGCTACTGTGACATCACAAGTGGATTTCTGTCTGGTCTCTGGACCACAATGTTATTCTGCTCCAGACAATACAATTGGTACCATATAAAGGTGTTGCACAGGGTTCTCAGTGAGCTTCTGTGACATCACAAGGGGGTTTCAGTCAGTTGAGCTTCTGTGACATCACAAGGGGGTTTCAGTCAGGTGTGCTACTGTGACATCACAAGCTGGTTTCAGTCAGGTGTGCTACTGTGACACCACAAGGTGGTTTCAGTCAGGTGTGCTACTGTGACATCACAAGGGGGTTTCAGTCAGGTGAGCTACTGTGACATCACAAGGGGGTTTCAGTCAGTTGAGCTACTGTGACATCACAAGGTGGTTTCAGTCAGGTGTGCTACTGTGACATCACAAGGGGGTTTCAGTCAGGTGAGCTACTGTGACATCACAAGGTGTTTTCAGTCAGGTGTGCTACTGTGACATCACAAGCTGGTTTCAGTCAGTTGAGCTACTGTGACATCACAGGCTGGTTTCAGTCAGTTGAGCTACTGTGACATCACAAGCTGGTTTCAGTCAGGTGTGCTACTGTGACATCACAAGGGGGTTTCAGTCAGGTGTGCTACTGTGACATCACAAGGGGGTTTCAGTCAGGTGTGCTACTGTGACATCACAAGGGGGTTTCAGTCAGGTGTGCTACTGTGACATCACAAGGTGGTTTCAGTCAGTTGAGCTACTGTGACATCACAAGCTGGTTTCAGTCAGGTGTGCTACTGTGACATCACAAGGGGGTTTCAGTCAGGTGAGCTACTGTGACATCACAAGGTGGTTTCAGTCAGGTGTGCTACTGTGACATCACAAGGTGGTTTCAGTCAGTTGAGCTACTGTGACATCACAAGCTGGTTTCAGTCAGGTGTGCTACTGTGACATCACAAGGGGGTTTCAGTCAGTTGAGCTTCTGTGACATCACAAGGGGGTTTCAGTCAGGTGTGCTACTGTGACATCACAAGGTGGTTTCAGTCAGGTGTGCTACTGTGACATCACAAGCTGGTTTCAGTCAGGTGTGCTACTATGACATCACAAGGGGGTTTCAGTCAGGTGTGCTACTGTGAATATCACAAGCTGGCTTCAGTCAGGTGTGCTACTGTGACACCACAAGGTGGTTTCAGTCAGGTGTGCTACTGTGACATCACAAGGGGGTTTCAGTCAGTTGAGCTACTGTGACATCACAAGGTGGTTTCAGTCAGGTGTGCTACTGTGACATCACAAGGGGGTTTCAGTCAGGTGAGCTACTGTGACATCACAAGGTGTTTTCAGTCAGGTGTGCTACTGTGACATCACAAGCTGGTTTCAGTCAGTTGAGCTACTGTGACATCACAGGCTGGTTTCAGTCAGTTGAGCTACTGTGACATCACAAGCTGGTTTCAGTCAGGTGTGCTACTGTGACATCACAAGGGGGTTTCAGTCAGGTGTGCTACTGTGACATCACAAGGGGGTTTCAGTCAGGTGTGCTACTGTGACATCACAAGGGGGTTTCAGTCAGGTGTGCTACTGTGACATCACAAGGTGGTTTCAGTCAGTTGAGCTACTGTGACATCACAAGCTGGTTTCAGTCAGGTGAGCTACTGTGACATCACAAGTGGATTTCAGTCAGGTGTGCTACTGTGACATCACAAGGGGGTTTCAGTCAGATGTGCTACTGTGACATCACAAGGGGGTTTCAGTCAGGTATGCTACTGTGACATCACAAGGTGGTTTCAGTCAGGTGTGCTACTGTGACATCACAAGGTGGTTTCAGTCAGGTGTGCTACTGTGACATCACAAGGTGGTTTCAGTCAGGTGAGCTACTGTGACATCACAGGCTGATTTCAGGCAGGTGAGGTACTGTGACATCACAAGGTGGTTTCAGTCAGTTGAGCTACTGTGACATCACAAGCTGGTTTCAGTCAGGTGTGCTACTGTGACATCACAAGGGGGTTTCAGTCAGGTGTGCTACTGTGACATCACAAGCTGGTTTCAGTCAGGTGTGCTACTGTGACATCACAAGGTGGTTTCAGTCAGGTGTGCTACTGTGACATCACAAGGGGGTTTCAGTCAGGGGTGTGCTACTGTGACATCACAAGGTGGTTTCAGTCAGGTGAGCTACTGTGACATCAGAGGCTGATTTCAGACAGGTGAGGTACTGTGACATCACAAGGTGGTTTCAGTCAGATGAGCTACTGTGACATCACAAGTGGATTTCTGTCTGGTCTCTGGACCACAATGTTATTCTGCTCCAGACAATACAATTGGTACCATATAAAGGTGTTGCACAGGGTTCTGACCAGTGAGCTTCTGTGACATCACAAGGGGGTTTCAGTCAGGTGTGCTACTGTGACATCACAAGGTGGTTTCAGTCAGGTGAGCTACTGTGACATCACAAGGTGGTTTTAGTCAGGTGTGCTACTGTGACATCACAAGCTGGTTTCAGTCAGTTGAGCTACTGTGACATCACAGGCTGGTTTCAGTCAGTTGAGCTACTTTGACATCACAAGCTGGTTTCAGTCAGGTGTGCTACTGTGACATCACAAGGGGGTTTCAGTCAGGTGTGCTACTGTGATATCACAAGGTGGTTTCAGTCAGTTGAGCTACTGTGACATCACAAGCTGGTTTCAGTCAGGTGTGCTACTGTGACATCACAAGGGGGTTTCAGTCAGGTGTGCTACTGTGACATCACAAGCTGGTTTCAGTCAGGTGTGCTACTGTGACATCACAAGGTGGTTTCAGTCAGGTGTGCTACTGTGACATCACAAGGGGGTTTCAGTCAGTTGAGCTACTGTGACATCACAAGGGGGTTTCAGTCAGGGGTGTGCTACTGTGACATCACAAGGTGGTTTCAGTCAGGTGTGCTACTGTGACATCACAAGGTGGTTTCAGTCAGGTGAGCTACTGTGACATCAGAGGCTGATTTCAGGCAGGTGAGGTACTGTGACATCACAAGGTGGTTTCAGTCAGATGAGCTACTGTGACATCACAAGTGGATTTCTGTCTGGTCTCTGGACCACAATGTTATTCTGCTCCAGACAATACAATTGGTACCATATAAAGGTGTTGCACAGGGTTCTGACCAGTGAGCTTCTGTGACATCACAAGGGGGTTTCAGTCAGGTGTGCTACTGTGATATCACAAGGTGGTTTCAGTCAGGTGAGCTACTGTGACATCACAAGGTGGTTTCAGTCAGGTGTGCTACTGTGACATCACAAGCTGGTTTTAGTCAGTTGAGCTACTGTGACATCACAAGCTGGTTTCAGTCAGGTGTGCTACTGTGACATCACAAGCTGGTTTCAGTCAGGTGTGCTACTGTGACATCACAAGGGGGTTTCAGTCAGGTGTGCTACTGTGACATCACAAGGGGGTTTCAGTCAGGTGTGCTACTGTGACATCACAAGGTGGTTTCAGTCAGGTGTGCTACTGTGACATCACAAGGTGGTTTCAGTCAGTTGAGCTACTGTGACATCACAATCTGGTTTCAGTCAGGTGTGCTACTGTGACATCACAAGGGGGTTTCAGTCAGGTGAGCTACTGTGACATCACAAGGTGGTTTCAGTCAGGTGTGCTACTGTGACATCACAAGGTGGTTTCAGTCAGGTGAGCTACTGTGACATCACAAGGTGGTTTCAGTCAGGTGAGCTACTGTGACATCACAGGCTGATTTCAGGCAGGTGAGGTACTGTGACATCACAAGGGGGTTTCAGTCAGATGAGCTACTGTGACAAAACAAGTGGATTTCAGTCAGGTGTGCTACTGTGACATCACAAGGGGGTTTCAGTCAGGTGTGCTACTGTGACATCACAGGCTGGATTCAGTCAGGTAAGGTACTATGACATAACAAGCAAGTTTCAGTCAGGTAAGCTACTGTGACATCACAGCTGAGCTTAAAGGGTTTCTACCATCAGATTTTGCCATATGTAGCTGACTGACATGAGCGATGTGCTAGTGTCAGCACTACATAACAGTATGATTTGTTCACTTCTGTCTGCAGCCGTTCACCTAAAAAAGTACTTTTATCCATATGCTAATGAGCCTCTAGGTGCTATGTGGGCGTCGATTCAGCACCTAGAGGCTCCGTCCACTGACCATTTTCGCCGCCCATGTAGTTCTTCTAGCCCGCCCCGCTCCTCTTGATTGACGTCCGATTTGCCTGCATCTGTCTAAATCCTGCGCCATGCGCTTCTGTATTCGGCCCAGTGAGTGAATGCTGCGCTCCTGGTGCCGGCTTCCTCACTGTAACGTACTCGGCGCAGGCGGAGTGAGTGAATGCTGCGCTCCTGGTGCCGGCTTCCTCACTGTAACGTACTCGGCGCAGGCACAGTGAGTGAATGCTGCGTTCCTGGTGCCGGCTTCCTCATTGTAACGTACTCGGCGCAGGCGCAGTGAGGAAGTCGGCACCAGGAGCGCAGCATTCACTCACTGCGCCTGCGCCGAATACAGAAGCGCATGGCACAGGCACGGGATTCAGACAGATGCAGGCAAATCGGACGTCAATCAAGAGGAGCGGGGCGGGCTAGAAGAACTACATGGGCAGCGAAAATGGTCAGTAGGCGGAGCCTCTAGGTGCTGAATCGACGCCCTACTGTGACATCACTGGTGGGTTGCAGTAAGCTGCTGTGACATCACTGGTGGGTTGCAGTAAGCTGCTGTGACACCACTGGTGGGTTTCAGTAAGCTGCTGTGACATCACTTGGTGGGTTTCAGTAAGCTGCTGTGACATCACTGGTGGGTTTCAGTAAGCTGCTGTGACATCAGTGGTGGGTTTCAGTAAGCTGCTGTGACTTCACTGGTGGGTTTCAGTAAGCTGCTGTGACATCACTGGTGGGTTTCAGTAGGCTGCTGTGACATCACTGGTGGGTTTCAGTAAGCTGCTGTGACATCACTGGTGGGTTTCAGTAAGCTGTTGTGACTTCACTGGTGGGTTTCAGTAAGCTGCTGTGACATCACTGGTGGGTTTCAGTAAGTTGCTGTGACATCACTGGTGGGTTTCAGTAAGTTGCTGTGACATCACTGGTGGGTTTCAGTAAGTTGCTGTGACACCACTGGTGGGTTTCAGTAAGGCTACTTTCACACTAGCGTTCGGAGCGGTTCCGTCTGATGTTTCATCAGACGGATCCGCTCCTATAATGCAGACGTTTGCATCCGTCTAGAAGAACTACATGGGCAGCGAAAATGGTCAGTAGGCGGAGCCTCTAGGTGCTGAATCGACGCCCTACTGTGACATCACTGGTGGGTTGCAGTAAGCTGCTGTGACATCACTGGTGGGTTGCAGTAAGCTGCTGTGACACCACTGGTGGGTTTCAGTAAGCTGCTGTGACATCACTTGGTGGGTTTCAGTAAGCTGCTGTGACATCACTGGTGGGTTTCAGTAAGCTGCTGTGACATCAGTGGTGGGTTTCAGTAAGCTGCTGTGACTTCACTGGTGGGTTTCAGTAAGCTGCTGTGACATCACTGGTGGGTTTCAGTAGGCTGCTGTGACATCACTGTTGGGTTGCAGTAAACTGCTGTGACATCACTGGTGGGTTTCAGTAAGCTGTTGTGACTTCACTGGTGGGTTTCAGTAAGCTGCTGTGACATCACTGGTGGGTTTCAGTAAGTTGCTGTGACATCACTGGTGGGTTTCAGTAAGTTGCTGTGACACCACTGGTGGGTTTCAGTAAGGCTACTTTCACACTAGCGTTCGGAGCGGTTCCGTCTGATGTTTCATCAGACGGATCCGCTCCTATAATGCAGACGTTTGCATCCGTTCAGAAAATTTCTAAGTGTGAAAGTAGCCTGAACGGATCCGTCCAGACTTTACATTGAAAGTCAATGGGGGACGGATCCGCTTGAAGATTGAGCCATATGGTGTCATCTTCAAGCGGATCCGTCCCCATTTACTTCCATTGTAAGTCTGGACGGATCCGCTCGCCTCCGCACGGCCAGGCAGACACCCGAACGCTGCAAGCAGCGTTCAGGTGTCCGCTCACTGAGCGGAGCGGAGGCTGAACGCTGGCAGACTGATGCATTCTGAGCGGATCCGCCTCCACTGAGAATGCATTAGGGCCGGACGGCTGCGTTCGGGGCCGCTTGTGAGCCCCTTCAAACGGAGCTCACGAGCGGACACCCGAACGCAGGTGTGAAAGTAGCCTAAGCTGTTGTGACTTCACTGGTGGGTTTCAGTAAGCTGCTGTGACATCACTGGTGGGTTTCAGTAAGCTGCTGTGACATCACTGGTGGGTTTCAGTAAGCTGCTGTGACATCACTGGTGGGTTTCAGTAAGCTGCTGTGCCATCACTGGTGGGTTTCAGTAAGCTGCTGTGACATCACTGAGGGGGTTTCAGTAAGCTGCTGTGACTTCACTGGTGGGTTTCAGTAAGCTGCTGTGACATCACTGAGGGGGTTTCAGTAAGCTGTTGTGACTTCACTGGTGGGTTTCAGTAAGCTGCTGTGACATCACTGGTGGGTTTCAGTAAGTTGCTGTGACATCACTGGTGGGTTTCAGTAAGTTGCTGTGACACCACTGGTGGGTTTCAGTAAGCTGCTGTGACATCACTTGGTGGGTTTCAGTAAGCTGCTGTGCCATCACTGGTGGGTTTCAGTAAGCTGCTGTGACATCACTGATGGGTTTCAGTAAGTTGCTGTGACATCACTGGTGGGTTTCAGTAAGCTGCTGTGACTTCACTGGTGGGTTTCAGTAAGCTGCTGTGACATCACTGGTGGGTTTCAGTAGGCTGCTGTGACATCACTGGTGGGTTTCAGTAAGCTGCTGTGACATCACTGGTGGGTTTCAGTAAGCTGCTGTGACATCACTGAGGGGGTTTCAGTAAGCTGCTGTGACTTCACTGGTGGGTTTCAGTAAGCTGCTGTGACATCACTGGTGGGTTTCAGTAAGCTGCTGTGACATCACTGGTGGGTTTCAGTAAGCTGCTGTGATATCACTAGTGGGTTTCAGTAAGCTGCTGTGACATCACTGGTGGGTTTCAGTAAGCTGCTGTGACATCACTGGTGGGTTTCAGTAAGCTGCTGTGACATCACTGGGGGGTTTCAGTAAGCTGCTGTGATATCACTAGTGGGTTTCAGTAAGCTGCTGTGCCATCACTGGTGGGTTTCAGTAAGCTGCTGTGACATCACTGGTGGGTTTCAGTAAGCTGCTGTGACATCACTGGTGGGTTTCAGTAAGCTGCTGTGACATCACTGGTGGGTTTCAGTAAGCTGCTGTGACATCACTGGTGGGTTTCAGTAGGCTGCTGTGACATCACTGGTGGGTTTCAGTAAGCTGCTGTGACATCACTGGTGGGTTTCAGTAAGCTGCTGTGACATCACTGGTATGTTTCAGTAAGCTGCTGTGACATCACTGGTGGGTTTCAGTAAGCTGCTGTGACATCACTGAGGGGGTTTCAGTAAGCTGTTGTGACTTCACTGGTGGGTTTCAGTAAGCTGCTGTGACATCACTGGTGGGTTTCAGTAAGCTGCTGTGACATCACTGGTGGGTTTCACTAAGCTGCTGTGACATCACTGGTGGGTTTCAGTAAGCTGCTGTGACATCACTGGGGGGTTTCAGTAAGCTGCTGTGACTTCACTGGTGGGTTTCAGTGAGCTGCTGTGACATCACTGAGGGGGTTTCAGTAAGCTGTTGTGACTTCACTGGTGGGTTTCAGTAAGCTGCTGTGACATCACTGGTGGGTTTCAGTAAGTTGCTGTGACATCACTGGTGGGTTTCAGTAAGCTGCTGTGACATCACTTGGTGGGTTTCAGTAAGCTGCTGTGCCATCACTGGTGGGTTTCAGTAAGCTGCTGTGACTTCACTGGTGGGTTTCAGTAAGCTGCTGTGACATCACTGGTGGGTTTCAGTAAGCTGTTGTGACTTCACTGGTGGGTTTCAGTAAGTTGCTGTGACATCACTGGTGGGTTTCAGTAAGCTGCTGTGACATCACTGGTGGGTTTCAGTAAGCTGCTGTGACATCACTGGTGGGTTTCAGTAAGCTGATGTGACTTCACTGGTGGGTTTCAGTAAGCTGCTGTGACATCACTGGTGGGTTTCAGTAAGCTGCTGTGACATCACTGGTGGGTTTCAGTAAGCTGCTGTGACTTCACTGGTGGGTTTAAGTAAGCTGCTGTGACATCACTGGTGGGTTTCAGTAAGCTGTTGTGACTTCACTGGTGGGTTTCAGTAAGCTGCTGTGCCATCACTGGTGGGTTTCAGTAAGCTGCTGTGACATCACTGGTGGGTTTCAGTAAGCTGATGTGACTTCACTGGTGGGTTTCAGTAAGCTGCTGTGACATCACTGGTGGGTATTCAGTAAGCTGCTGTGACATCACTGGTGGGTTTCAGTAAGCTGCTGTGCCATCACTGGTGGGTTTCAGTAAGCTGCTGTGACATCACTGGTGGGTTTCAGTAAGCTGCTGTGACATCACTGGGGGGTTTCAGTAAGCTGCTGTGACATCACTGGTGGGTTTCAGTAAGCTGCTGTGACATCACTGGTGGATTTCAGTAAGCTGCTGTGACACCACTGGTGGGTTTCAGTAAGCTGCTGTGACATCACTTGGTGGGTTTCAGTAAGCTGCTGTGACATCACTGGTGGGTTTCAGTAAGCTGCTGTGACATCAGTGGTGGGTTTCAGTAAGCTGCTGTGACTTCACTGGTGGGTTTCAGTAAGCTGCTGTGACATCACTGGTGGGTTTCAGTAGGCTGCTGTGACATCACTGGTGGGTTTCAGTAAGCTGCTGTGACATCACTGGTGGGTTTCAGTAAGCTGTTGTGACTTCACTGGTGGGTTTCAGTAAGCTGCTGTGACATCACTGGTGGGTTTCAGTAAGTTGCTGTGACATCACTGGTGGGTTTCAGTAAGTTGCTGTGACATCACTGGTGGGTTTCAGTAAGTTGCTGTGACACCACTGGTGGGTTTCAGTAAGGCTACTTTCACACTAGCGTTCGGAGCGGTTCCGTCTGATGTTTCATCAGACGGATCCGCTCCTATAATGCAGACGTTTGCATCCGTCTAGAAGAACTACATGGGCAGCGAAAATGGTCAGTAGGCGGAGCCTCTAGGTGCTGAATCGACGCCCTACTGTGACATCACTGGTGGGTTGCAGTAAGCTGCTGTGACATCACTGGTGGGTTGCAGTAAGCTGCTGTGACACCACTGGTGGGTTTCAGTAAGCTGCTGTGACATCACTTGGTGGGTTTCAGTAAGCTGCTGTGACATCACTGGTGGGTTTCAGTAAGCTGCTGTGACATCAGTGGTGGGTTTCAGTAAGCTGCTGTGACTTCACTGGTGGGTTTCAGTAAGCTGCTGTGACATCACTGGTGGGTTTCAGTAGGCTGCTGTGACATCACTGGTGGGTTGCAGTAAACTGCTGTGACATCACTGGTGGGTTTCAGTAAGCTGTTGTGACTTCACTGGTGGGTTTCAGTAAGCTGCTGTGACATCACTGGTGGGTTTCAGTAAGTTGCTGTGACATCACTGGTGGGTTTCAGTAAGTTGCTGTGACACCACTGGTGGGTTTCAGTAAGGCTACTTTCACACTAGCGTTCGGAGCGGTTCCGTCTGATGTTTCATCAGACGGATCCGCTCCTATAATGCAGACGTTTGCATCCGTTCAGAAAATTTCTAAGTGTGAAAGTAGCCTGAACGGATCCGTCCAGACTTTACATTGAAAGTCAATGGGGGACGGATCCGCTTGAAGATTGAGCCATATGGTGTCATCTTCAAGCGGATCCGTCCCCATTTACTTCCATTGTAAGTCTGGACGGATCCGCTCGCCTCCGCACGGCCAGGCAGACACCCGAACGCTGCAAGCAGCGTTCAGGTGTCCGCTCACTGAGCGGAGCGGAGGCTGAACGCTGGCAGACTGATGCATTCTGAGCGGATCCGCCTCCACTGAGAATGCATTAGGGCCGGACGGCTGCGTTCGGGGCCGCTTGTGAGCCCCTTCAAACGGAGCTCACGAGCGGACACCCGAACGCAGGTGTGAAAGTAGCCTAAGCTGTTGTGACTTCACTGGTGGGTTTCAGTAAGCTGCTGTGACATCACTGGTGGGTTTCAGTAAGCTGCTGTGACATCACTGGTGGGTTTCAGTAAGCTGCTGTGACATCACTGGGGGGTTTCAGTAAGCTGCTGTGCCATCACTGGTGGGTTTCAGTAAGCTGCTGTGACATCACTGAGGGGGTTTCAGTAAGCTGCTGTGACTTCACTGGTGGGTTTCAGTAAGCTGCTGTGACATCACTGAGGGGGTTTCAGTAAGCTGTTGTGACTTCACTGGTGGGTTTCAGTAAGCTGCTGTGACATCACTGGTGGGTTTCAGTAAGTTGCTGTGACATCACTGGTGGGTTTCAGTAAGTTGCTGTGACACCACTGGTGGGTTTCAGTAAGCTGCTGTGACATCACTTGGTGGGTTTCAGTAAGCTGCTGTGCCATCACTGGTGGGTTTCAGTAAGCTGCTGTGACATCACTGATGGGTTTCAGTAAGTTGCTGTGACATCACTGGTGGGTTTCAGTAAGCTGCTGTGACTTCACTGGTGGGTTTCAGTAAGCTGCTGTGACATCACTGGTGGGTTTCAGTAGGCTGCTGTGACATCACTGGTGGGTTTCAGTAAGCTGCTGTGACATCACTGGTGGGTTTCAGTAAGCTGCTGTGACATCACTGAGGGGGTTTCAGTAAGCTGCTGTGACTTCACTGGTGGGTTTCAGTAAGCTGCTGTGACATCACTGGTGGGTTTCAGTAAGCTGCTGTGACATCACTGGTGGGTTTCAGTAAGCTGCTGTGATATCACTAGTGGGTTTCAGTAAGCTGCTGTGACATCACTGGTGGGTTTCAGTAAGCTGCTGTGACATCACTGGTGGGTTTCAGTAAGCTGCTGTGACATCACTGGGGGGTTTCAGTAAGCTGCTGTGATATCACTAGTGGGTTTCAGTAAGCTGCTGTGCCATCACTGGTGGGTTTCAGTAAGCTGCTGTGACATCACTGGTGGGTTTCAGTAAGCTGCTGTGACATCACTGGTATGTTTCAGTAAGCTGCTGTGACATCACTGGTGGGTTTCAGTAAGCTGCTGTGACATCACTGGTGGGTTTCAGTAGGCTGCTGTGACATCACTGGTGGGTTTCAGTAAGCTGCTGTGACATCACTGGTGGGTTTCAGTAAGCTGCTGTGACATCACTGGTATGTTTCAGTAAGCTGCTGTGACATCACTGGTGGGTTTCAGTAAGCTGCTGTGACATCACTGAGGGGGTTTCAGTAAGCTGTTGTGACTTCACTGGTGGGTTTCAGTAAGCTGCTGTGACATCACTGGTGGGTTTCAGTAAGCTGCTGTGACATCACTGGTGGGTTTCACTAAGCTGCTGTGACATCACTGGTGGGTTTCAGTAAGCTGCTGTGACATCACTGGGGGGTTTCAGTAAGCTGCTGTGACTTCACTGGTGGGTTTCAGTGAGCTGCTGTGACATCACTGAGGGGGTTTCAGTAAGCTGTTGTGACTTCACTGGTGGGTTTCAGTAAGCTGCTGTGACATCACTGGTGGGTTTCAGTAAGTTGCTGTGACATCACTGGTGGGTTTCAGTAAGCTGCTGTGACATCACTTGGTGGGTTTCAGTAAGCTGCTGTGCCATCACTGGTGGGTTTCAGTAAGCTGCTGTGACTTCACTGGTGGGTTTCAGTAAGCTGCTGTGACATCACTGGTGGGTTTCAGTAAGCTGTTGTGACTTCACTGGTGGGTTTCAGTAAGTTGCTGTGACATCACTGGTGGGTTTCAGTAAGCTGCTGTGACATCACTGGTGGGTTTCAGTAAGCTGCTGTGACATCACTGGTGGGTTTCAGTAAGCTGATGTGACTTCACTGGTGGGTTTCAGTAAGCTGCTGTGACATCACTGGTGGGTTTCAGTAAGCTGCTGTGACATCACTGGTGGGTTTCAGTAAGCTGCTGTGACTTCACTGGTGGGTTTAAGTAAGCTGCTGTGACATCACTGGTGGGTTTCAGTAAGCTGTTGTGACTTCACTGGTGGGTTTCAGTAAGCTGCTGTGCCATCACTGGTGGGTTTCAGTAAGCTGCTGTGACATCACTGGTGGGTTTCAGTAAGCTGATGTGACTTCACTGGTGGGTTTCAGTAAGCTGCTGTGACATCACTGGTGGGTATTCAGTAAGCTGCTGTGACATCACTGGTGGGTTTCAGTAAGCTGCTGTGCCATCACTGGTGGGTTTCAGTAAGCTGCTGTGACATCACTGGTGGGTTTCAGTAAGCTGCTGTGACATCACTGGGGGGTTTCAGTAAGCTGCTGTGACATCACTGGTGGGTTTCAGTAAGCTGCTGTGACATCACTGGTGGATTTCAGTAAGCTGCTGTGACATCATTGGTGGGTTTCAGTAAGCTGCTTTGACATCACTGGTGGGTTTCAGTAAGCTGCTGTGACATCACTGGTGGGTTTCAGTAAGCTGCTGTGACATCACAACTGTGTTTTTCTCAGACATTTGGTAACATCTCAAGTGGGTTTCAGTCAGAAACATGGCTGTGACCTTCTGTGACATCTGAAGTGTGTGAAAGTGAGGTAAACTGCGTGCCATCCCAACTAGTAAAAGGCTCTGCTCATTCCCATCCACAATTTCTGGTGCACCGCACAGCAGTGAGAGATATTCGGCCCGGCCATGTATCATGTGGTCTATGCCTAGGAGCGCAGGGCATTAGGCCTCATGCACACAAACGTATTTTCTTTCTGTGTGTGTTCCTTTTTTTTGCGGACCGTATACGGAACCATTCATTTTAATGGGTCCTCAAAAAATACGGAAGGTACTCCGTGTGCATTCCATTTCCATATGTCCGTATTTCCATTCCGCAAAAAAATAGAACACGTCCTATTATTGTCCCCATTACGGACAAGGATAGTACTGTTCTATTAGGGGCCAGCTATTCCGTTCCGCAAAATACGAAATGCACACGAACGTCATCCGTATTTTTTGCAGATCTGTATTTTGCGGACCGCAAAATACATACGTTCGTGTGCATGAGGCCTAATACTGACTTATAATGCTGTGTGTCTCTGCATGACCTGTATTTTCTGAATTATACTGACAGCATTATGTCCGTATAATTCTGTTGGAGTCAGGTCAGGCAGAGACACACAGCATTATAAATCAGTATAAAGGCTCGTTCACACGAACGTTTTTTGCGTTTCGTATACGGGCCGTTTATTGCGTTCCATATACGGAACCATTCATTTCAATGGGTCCGCAAAAAAAACGGAATGTACTCTGTGAGCATTCCGTTTCCGTATGTCCGCATTTCCGTTCCGCTCCATTTTGAGTCTTGTCCTATTATTGTCCGCAAATCACGTTCCGTGGCTCCATTCAAGTCAATGGGTCCGCAAAAAAAAACGAAACACATACAGAAATGCATCCATATGTCTTCCGTATCCGTTCCATTTTTGCGTAACCATCTATTGAAAATTTTATGCCCAGCCCAATTTTTTCTATGTAATTACTGTATACGGTATATGCCATACGGAAAAACGGAACAGAAATGGAAACACAACGGTAACAAAAAACGGAACAACGGATCCGTGAAAAACGGTCCGCAAAACACTGAAAAAGCCATACGTTCTTGTGAACAAGCCCTAATGCTGTGCACTGCTGAGAAATGAGCTCTGTCCATAAGGAGGAATCACGGTCACACATGGAGCATGATTTCTGCAGAGGACACCCTCGTCTGAAAGGGCCTAAGGAGTCCGTAGACTGTTCTTGCCCAGGGACCCTCTCTGGAGTCCACCCCTGCCAATACAGTATAAACTATACAATAAATCTAGCATAGACGATATAGTAGTATCATCCCTGTTTTAATGGGTGGTGAGCAGTGATGGCCAGTTCGCATTGTTCGCCCGCGAACATATGCGGGCTGCCATCTTTTTTCACAAGTCCGGCGATGCGCAGGTAAGCCCTTACCTGTGCCTGTGCGCGAGTCGGTCTGAAAACAAGTGCGGTCAATGGGAGCAGGCAGTTCCAAGAACAGCCACCGGGGGCCTTCATCGGGCTGTTCTCGGAACTGCCTGCTCCCGCTGACCGCACTTGTTTTCAGACCGGCTCGCGGCACAGGGCTTACCTGTGCCTCGCCGGACCTGTGAAAAAAGATGGCAGCCCGCATATGTTCACGGGCGAACAATGCGAACTGGCCATCACTGGTGGTGAGGACCTGCACATAACCATGGGATGAATGCACCAAGGTATCATGTCAGGAGTGGGCAGAGGTGTGGTGGTATTAAGCAGCACTTGAAAGGGTCCTCATTTTATCCTTGCTTTGGGGTCCCCAGTGCCAGCAGGACAAGCTTTAGAGGCGTGTGACAGTAGTCCTGATTGCCCACCCAGAGCATGCATACCTTATCCCAAAATATAAAGGCAGGTTACGCCTAAATTCACTCTTACTATTTGTGACGTCTTCTTTTTTTGCACCAGAAAACCGGCGTAGGGGCAGAGTAAATGCCCCCTATTACATGGGTTTTCTGAGATTTTTTAACGGAGTCCTCAGGATAGGTCATCCGTATCTGATCAGTGCTGGTTCGACACCCAGGAACCCCCGCCGATCAGCTGTTAGAGAAGGCACCGACGCCCGCAGTAGCCCCACGGCCTTCTCGCAGCTTTGCCTAGGCCAAGTGACGTCACGGTCATTGGTCACATGACCTAGGCGCAGCTCAGCCCCTTTGAAGTAAAAGGGGCTGAGCTGCGATACCAAGCACAGGCGCTGTACAAGGTGAGCGGAGAGAAGTCCACGGCTCTTAGGGTGCTGCCTCAAACAGCTGATCAGCGGGGGTTCCGGGTGTTTGACACCCACCGACCAAATACTGATGACCCATCCAGATTTTAGGTCATTAGCATTAAATCTCAGAAACTGTATTTTTGAAAGTTATTTTTTATAAAGCGACATGCTAAAAAAATCTTTATTTATTTTTTGCTTATTTCTATTTACATTTTTATATGATCTATTTGTGCTTGTTGTAGGTAAATGTATATAATGTATATGTTGTGTTTATGTCTCTACGTATCTGCATGTGTATACTATGTACATATCTGAGACTGGGACTTCTTCACAAATGCTCGCACATAGTTGAAATCTGGTTACTTTTAGAAATACTTCTACTTGGACTCTTTATTGGAATGTCATTCTGAATTATTCGACCTGTTGGATGGAGGTTGTCTATTTAGGGTCACGCATGATTGATGTAAGTTCTATTGATTTGCTACAATCTGCCAATTTTGGGATAAAAACACACAATTTTTGGCACATGGGAATGATTAGAGCTGTACCTGTGTGTCCATCATAATGTAATTATCTGCTATTATCTAGGATTCTAGTCGTAATCTCGATTGAATCCATTTAGAATGATCCCGTCTGGTCTATCTCTAGAGACTGGTTCCACACTTTAATCCCATCACAAAGCATGAGGTAAGGCAAACTTCAGATAGCCCGAGCTGCAGATATCATTATCACATTGGACAGAAGTTAATGTTTATGCTCTGTCAGCGCATATGGAAGTCATAGAGGGCCTGAAACAGGACAATCCCTTTAAGCTGCCCATAGATGTTTTAGATTAACCATCTCATGGACAACCAAGCATTACAGCAACACCTCCAACAGCTTACCAGACTGTGATGAAGTCAGCGCATGGCTCCATAAATGCATCAAAAACTCCACAAGTTATCAAGTATATGGCTTGAAGCAATCAGATCTGGGTTATAGGCAGAGGTGGACTAAGAACCTACAGTGACCCTGGAAAAATATCTACCCAAACATTGCCCCTCTGTCCTCCTACTCCAGTTGCCTTAGGATGGCAATACGGTTGAATTCAGGATTTATGGTGGGAGCATCAGATACTTACCATGGCTGTTGGCGTAAGGAGGGCTCAGACAGCCCTCTGGGCATCGGCCCACTGAGAACTTTCCCTGTAGGATCTATGGCCAGACCGCCCCTGGTTATAGATGGCCACATGCATTCGATAGCTGTCGGCTGAACGATCGGATGAGTGTGAATATATTTTTAATTCTACCAACAATACATCGCTGTGTATGGAGCTTTAAAGGGGTTGTCCAGGATTAGGAAAACAGGGATGCTTTCTTCCAAATACAGCGCCACATGTCCATGGGTTGTATCTGGTATTGCAGCTCAACTAATGTCAATGAGATTGAGCTGCAATTCCACACACATCCTATGGGCAGGAGTGATGCAGTCTTTAGAAGAAAGCTGCCATGTTTGTCTACTCCTGGACTACCTATTTGAAGGGGTTGTGTATCTCAAGCATTGGTGGCATATCAAAAGGTTATGCCACCAGTGTCTGACAGATGCAGGTCTCGACTCGATCCTCCACGTATCTCCAGAATGGAGCCTGCAAAGTGAAGGTGAGCAGATTGTGCATGCACAGCCATCCTCCATTCATTTCTATGGGATGTCCCATTGAAATAAATGAGAAGCGCACTGCGCCAGCATGGCCACCCCTCCTATTCTCTTCTATAGGGCTGACAGAAATAGCCTATTTTCATGAAAGGAGGGCGGTCACACATGCATAGTCTGCTCTCCTTCACTTTGCGGGCTCCTTTCTAGAGATAGGTGCGGAGGTGGGACCCGCACCTATCAAACATTGATGGCATATACTAGTGTTATGCCACCAATGCTTGAGATGACTCAACCCTTTTAAGACTACCCCCAAAACTCATGCAGCAGATGTTTGCTGGGTGTCTGACCTGAATCAGCTTCAATGTAAATGGCCAAATGTCCAATGTGAATTCCATCCTGGCCATCTGTTGCCATAAATAGCTGTGCAGTGGTGGCACACAACATCCCACCATATAAAAAATCTGAAAGTTCACAATTGCTATGGCTGTATACATGGCGTTGTGTATACAGTTCAAGTAGCTGCGATGATGAGAATCAGGTGCCAGGAAACTGCAGGAGCTGCTGAGTCTTGGCAGACCCAGATTAGTATTTGTGTGGCTGCTGCGTTTCCCATGTAAATGGGACTAATTTACCAGCCCCAGTTACCGGGGTAATCAGCACTGAAAAATAGTAATAATGTAATGTAAAGATGCCTTCAGAAAGGTTTTGTATGACCTTTTGTGTAACACGAGTAAATCAAGACAAAATAAAAAGGTAAAAAAAAGCAAATTCTAAACAAAAAACAAAGCCACCAATAGCCCAAAAAGCCTCTAGTCCGATCCACAATGACCAAAAACTATATATATATATATATATATATATATATATATATATATATATATATATATATAGAAGCAAAAACTACTCTTTTTTCCTTTTTACATTTTTTCACACCTCACCCATCCTGAAATACCTTTCTGAAGCTCATGTTTTCTGCTTTAGTGTGACTCAGAAGGACATTTTTTACCTCTGAAATGTCACAGTCCAGCTCTCACCCTTTTCCCTGTTTTGTGTAGTGTGAATATATATAGAAACAGACTACAATAGGCATTCGAAGCACATCATTCACTTTTAGTAACCACAGCATTTAAATGCCTAATGCACACAGGTATTAGGGACCTGTGCTGAATGGATCTGTAATCCACTGCCTATTGACCATGAGTCCTAACTGGGCCTCCAATTTCATACTTATGAATCTGTGAAATAAAAAATGTTTGCCTTATTACTAAGGTATTACCTCAAGAACTCGGGGATTACTTTGGCAGAGTACAGTGCCTCATGGAGACTCCATATGTAGTTAAAAAAAAATCACTAGTAAATAAAAATAAATGTCCTTCAGGTGTCGAACAAGTAGTCCAAAACAGTCTCCAGAAACCCTGCATGGCGGGGCAGATTACAGTCTGGACTCTAGGAAAGATGAATGATGACCCCAGTAAGTCTTCAACCACATGGAGCGGTTATGTTACGGTTGCGACGCTGCCACACTGTGGTCGAAGTATCTCGTGGCCCCACAGGCTGCAGCTAGCTCCTAGTCAACTGAGGACCGCTCGGTTAGTTGTTCTGCATTGTTAAATGGGTATTACCATCTATCGCCAGGATATGCCATCAATGTCAGATGCGGGTCCCCGAATGAAACCCCTGAAGTGAATAGAGTGTGACTGTGCATGCGCAACCACCCTCTATTCACCACTATGCGAGTTTCGGCTATTTCTGGCAGTCCCATAGCGGTGAATGGAGAGGTGGTCGTGCTTGCGCAGTGCTCTCTCCATTCACTGTTATAGGACTGCCGAAAATAGCCGAGCCAGTGATCACTTGGCTATTTTCAGATCTCAAATAGAGTTGAATGGAGAGCACCTCGCACATGCACGGTGTGCTCTCGTACATTTTGGGGGCCCCGTTCTCTTGGTAGGAGTGGGTCCCGGAAGTGGGATTTGCACCTATCTAACATTGGTGGCATATCCTAGTGATATGCCATCAATATAACAGATGAGCGAACCCTTTAATGGCTGCACAGTATTGCAGGTGCCACATTGCCATTAAAGGGGTTATCCGACCCCTGAAATACCCCCCCCATATGCCGGGCCCCTCACACACAATGTACTTACCTCGCTCCCCAGCACCCTCGTCGCTTCTGAAGCCTGCATGGCCACCGCACGGATGAAAACATTGGGGGCAGGGGCAGCCAATAGCAGGCAGTGACGAGGACGGGCCTCTCTAGCGTCCCCCGCGATGCTGGAGAGGCTCGTTCCCGTCACCGCCTGCTATTGGTGGGGAGATGCAGTGGCGGCCGTCCGGGCTTCAGAAGCGACTCGGGTGCCAGGAAGCGAGGTAAGTACATTGTGTGTGAGGTGCCTGGACATATGGGGGCATTTCAGGGGTCAGTGGTCCTCATCTTTTTAACAGAAACAAGCTGCGGCCTGCACGGCCACGTGGTTCTCGACCGCCATGTTGATCATCTCTCGGCCGTCACAGAAACTTGACAGAATAAAGATCTTTTTCTTTACTTTTTAGTAGGATATAAATCTTCACAGGAGTCACGGAGGAAAGTTTTCAGGTGAGCAGGCAATTTTTTTGTCAATTTGGGTGTCATTAGGGAGAAGCAGAGCAGCCGGCTGAACCAGCTTTTTTCCTTCTGCGCATTAGTAATATAAAACCACCACCACCATCCCCTCTCCTGCTGACTCACTAATGGTCATTATGAACCCCCCTCTGGGGATAAGCCTCTTCCCCTCCCCCAATACAACTACAGTCATCCAAGTGTATGTGCTTAAAGTATCAGTCTGCAAACTTCCAGGGGCTTCAGTGCAGAAAGTGATGGGAAACCATAAAATCCAGTCTTTCGAAATTGGGCACATACGGGTCTGTATATCACCGAGTCACTCATTTTGCAGCATTTTGAAGTACAAAAAATGGAAATGCATAACAGCAAATAGCAGTGGGAAGCGCTGTCATGTATCTGGAGAGGATATACCAAGGCTAAGATATTTTCTCAGTCAAAAGCAATGAAATCTAGATGTTTACAAATGACCTAAGACATTTTATGGTAAAAAAGTGTGCAAAAAAATCTTTACAACAAGGGCTCACGCTCTGCAGCTCCCTTAGCCAAAACTGACTGTATCATAGCGATTTATGACATAGTTTGTATATGATCGCAGAGCGATGGCAGTGTACTCATATGATGACGTGAGCACACTGCAATAACACCGCTATCAGCATAAATTACTATGATACAGTCAGTTCAGGTCAGTGGAGCCGCAGTCAGCCCGGGAGATGCAACCGACACACGGACCGTGTTTCCTGGGCCGATCACAGCCGTGTGCCTAAAGGGTGTATTAGACTGGCAGATGATCTGGTAGTGTTCGTTGCACACAAACGCTTTTTTTTTCCATTTTGTTTCTTTGTGTTCCGTATGCGGAACCATTCACTTCAATGGGTCCGCAAAAACAAAACAACGGAAGGTACTCCGTATGCATTCAGTTTCCATATTTCCGTTCCGTTCAAAGATAGAACATGTCCTAATATTGCCAGCAAATCACATTCCGTGGCTCTATTCAAGTCAATAGTTCCGCAAAAAAAAAAAACGGAATGCATCCGTATGTCTTCTTTATCCATTCCGGTTTGGCGGAACCATCTATTGAAAATTTTATGCCCAGCCCAATTTTTTTATGTACTTACTGTTTAAACATTATTGTATGTTTCCGTTTGCAATCCGCAAAAAACGGATCACAAACGGAACGGAAGCGGAAACACTGCTGAAGCAAAAAAACTGATCCGTTTTAAATGGAACACAAAATACAGAAAAATCCATACGGTCGTGTGCAAGAGGCCTAATTCTATCACGATCTGCTGCCGGCATACAACCAGTCAGTATGAGGACGAATGATGACATTAGCGATCGCTAATCCCCATACTCTGGAGGATATCGCTGCACGTAATAACAGCAGTCTCCTCCACCCACGAGCGGGCAATTGCTTCCCTCCTGACAATCGCCTGCATGGTCTCTGTATGAAATACAGCCCTAAGGGGTTAGGCACACTGCTATATTACAGCTCCGTATAATACTGCACCCATACGGCCTGCTTTGTAGTACAGCTTTGTAGTACGCAGCTCTGAGCACATGGCTTTATTCTGTGCGCGTGGCCTTACTAAGAAGGGTTAATAATATAATAATTGTACTAATTACTTTGATTTGTTTACAGCTAAATGTTAATTTCTGAAAAATGAGTTTTGCTGAAGCACATCTTACATAGATAGATAATGAGGAAAAAAGTTTTAGACGCTGTTAGCCTATGAAAGATAATTACATTAGTTGCAAGTAAATAAAAATAAAGTAATTAACCTTTCAGCGCAACGAAGAAAGCAAATAATTTAAAACATTTAGATTAGGGTTTGGGACAGGTGTAGAGATGAGCCAAATTTGATATGGGTCCGATTCGATTGAATCGACCATCAGATTCAATCCGGTCCAAATAAATTTGGTCCGAATCAAAAGTGCCCCAATTACAAAAGTCATGTATGACACCGAGGTCTCCTAGGACTGTATCCAAACCCTTCCAAGCTCTTTAATGCCAAGACAACATAATGTCAAAGCGACAGAAACATATACATCATAATACAGTCGTGGCCAAAAGTTTTGAGAATTACACAAATATTGGAAATGGGAAAAGTTGCTGCTTAAGTTTTTATAATAGCAATTTGCATATACTCCAGAATGTTATGAAGAGGGATTAGATGAATTGCATAGTCCTTCTTTGCCATGAAAATTAACTTAATCCCCAAAAAAACTTTCCACTGCATTTCATTGCTGTCATTAAAGGACCTGCTGAGATCATTTCAGGAATCCTCTTGTTAACCCAGGTGAGAATGTTGACGAGCACAAGGCTGGAGATCATTATGTCAGGCTGATTGGGTTAAAATGGCAGACTTGACATGTTAAAAGGAGGGTGATGCTTGAAATCATTGTTCTTCCATTGTTAACCATGGTGACCTGCAAAGAAACGCGTGCAGCCATCATTGCATTGCATAAAAATGGCTTCACAGGCAAGGATATTGTGGCTACTAAGATTGCACCTCAATCAACAATTTATAGGATCATCAAGAACTTCAAGGAAAGAGGTTCAATTCTTGTTAAGAAGGCTTCAGGGCGTCCAAGAAAGTCCAGCAAGCGCCAGGATCGTCTCCTAAAGAGGATTCAGCTGCGGGAACGGAGTGCCACCAGTGCAGAGCTTGCTCAGGAATGGCAGCAGGCAGGTGTGAGCGCATCTGCACGCACAGTGAGGTGAAGACTTTTGGAAGATGGCCTGGTGTCAAGAAGGCCAGCAAAGAAGCCACTTCTCTCCAAAAAAAACATCAGGGACAGATTGATCTTCTGCAGAAAGTATTATGAATGGACTGCTGAGGACTGGGGCAAAGTCATATTCTCCGATGAAGCCTCTTTCCGATTGGGGCATCTGGAAAAAGGCTTGTCTGGAGAAGAAAAGGTGAGCGCTACCATCAGTCCTGTCCATCAGTCATCATGCCAACAGTAAAGCATCCTGAGACCATTCATGTGTGGGGTTGCTTCTCATCCAAGGGAGTGGG
The DNA here is from genome assembly GCF_905171765.1 of Bufo bufo. NCBI lineage: Eukaryota > Metazoa > Chordata > Amphibia > Anura > Bufonidae > Bufo > Bufo bufo. The sequence continues at coordinate 318,991,382 of NC_053394.1, forward strand.
CTCACTCACAATTTTGCCCGAAAACACAGCCATGAATAAAGAATGGTACCAAAACACCCTCCAACAGCAACTTCTTCCAACAATCCAACAACAGTTTGGTGAAGAACAATGCATTTTCCAGCACGATGGAGCACCGTGCCATAAGGCAAAAGTGATAACTAAGTGGCTCGGGGACCAAAATGTTGACATTTTGGGTCCATGGCCTGGAAACTCCCCAGATCTTAATCCCATTGAGAACTTGTGGTCAATCCTCAAGAGGCGGGTGGACAAACAAAAACCCACTAATTCTGACAAACTCCAAGTAGTGATTATGAAAGAATGGGTTGCTATCAGTCAGGAATTAGCCCAGAAGTTGATTGAGAGCATGCCCAGTAGAATTGCAGAGGTCCTGAAAAAGAAGGGCCAACACTGCAAATACTGACTCTTTGCATAAATGGCATGTAATTGTCGATAAAAGCCTTTGAAACGTATGAAGTGCATGTAATTATATTTCCCTACATCACTGAAACAAAGATCTAAAAGCAGTTTAGCAGCAAACTTTGTGAAAACTAATATTTGTGTCATTCTCAAAACTTTTGGCCACGACTGTACAATCGGATCCGTTCATGACGGATGTATGCGGTTGTATTATGGTAACGGAAGCGTTTTTGCAAATCCATGACGGATCCTCAAAAAACGCTAATGTGAAAGTAGCCTAAAGCCTCATTCACACGTCCGTGTCCGTGCTCAGATCCGTGAGCAGGTGGTCAGTGATGCATCCGTGTTGGGTCCGTGGGTCCGTTTTTTGCTGTCCGTGTTGCATCCGTGTTTCACTGACACTGAACAGCTGAAAAATAATTTTCAAAGCATCTCTTCCTAATGATCCGTGAAACACGGATTAAACACGGATGGCATCAGTGGTTTTCACAGACCCAGAGACTATAATGGGCGTGATGGATCCGTGAACACGGACAAAATAGAGCATGCATCCGTGCTAAAAACACTGACCCACGGACCGTGCTAAAACACTGATGTGTGAATACACACATTAAAATGAATGGGGACGTGAGCTGTCCGCGGAGAACACGTAGAGCGCACGTCCGTGGAACACTGACTGAGGCCGACACCTCTAAACTCTATCAGTTTATTGTAAAACTATCTATTCTCACTAAACTATCTATATTCTGTGTTTTCTGATCTCTCATTCTCTGACGTCCTCGCTCCCATGTGTATCACAGCATTTCCGGGCTCAGGTGCGGCGTCTAGGGCTCAGCCACATGCGATACAGCACCTATAGACCACTGTGGGCCCAAACTGTACCTCTGATTTCATACAAAGGGCGCACAGCTATGTTTTATTCTGAAAACCTGCCGTGCTTCAGAAAAAACATACGCAAAATTTATCATTCCCCCCCCCCCCCTCCAGTTTTCTGGCGTAAAAAAGTCTCAAATCCTGTGTTTGTGACTTTTTATATGCCACGAGACAATTTTTGTTGCAGGTTGGATTTCTGCGCCGCTCCCCCACATTTATCTTTATTTGTGCCTCTTTTCAAGTGCAAATGAAGACAGATATCGACAGTAGCTCTGTGGATTTCATACTGGTGCTGCTGTGGCGGCATTATGTGCTGACCCGTCTACTTGTGTTGGCCCTGCTCACTTGTACTGCCCCACCTTCTGTCAATTTGGTCTGGCTTACAACATGGGGCCACTTGTAGTTTTTTTTCCAGGGCCTCTTTAAGTTCCCAGTGGGGGGGGGAATAAAAAAATGTGATCTGGACTTCTTATCTGCAGTAGGACTCATGTATTACAACAGATAAGAAGATGGAGACAGACTCCCTTTAAATAACCCTCCCCACCCGCCACAAACAGAGGGACCTGTCAAGCGGAGCATACTTACCTACTCCTCAATGTTCGCTCCTCCGCCCCCATGTAAACTTCTGGCATGGATGGGGTCACACGTGGCATGGGTGAGGTGTCCTCTGAATTGCATGTCACTGGTCACATGCCGCTTGGGGGACACGAATATGCTGTGGATTTTCTGTACGGATTTTGGGGCTGTCAATTTATGTTATTTTATGCTGCAAATTTTCACAGCAGATTTCACTTTCTGCAATCCATAGGGTGAAATCTGCAGCATATCTGCAACAAAATGACAAAAAAAAAATCTGCCTGTAAAGGTCCCTTCAGACCGGACAGTGCAGCAGACCATTGTCAGGAAGGAAGCGTTCTGTTATGCGGTCAAGAATAGGCTTTTTTATAGGGATTCACATGCACCACATCCATATTTTGCAAATCCACGAGTTTCGGAGCACAAAACAGATACGGTTGTGTGCAGGAGGCCTTAAAGGGATTCTGTCACCAGGTTTCACCCCTGTCAGCTAAACATATGCTGATGTTCAGGGCCTCATCAGGGTTCCTAATGTGGGCTTCTAAATGTAATCTGTGGGCTTATTTAGCTAAAAAACAGCTATTACTAACCTGTCAGTCAAACAAATAAGGTGCCCAAGGGGATGTTAATGGATGCAAGGTGTCGGCTGCACCCGCCGCCGTTCGTGCCCAGCGCCGCCTTTCCAGACCGCCTCCTAATCCTCTGTGCAGCCTCTCGCTCTCCCTCCCTCCCCCCTCCTCCTGCTGTAAGATCTCGCGCGTGCGCACAGGGCTCTGAGAGGCTGGCGCCAGAGTGCAGGTCATACCTGGGTTGCCGGCGCATGCGCACTTCGCTTCAAGAAGCCAAATCGAGAAGTCTGCACGGGCGCATCAGGCAGAGCCCTGTGCGCACGCGCGAGATCTTACAGCAGGAGAAGGGGGGAGGGAGGGAGAGCGAGAGGCGGCACAGAGGATTAGGAGGCGGTGCAGAAGTCTGGAAAGGCGGCGCTGGGCACGAACAGCGGTGGGTGCGGCGGGCACCTTGCATCCCTTGACATCCCCTTGGGCACCTTATTTCTTTGAGTGACAGGTTAGTAAAACCTGTTTTTTAGCTAAATAAGGCTACGGATCACATTTAGAAGCCCACATTAGGAATCCTGATGAGGCCCTGAACATCAGCATATGTTTAGCTGACAGGGGTGAAACCTGGTGACAGAATCCCTTTAAAGAGGACCTATATCCTCTGATAATGTGTCCTAACAACTACCACTTATATCCCCCTTGTAATAACAACTCTAAGATGTATTCCTTTATTATTCCTGCTAGAATAGGGAAATACTAGCAGTTTACAGTGAAGGTACAAATGGGCGCTACCAGTTGGGGATGTGTCTGATATTATACCCTTAGGTCCGGTGAATATCTGGCAGTAAAAACCTCAACGGCTCCATGAATTATTGATATGAGATTATGAGATGTGGATTTTTGCTTAATTGCAGTTTTAGAGTATATTGAAGTAAAGTATTATTGAGATAGTTATTAATAGTTCCGTTTTATTTCCTAGCTTTCTGTGACCCCACTATCCAATTAGTGCTGCCAGTGCCAGACTGTGCAGGGACACCCCATCTCCCGCTGTAACACCCAGCTGGACCTTAATTGCAAACTGCTGGTATTTCATTCATAACTTCCAACAGGAATAAAAAACGAACAACACGTCATAGAGTCATGAGAATAGATGCTCCAGGATTGATATTACATGGGGAATGCATTTAGTTGCTAAAAGGGTGAGTCAAAAATTATCCACACTCTGGCTGTAGAATTTATTTTAGTCAACATTCAGAAAAGGCAAATAACATAATTTTTCGACGTAATCTTCCCAGTCACCGCTTGGTTTTTTGTGGTTGAGGATATGCCTGGTGTCGATATTTATCGAACACTGTGTGCACAGTATGGAGAAAGTGTTCAGTCGTAAAGAAGTGTGTATGGATGGATAGAGAAATTCAAGGAAGGCCACACAAGTGTCAGCCATGAAGAAAGAGTCGAACGCCAGCTGAATCTGTTGGATAGACTGGTGACAGTGGACTGATAGAGGATGAGGATTCTCTTCTGATGAAGAGGTGACGACAGCGGGGCATTCATGGATTGACAGATGGACAGAATCTATTCAAAAGCGAAAGTGAAGTATTTGTCTTTTCTGAAAGTGGATTCAAATAAATTCTTCAGCCAGAGTGCAGATCATTTTTGGCTTACCGTTGTAAAACAGACAAGTGTGAACATACCCTTAGGACTCATCCTCAGGTGAGGCCAAGATACCCTAGCTCTGGGCTGGATGTCACATTAAACCATGTTTTCACAGTGTCCTATTCTAGATATCATCATACAAGTGACCGGCTTTGTGCTTAGGCTATGTCCTGATGTTATAAACGGTGGGGAAATTTAATAAGGCCAAAATTTGCTCCTTTTTTTTGGTACAAAACTGGCGAAAAGCCGTTGACAAATTTCCCCCTAATGCTTTATTTGTAAGTAGTGTTGTAGAAATATTAATAGTTGTAATCTGCTCGCATCAAAATTTGTGTAAGGAAATGTAAACCCCCTTTCCCTCAGCCGCAGTCAAAGGCAGACCCAGGTGTTACCATCTTGAATTCTGAGCAACTCCTCCTTCCCCCTGCCCAGTCTGTTTCTTTTATTTACTAACAAAAGGTGTAAAAGGGGCTGGCCCATAACAAGGATACAGGAAGTGATGACATACAGGAAGTGATGACATACAGGAAGTGAGACTTGTCAAAGGACAGGGGAGGGCCTTAATGTGGCTGGACAGACAATGCACGCGCCCCATCCCTGTATAAGGAAGAATTAGTCATGTCCATTGTCTGATCAGCCAGGTGGCCGCCCATCCCCCATCACTGTCAGCATGGACCTCATTCAATACTGCTCTAAGCGACCAGTATCTAGGGAAGATCATTCTACTGGTTCTTATAGGTTTGAGATTATCTGCGAGACATTGCTACGGCTATTGTCAGTATACGGTACGAGTATACCGACAAGGCAGATATGCATGTCTTAAAAGCAGATATGTATCCAGAAAGGGATAGCGAAGCCGCAGCAGAGGTATAATATGTATCTCTCGTTATGCAGACTTCACTTCTCTAATGTGTATAGACATTTCAAGGGAAGAAGCCCAGTGCATTGCACTTAGGCTGAGTTCACACGGGGATTGCGGGAAAAGGTCCGGGTACGTTGCGGGAACACGCGCGATTTTTCCGCGCGAGTGCAAATCATTGTAATGCGTTTTGCACGCGCGTGAGAAAAACCGCCATGTTTGGTACCCAAACCCGAACTTCTTCACAGAAGTTCGGGCTTGGGATCAGTGTTCTGTAGATTGTATTATTTTCCCTTATAACATGGTTATAAGGGAAAATAATAGCATTCTGAATACAGAATGCATAGTAAAATAGCGCTGGAGGGGTTTAAAAAAATACAAAATAATTTAACTCACCTTAATCCACTTGCTCACGCAGCCGGCATCTCTTCTGTCTTCATCTTAGCTGTGTGCAGGAAAAGGACCTGTGGTGACGTCACTCTGGTCATCACATGGTCCGTCACATGATCTTTTACCATGGTGATGGATCATGTGATGACCGGAGTGACGTCACCACAGGTCCTTTTCCTGCACACAGCTAAGATTAAGACAGAAGAGATGCCGGGCTGCGCGAGCAAGTGGATTAAGGTGAGTTAAATTATTTTTAATTTTTTTTTAACCCCTCCAGCGCTATTGTACTATGCATTCTTAATGCTATTATTTTCCCTTATAACCATGTTATAAGGGAAAATAATAATGATCGGGTCTCCATCCCGATCGTCTCCTAGCAACCATGCGTGAAAATCGCACCGCATCCGCACTTGCTTGTGGACGCTTGCGATTTTCACGCAGCCCCATTCACTTCTGTGGGGCTGCGTTGCGTCGAAAACGCACAATAGAGCATGCTGCGATTTTCACGCAACGCATAAGTGATGCGTGAAAATCACAGCTCATGTGCACAGCCCCATAGAAATGAATGGGTCCAGATTCACCTCCCGCATTGCACCCGCGCGGAATACTCGCCCGTGTGAACTCAGCCTTAGTGCTCACAAACCGGCAAACGTCCCACTACACACTGAGAACACGTCTCCAAGCCCATGAGAAGGTTTTCATACTGACGGTTTTACCACTGGTCCCGATTCAACCCAAGTACCCTCTGCTAGAGCGCTCTTTGGCTAAATCCGACACAGGGAGACAGATGACAATCTATAAAAACACACACATCCTAAGATAAAATGTCTGCATAATAAAATTTACACAACAGTAGGGATGAGCGAACCCATGGAAGTTCGGGTTTGCCGGGTTCGGCCGAATTTTATGTCAAAGTTGGGGTTTGGGGCCCGAACTTGACCCCGAACCCGGATCCCATTAAAGTCAATGGGGACCCGAACTTCACTTTATTATTTTCTGTTATAACATGGTTATAACGGCAAATAATAGCATTCTTAAGAATGAAAAAAAGGACCTCGCAGGACGTGACGTGGTGAGCGCGGTGACGTCATCGCAGGTCCTTTTGCAGGTCCTGCAGAAAGAAGAAGGAAGAGGATTCTGGCTGCGCAATCAAGTGGATGAGGTGAGGTTTTTTTTCATTATTTTTAACCCCTCAATGGCCTTTTTTTTCATTCTTAAGAACCTGAACTCGCAAAGTTCTGGTTCGCTCAACCCTATTTGTAAGCTAGGCTATGTTGTGGTAATGTCACAATATCGCTGTCTTTATTGATAGACTGTATTCTCTTTTGATGATGTCACAATAGCCTCAGTCTTCCATTGTTAGCTTTTATCCTGTTGTGATAATGTCACAGTAGTCATTGTTCTTGTACAGTACCTAGACTGTTTTCTGTGGTGATAATGTCACAACGGCCTATGTCTCCTTTTAAAGAGACACTTCCATCAGAAAGGAGTATTTAAAAAATAAATCAGTATTCATAGAAAAGATATTTTCGTTGAGAATTTATGGCTGTTTATCTTTTCAGCAGTACCATTCCATAGCAGTCACTAGAAATGATAAGACCTCCTATATAGATAATCTGGTAATCCATTGTCTGTTTACAGCTGCTGTGAGGGGAAGATGCTATATGCAAATCCATATGCAAATGAGCAGTTTTAAAGGCACCTTTGTACCTCCTGCTTCGTCTGCTAGGCCCTCCCTCTGCCAGGGTCCTGCACAGTTATCTTGTCTGGTCCTTTCAATCAGGAGGAAGGTGCACAGAGTGGCTTGGGTTGAGACTAGAATGGAGTAGGTAAAATGGGGTTCTCCCCTTTACTCTCAATGTGCCCTAACCCCAACCCTAATACTAACACTAACCCCAAATCCTAACTGCTAACCTTAAAGGGGTTATCCAACCCCTATAATGCCCGGGCCCCTCACACAGGTTGTGCTTACCTTGCTCCCCGACACCTGTGTCGCTTCTGATGCCCGTGCGACGGAAAGATGCAGTGGCGGCCGCACAGGGATCCGAAGTGACTCGAGTGCCGGGGAGCAAGGTAAGTACACTGTGTGAGGGGCCTGGGCATTAGAGGAGGCATTATAGGGTTTGGATAACCCCTTTAATACTAACACTAATCCTTTTACTTTATAGACTGTACACATTGCCTGCATTATACGGTATAATAGGTACAGTGTGTACAGATATATAGTTTATACAGCAGTGTACAGCAGATATGTGAGGTACCTCGTACCTCACATATCAGTACACTGCTGTATATCTATTATACCTCTGTGACCATCGGCAGAATGTGACCTATGACTTCACACCTCCTGTTACCCACTCCATTCTAGCTGCTAACAAGCAAACCACTTAAGAAGCTCTGTGAGCGGGTGAACAGCCATCTGAAGGGTTTACACCCGCAGTGGGCATTGTAGAAGCGCCCTTTTGAGGGAATTGCACCTCTTGGCTGTATTGGAAGGATAGCATTGGGACTTGCACTGTCTCAGGAACTGTTGGTAACATTTAAGGAACTGTACCTGCATTTCCTCTGGATGAACAAATAGCAATGTTCCTCCAGAACTTTCATAGAAACATAGAATGTGTCGGCAGATAAGAACCATTTGGCCCATCTAGTCTGCCCAATATACTGAATCCTATGAATAGCCCCTGGCCCTATCTTATATGAAGGATGGCCTTATGCCTATCCCATGCATGCTTAAACTCCTTCACTGTATTTGCAGCTACCACTTCTGCAGGAAGGCTATTCCATGCATCCACTACTCTCTTAGTAAAGTAATACTTACTTTGCCCCTCTAATTTAAAACTATGTCCTCTTGTAGCATATTCTTTTATTGAAGATAGATTAAAAACATCTTGTAAAGCAGTAAAAAAAAAATATGCACAACACGTTTCAGACAAAGAATGACTTCTTCTTACAATGTTTCATTGAAGTGGTGGAGAAACAAACTTTTTTTGCTATTTGTTCATCTGATGCTGTTAGATTTCAACATGCCCAATCCTTTCGTTCTCTGGGACATAAGCCTCTCTCCAGAGGTGTCTGGCTTTCCCCCCTCTCCCATTCACAACATATTAATGCTTAGCCAAGGATACATGTGTATGGCTACTTTCACACTTACGTTGTTAATTCCGGTATTGATATCCGGCAGAGGATCTCAATACTGGAATTAAAACAGATCCGTTTTGATTTTGCACATTAGGATGCATCCGTTCCATTAGGATGCGGTTGTGTGAAATCAAAGCAGGAAAAAAACGGATCTAATTTTTTAGAATCCATAAAAAATGGATCCGTCACCATTGACTTACATTGGATCCGTTTTTCCCCCCGTTTTTATGACTGGACACAAAACTGCAGCTGGCAGAGGTTTTGTATCCGGTCAGAAAACGGAATGCTGCGGAACGGAAGGCATCCTGATGCATCCTGAACAGATCTCTTTCAATTCAGAATGTATGAGGACTAAATGTAAACTTTTTTTTTTCCGGTATTGAGATTCTCTTCCAGTGTTCTGTCAGAAAACCTTAAATCGTCAGATTACCTTACCCCACGTGACTTCCAGGGGTGTGCGCCTCCGCGCAAGCACAGTACCACCGCACGGCGCCTCCGCGCAAGCGCAGTACCAGGGCATAGGTAAGTTAAAATTTACAGTGAGCGTTGATTCATAGACGCGCGCACGGACACCGCGAGTGCACTCTCAGGGGTAAGGAGATCTGACGGTCTTTTGTCTTGTTAACTTTCCTTACCCTCACACTGCGCACGCGCGGATTGAAGCCAGCCAGCAATGATTCTGAAGCGCGCTGTGTAGTGAGGGTAAGGAGATTTTAGAATCTGCGCGTGCACAGTGTGAGGGTAAGGAGATTTAACAAGACAAAAGACCGTCAGATCTCCTTACTACTGAGAGTGCACGTGCGGTGTCCGTGCGCGCGTCCATGAGTCAACACTCACTGTAATTTTAACTTACCCATGCCCTGGTACTGCGCTTACTGAGCTTGCGCGGAGGCACCCTGCCGTGGTACTGTGCTTGCGCGGAGGCGCACACCCCCGAAAGTCACGTGGGATAAGGGAATCTGACGATTTAAGGTTTTCTGACAGAACACCGGATCTTAATACCAGAAGACAACACAAGTGTGAAAGTAGCCTATGGAGGGGATCAAGACAGCTGTCAGACGAATGACCATTATCTTGTGTATCGCCAGTTTAGGCCTCATTCACATCTCCATTAGAAGATCCGGCAGGCTGTTTCGGCACAGAGTAGCATACAATGGTTTTTGTCCAGCCAACAGCCAGCATTTACATCGGATCAGGCAGCCAGATCTCCTTAACGGATATGTGAACGTAGCCTTACTTGTAATATATTAGCTTGTTGACTGTCTGTGACCAACATAGGTCTTAATTAAGAAAGCTGTTTAAAGGGGCTGTCCAGCCAGTAATATTGATAACCTATCTTCGGGATAGGTCATCAATATCTGATTGGCGGGGGTCTGACACCCGACACCCCTGGCGATCAGCTGTGGGACATGGAAGCAGTGCTCCATGCGAGCACCATTCCTGGTTATTACGCTATTATCTCATCTCCTGTGGAGCAGTGGCGTGGTGTAATTACAAGCACTCGCTCCATTCACTTAAATAAAGCGAGTACTTGTAATTACACTCACTTCTGAGATGAAGTGCAGTGTAATGAAGAGGAAGTGGCTCTCAGATGGAGAGCCGCCCCCTCTTCAAACAGTTGATTGGCGGGGGTCCCGGGCGTCGGACACCCGGTGATCATATATTGATGACCTATCCGGAAGATAGGTCATCAATAGAGATGAGCGAATCGAAGCTGACGAAGTAGAATTCGATCCGAATTTCAGGAAAAATTCGATTCGCAACGAATGCGAATTTCCTTGTGCTTCGTGGTAACCAATGCCAATTTTCCTAAAATGGCGGCTACACGTGTGAGGACTGAGGACATGGGGCAAGGAACTCTGGGAAGGCGGGATCACCTAGATTGACATGCCTGCATGCAGCCAATCAGCAGCCAGCCAGCCCTGTGATGTCACAGCCCTATAAATGCGGCAGCTATTTTAGATTCTGCCATTTTCCAGCATTCAGACTGCAGGGACAGCAAGTGGAAAAACGATTGTGGAAAAAAAAGACAGAAAAAACTATTTATAAGTGCAAGGAAAGCATAGGGAGGAATCATTTCACAGTATTTTAGTGCAGGGAGAGAAGTCAGAAGGCGCTAGGGAAATTGATAGGAAAGTGATTTACAAGTGCAGGGAACGATTATTTGGGGATCCAAATAGTCATTAGACAGCTCTGTCATTCCAGCTTTTTGTTATTGGGCTACAAGTGTCATGTTGAAAAGCCTTTAGTGGCTTATATCTTAGTATCTTATTCAGTACTACAAGAAAAATATATACACATTTCACTTCTGCAGTTATTTCTGGTGAAAGCGTATAGGGGCGTAGTTCAGTACAACAAGAAAAATATATACTCAGTTCACTTCTGCAGTTATTTTCCGTTGAAAGCGTATAGGGGCGTATTTCAGTACAACAAGAAAAATATATACGCACTGCACTGTTGCAGTTATTTCTGGTGAAAGCGTATAGGGGCGTATTTCATTAAAAAAAGAAAAATATATATGCACTGCACTGTTGCAGTTATTTCTGGTGAAAGCGTATAGGGGCGTAGTTCAGTACAACAAGAAAAATATATTCTCAGTTCACTTCTGCAGTTATTTCTGTTGAAAGCGTATAGGGGCGTATTTCAGTACAACAAGAAAAATATATACGCACTGCACTGTTGCAGTTATTTCTGGTGAAAGCGTATAGGGGCTTATTGCATTGAAAAAAGAAAAATATATACGCACTGCATTGTTGCAGTTATTTCTGTTTAAAGCGTATAGGGGCGTATTAAAGTAAAAAAAGTAAAAAAAGAAAAATATATACGCACTGCACTGTTGCAGTTATTTCTGGTGAAAGCTTATAGGGGCATAGTTCAGTAAAACAAGAAAAATATATACGCATTTCACTTCTGCAGTTATTTCTGGTGAAAGCGAATAGGGACCTATTTCCGTACTTCAAGAAATATATATACGCACTTCACTCTTTAAGTTTTTTCTGGTCAAAGCGTTTAGGGTCGTATTTCAGTACAACAAGAAAAATATATTCTCAGTGCATTTTGGCATTTAATTATGGTGAAAGTGTTTAGTGGACTATTTTTGTACAAAAATAAAAATATATTCGTCGCTTTTAGGGGTGTTTTAATTTCCGTTTAATTTGTGTAGTTCAGCTACAAGTATGTCAGGCAGAGAAGTGCCAGGCCATGTTTCGGACGCAAGCAGAGGTCGCAGCAGAGTAAGGGGGGCGTGGCATCAGGAGTCGCAGCGAGAGGCCTGAGCTCCCGGTGTCATCTAGCGGTCGTGTCTTGACCAGCAACCCAGCAGTTCTTGATTGGTTAACTCGGTCATCCATGTCATGTCATCCCAAGTGACATCAGACACCCCCAGCCAACAGTCGGTGGGTTTGTCAGACACAACACTTAGTTGGCATGGCCCGGAAGCAGGCCCTGTGCCCTCACCTGTCCTCAACCTGCCTCTGTCCTTTGCTGTTCCCTCAGCCACAGAAGTATTGTATGCTGTGGGCTCAGCTCCACTATACAGCGAGGACGAGCTACTAGAGGACAGTCAGCAGCTACTGGCCAGCCAAGATCTTGAGGAGACATCCGCTGCTTCCTCCGCTAGGCGGGCAAGTAGTGATGAGGAGAGTGGCACAGGAGCTTGTGTTGCGAGCTCCCGACCCAGAGACCATTGAGGAGGACATCCATGACATGCAGACACTACTTGATGATGATGAAGCCAATCGTACTTGGGAGCCGGATGCAGAAGGGGCTTCATCATCATCAGGACAAGAGGGTGGCAGCTTGCCTGTGAGGCAGCGGCTGAGCCAGCAAGTTGGTAGCATGGCTGGGAGTCAGCAGGGTGGCAGCAGTTGCAAGTCGGGAACAAAACGTGCCTGGGGTAGACCACCTGCTTCGCAGCAGCCTGCCTGGGAAGTAGTGGTGCAGGGGTTCACAGAGGCAGCGGTGGTAGCAGTCAATCAGTGCAGACTGTTGGGGGGGAAATCACCTACTCGGCGGTGTGGCAGTTTTTTTTATTAAGCTGCCAGAGGAGGTTAACGTGGCCACATGTAAAATATGTGGGCAGAAGGTGAAGCGTGGCCAGGGTGCCACAACCCTGTGTCAATATATGCAGTGGCCTGGGAGAACTGTGGCTCCGATGTAGTGGTCCAGCCTGCCCCAGCTACCACTGCATCACCCAGTGGCACGCAACCAGTTTCAGCCAGTCAAGGCTCCACCACCTCAGCCGAAGGGAGCTGTCTGTCATTCCCTTCTTCTGCTGGTCCAGATGCTCTTGCTCCTACTCCTCATCAGTTATTCCATCAGCAATCGATCACCGAAGCGATTGCCAAGAGACAGCAGTATGCGCGCACTCATCCAACAGCGCAGAAGCTGAACGTGCTCCTGTCCAAGTTGCTGGTGCTGCAGTCCCTCCCTTTCCAAGTGGTGGACTATGCACCTTTCAGAGAACTGATGGCTTGTGCCGAGCCGAGGTGGAGAGTCCGAAGCCGTCATTTCTCTGCGCAAAAGGCAGTACCAGCCCTGCACACACATGTAGAACAGAAGGTGGGCCAGTCCTTGAGCCTGTCGGTGTCTGCCAAAGTGCACGGCATCGCCGACGTGTGGAGATGTAACTACGGTCAGGGACAGTATATGTCCTTTACGGCCTACTGGGTGAATGTGGTTCCTGCACAGCCACACCAGCAACTTGGCCAGGTCACGCCGCTTCCACGTCCACGTTGTCACTCCCTTGGTCCTGTGACAATGTTCGCCTCTGCCTCCTCCACTGTGTCCTCAGCCTCCACTGCAGGGACAAGTTACAGTACCCCTCCAGCATACCAAATGTGCAGGGCTCGGCAGTGTCACGCTGTTCTGCACCTGGTTTGCCTTGGCGAACGGAGTCACACAGGGGAGGAACTGCTCCGTGTGATGCATCAAGAAGTCGAATCCTGGCTTTCTTCGCATCAACTGAAATCGGAACCATGCTGACCGACAACAGGAAGAACATGGTGTCGGCGCTGCGTCAAGGAAGGCTGAGCCATGCGCCCTACATGGCACACGTGTTTAATCTGGTTGTCAAGCGGTTCCTGAAGTCTTCCACCCATCTGCAAGACATCCTAAAAATGGGCTTCTTGAGCTGCAGCGGCAGAACGGCATCCCCCAACATAGGCTGATATGCGACGTTTCCACCACTTGGAATTCCACCCTCCATTTGTTGGACCAACTATACGAACAGAGAAAGGCCATCAACGATTTCTTGATGATGCAAGCAGATAGGAGTACTACACTGTGTAACTTCAATGTCAGCCAGTGGCAGCTCATGTGTGACACCTGCCGTTTGCTTAGGCCCTTTGAGGAGGCCACGTTATTTGTCAGTCGCCAGGACTAAGGAATGAACAACGTCATTCCACTGCTTCATGTCCTGGAACAGATGCTGGTAACTATGGCTGGTCAGGAGAAGACGTGGCGCCTCAATCTCAAAGCCACATGAGCCCTGTGGCGGCTGAACTGGAAGAGGGGGAGGAGGACATTGGAGCACAGGCAATGTGTAGCCAAATGGGTGTATTTTCTACTCAGCTGATAGGAGAGGAGGAGCAGGAGCAGCCAGAGGAGCTACAGGGCGATGAGGAAGACGAGACAGAGGACCCGGACACACCATGGCAGTATGCAGTGGAGGTGGATGCAGGGAGTCCCTCCGAGTCACTTGCATAAATGGCACGATGCATGCTCACTTGCTTACGTATTGACAGCCGAATTGTCACCATTCGGCAGAGGGATGACTTCTGGCTCTCCACCTTGTTGGACCCTCGCTACCGATCTAGAATGGGGGCCTTTTTTTCTTACACCCACTGAGAGGGAGGACAAACTGAACTACTACAGAGACATCCTATGTAGTCAGTTAGCCGCTGCCTATCTGCTCCATCGTCCATCCTCTCGCAGGTCTGACTGGAGGGGCCATCTGCACTCACGTTACACTGCCATGGCTGCTGGGGAGGGGTGGGGTGGCAGGAGCAGTACCAGCTCCATCAGCAGCAGCCTGAGTCTACAGTCGCTGATGAGTAGCTTTCTTCACCCACATAGTTAAGAAACTACTCACCAGCAGCAGCAGGTAGACCTGGAGCAGGACCTGAACCAGCAGGTGGTGGCATACTTAGACAGCACCCTGCCACCCAACATTGAAGATCTGCTGGACTATTGGGTAGCCAAACTGGATTTGCCCTGGAAAAGCTGTCCTGCCCGGCCAATAGTGTGGCATCAGAGTGGGTTTTTAGTGTGGCGGGGGCCATAGTTACCCCAAGGAGAACTCGCCTGTCCACCCAAAATGTGGAGAGACTGATCTTTGTCAAGATGGATCAGCCAGGATTTCTAACCACAAGTTCCTGATGCGTCAGACTAGATCATCCATGGTGCCACACCAGCACTTTGATAAAAAGACCAGTTTCTTCTGGTTACCTGCCTCAGCTACTACTCTGATGCTGCAACCCGCCTGATGCCACACATCTGATGCCAAGTGCTCTTTATTTCACCCACCTTCGTTAGTGGGTACCGGTATTGCCACCCACCGCCCCACTCTGTTACCGGATCACTTTGTGGTCTCCTGATGCAGCTGCTGCTGCCATCTCCAATCTATGTCACCTTGCCACTCTGTGGTCTCCTGATGCTGCTACTGCTATCCCCACACTATGTCACCTTGCCACTCTGTGGTATCCTCCTGATGCTGCTGTTACTGCCATGTCCACACTATGTCACCTTGCCACTCTGTGGTCTCATCATGCTGCTGCTACTGCCATATCCACATTATGTCACCTTGCCACTCTGTGGTCTCCTGATGCTGCTGCTACTGCCATCTCCACATTATGTCACCTTGCCACTCTGTGGTCTCCTGATGCTGCTGCTACTGCCATCTCCACATTATGTCCTCTTGCCGCTCTGTTGTCTCCGGATGCTGCCGCCACCTCCAAACTATGTCACCTTGCCACTCTGGTGTCTCCTCATGCTGCTGCCATCTCCACATTATGTCACCTTACCGCCACCTCCAGACTCGGTCATTGTGCCACGCTGTGGCCTCCTGATGCTGCCGCCACCTTGAGACTCTGTCATTGTGCCATTCTGTGGCCTCCTCATGCTGCTTCCACCTCACCACTATGTCATAGGGCCACTCTGTGGACTTCTCGTGCTGTTTCCACCCTCCCCACTTCATGACTGGGCCACTATTTTGCCTTTTGGCCTGGCTGACATAATGATTCATTTGACCTTTCTTCTGATCTGTCAGAAGGAAGGAAAAATGAGACGCACAACAGATCCTGTAAGGCTGTAAGACCTGTATGGTCCCATCAGAATTGGCTTATGATTTGGTAGCCAAAAGCAGCAGTGGGTACAAAACACAGAAGACATGCAAATATTCCATTCACGTGTCATCTCTGTTTTAGATCCACTCCTGTTTTTTTTTTTTTTGGCATTAGCAATACTGATGGATCACATACCATATGGTGACCGAGTATAGGCGTATGCTCCACAGACAGGATCCATTTTTTGGGGGTTATTGTTCTGACGGATCAGAGGAAGGGCAAATTAATCAGTGACATCAACACAGACTTACTGCTGACCCCCTCTCCACTCTGTCGGGGGGGGGGGGGGCTCTACTTGTATAAGCGTTTAATAGAACAGGTTCTGCAGACATCTATGTGGAATCAGCTGATGACGGTGTAAAAGGAGTGCGCTTCTTCTTGGCGCTAACATCGACCTGTAAGGCTCCGTTCACACTTGAGTTATTTGGTCAGTGTTGGCTCCGTGACTGCCCTAATAAGTGAAGTATGCAGCGATTCTAAGAGTGACGCCTGTCATCTGCATGTCTTATTGACTCACAGTATTGTTTCACTACCACAGCAGACTCCCTATGCGTGTTACTGCAATGCACAGTGTTCTACACCACTATGAAGGCTCTCTGCAGCCAGGAAATGGCAGTTTTTTAACGCGGTTCGCCGCAAATAAATTATCCTGAGAGATTCGTCAAAACGGCCGAATCAAATTTTTTTAAAATTCGCTCATCTCTAGTCATCAATATTAATAGCTGGACAACCCCTTTAACCACATACGTAGGTAAGGAAGATTTTACCACTGATAAATATACTGCATTACTTGTTACTGTTGTCTAGAAGGGAAATACTAGATCCCTATAGAACTTTCCTACAGCCTGGACTGCGGCATTGTCTGCATACTCCTCGAGCTGACGAGAGATAGTGCCAAGGATCTGTAATCTAATAGTATTATTACAGACATACATGTACTGGAAAGGTATACCTTCATCCTCGAAACATAAGCCGTTGTTTTTAAGGGAAACATTAATTACTCTACATTTCACATCTCTTGTGTAACCTCACGGATGTTTGATCTCTTTCATATTAGTAAGAAAACATATAACCTTAATTACAATCCTTTGCCTATAATCACTAATGCAGTCAGCATGTGTAAAAGCCAGACCAATTTTTTTTAAACAGATCACTTACTGCTGTTTTCTAGTTTCTTTGTTACTTTTCCTTATTGACTTCAATGGGGGAAAACTTCAGCTTACAAAACCAGATGTAATAACCACAATTGTTATTACATTCAGTACTCCTTTCCTATAACATTAACTGTAGAAACATTTTCCAAAACTGCTAATATATCGTAAGAGTCACATCTATGGAGGTCAGGAGGCTAAGGTGCGATATCATCCCACATCTATAGCCATATCTCAGCTGAAATGAACTGGAAATCCGAAACTACTCTCACCAGGCTATCATCTAGTCGATGTCCTAAAAGTCCTTAGCTGGAAAACCTATTAATGGTTTCACATTTAAAGAGAAACTTCAACATGATGACATGCAGGATCAAACTGATCCTCTGCTGGTCCCAGGCTCTGAGAAAACAATGGGCTCCAAAGGCCCAGAAAGAAGGTCCAAAGGTGACTTCGGATCTAATCTACTAGGGTCTATTTCTTATGGATTGACTCACAAATCGTCAATTTGTCCCAAGTATGTGTAGTGATAACAGCAAACTGTACGTAGCAACTAAAAGTGGATGTGCACCTGCTTTATATAGAGGATAAGTTACTTTATTGGGCCCAAGGAACTGACACTGGAGACATGACTTTAGATATATGGAAATAACATGAGTAACATAGTTGATAAGGTCCATCAAGACCAACCTCTAATTCTTCTTCTACTTATCCAGAAGAAGGCCCTCTTGTCATGGTTACAGGCTTGCAGCGTTTTGGTGTCCGTCTGATGAAACTGAGCCAAACGGATCCATCCTTGCACACAATGTAAGTCAATGGGGACGGATCCGTTTTCACTGGCACAATAGAAAACGTATCCGTCCTCCATTGACTTTTAATGGTGTTCAAGACGGATCTGTCTTGGCTATGTTAAAGATTATATAAACGGATCCGTTCTGAACAGATGCAGACTGTTTTATTATCTGAACGGATCCGTCCATGACGCACAAAAACGCAAGTGTGAAAGTAGCCTAAGGCCTCCTGCACACGAACGTATTTTTTTGCGGTCCGCAAAAACGGGTCCCGTTTTTCCGTGATCCGTGACCGTTTTTTCGTCCGTGGGTCTTCCTTGATTTTTGGAGGATCCACGGACATGAAAAAAAAAGTCGTTTTGGTGTCCGCCTGGCCGTGCGGAGCCAAACGGATCCGTCCTGAATTACAATGCAAGTCAATGGGGACGGATCCGTTTGACGTTGACACAATATGGTGCCATTTCAAACGGATCCGTCCCCCATTGACTTTCAATGTAAAGTCAGGAGTCCCTTTTATACCATCGGATCGGAGTTTTCTCCAATCCGATGGTATATTTTAACTTGAAGCGTCCCCATCACCATAGGAACGCCCCTATGTTAGAATATACTGTCGGATATGAGTTAGATCGTGAAACCTCATTTCCGACAGTATATTCTAACACAGAGGCGTTCCCATGGTGATGGGGACGCTTCTAGTTAGAATATACTACAAACTGTGTACATGACTGCCCCCTGCTGCCTAGCAGCATCCGATCTCTTACAGGGGGCCGTGATCAGCACAATTAACCCCTCAAGTGCCGCACCTGAAGGGGTTAATTGTACTATCATATCCCCCTGTAAGAGATCAGGGCTGCCAGGCAGCAGGGGGCAGACCCCCCCCCCCCCTCCCCAGTTTGAATATCTATTGTAATAAATCGTTGGTGGCACAGTGTGCGCCCCCCCGCCCCCCGCCCCCCCCTCTTCCTCCCTCTATTGTAATAAATCGTTGGTGGCACAGTGTGCGCCCCCCATCGGCCCCCCCCTCCCTCTATAGCATTAACAACATTGGTGGCCAGTGTGCGCCCCCCCGCCCCCCCTTCCTCCCTCTATTGTAATAAATCGTTGGTGGCACAGTGTGCGCCCCCCATCGGCCCCCCCCTCCCTCTATAGCATTAACAACATTGGTGGCCAGTGTGCGGCCTCCCATCTCCCCCCCCCCGATCATTGGTGGCAGCGGGTCACTAGCAAAGATTCATACTTACCTGGGATCTGCGATGTTCGTGTCCGGCCGGGAGCTCCTCCTACTGGTAAGTGACAGTTCATTTAGCAATGCGCCGCACAGACCTGAGGCTGTCACTTACCAGTAGGTGGAGCTCCCGGCCGGACACGAACATCGCAGCAGCCGGTAAGTATGAATCTTCTACTACTGTACTATTGCTATGTAACCATGGCAACCAGGACTGTAGTAGCGTCCTGGTTGCCATGGTTACCGATCGGAGCCCCAGCGATTAAACTGGGACTCCGATCGGAACTCCGCTGCCACCAATGATGATGGGGGGGGGGGGGGGGAGATGGGAGGCCGCACACTGGCCACCAATGTTGTTAATGCTATAGAGGGAGGGGGGGGCCGATGGGGGGCGCACACTGTGCCACCAACGAATAATTACAATAGAGGGGGGGGCCGCACTGGCCATCAATGATATTCAAACTGGGGAGGGGGGGGGGGGGTCTGCCCCCTGCTGCCTGGCAGCCCTGATCTCTTACAGGGGGATATGATAGTACAATTAACCCTTTCAGGTGCCGCACCTGAAGGGGTTAATTGTGCTGATCACGGCCCCCTGTAAGAGATCGGGTGCTGCCAGGCAGCAGGGGGCAGTCTTGTACACAGTTTGTAGTGTATTCTAACTAGAAGCGTCCCCATCACCATGGGAACGCTTCTGTGTTAGAATATACTGTCGGTTCTGAGTTTTCATGAAGTGAAAACTCAGCTTTGAAAAAGCTTTATGCAGACGGATCTTCGGATCCGTCTGTATAAAAAGTAACCTACGGCCACGGATCACGGACACGGATGCCAATCTTGTGTGCATCCGTGTTCTTTCACGGACCCATTGACTTGAATGGGTCCGTGAACCGTTGGCCGTGAAAAAAATAGGACAGGTCATATTTTTTTCACGGCCATGAAACACGGATCACGGATGCGGCTGCAAAACGGTGCATTTTCCGTTTTTTCCACGGACCCATTGAAAGTCAATGGGTCCGCGAAAAAAAACGGAAGACGGCACAACGGCCACGGGTGCACACAACGGTCGTGTGCAGGAGGCCTAAGTCTGCATCCAATCCGCCAAAAATCTGGATCGGATGCAGACCCAACATACGGTCGTGTGCATGAGGCCTTAGAAAGAACTCCATACTGTTCATCAATATATTTGGAAATTGTAAGTAGATCACCTCTAACCCATCTTTTTTTCAAGCTGCCAGAATATCCCTTTACCCTAAGGCTACATGCACACGTGCTGTTTTTTGCGGTTCGCAAACTGCGGATCCGCAAAAAACGGAAGCCGCCCATGTGCCTTCCGCAATCTGCGGAACGGGCAGCCCATTGTAGACATGCCTATTCTTGTCCGCAAAACGGACAAGAATAGGACATGCTATATTTTTTTTGCGGGGCCACGGAACGGTGCAACAGATGCGGACAGCACAAGGAGTGCTGTCCGCATCTTTTGCGGTCCCATTAAAGTGAATGGGTCCGCATCCGAGCCGCAAAAACGGTGGCTCGGATGCGGACCAAAACAACGGTCGTGTGCATGAGGCCTTAGTTTGTTAACTTGTCTTGATACTGCAATCCACTTATTTTGTTAATTAGCTTAGTTGCCCTCCTCTGCACCCATTCTAGTTCAGGTGCCCAAAATTGTGCACAATATTCCATGGTCCAACTCAGTGGCGTAACTACCGGGGAAGCGACTGCTTCGGGGCCCGGGCTGTCAGTGTGTCAGTCAAGTTTAATCTTTTTTATTTATATGCAAATTACCTTCCTAACGTGCCCAAGAGGTTATCCCTCCGGCCGTTTGTGCCCAGCCGCGCCCATTATCGCCAAGCCCACCACCGCCCCGCTGTTAATTATTCACTGCTGTCCTCGTCTTTTTTTTTTTCTAAGTGCGCCATAGTCTCGCGCATGCGCTGATGTTACTCACGTCCGGGCCCATGCGGTGTCCTGGCAGCAGCCTCAAGTAGTGTAATCACGCATGCGCCAGCTTTCTCCGCTTTCTGGCGCATGCGCGATTACATTACTTGAGGCTGCTGCCAGGACACCGCGCGGGCCCGCACGTGAGTAACATCGGCGCATGCGCGAGACTACGGCGCACTTAGAAAAAAAAAAAGACGAGGACAGCAGTGAATAATTAATAGCGGGATGGCGCTGGGCTTGTGGATAATGGACGCAGCTGGGCACAAACGGCCGGAGGGACAGCCCTTTGGGCACGTTAGGAAGGTAATTTGCATATAAATAAAAAAGATTTTTATCAAAAATAAAAAGGACAGGTGGGGGTAAAAATAGTATATCAAAAATTGGGCGGGGGGCTGAGGGGGCCCATACAAAAATTTGCTGTGGAGCCCAGGCACTTCTAGTTACGCCCCTGGCAAAACTATGGGGGTCATTTATTAAGACAGGCATTTTAGATGCAGGTCTTAATAATACATAACTTCGGCGCATCTACCGCCTGTCTAAATGTAAGCCACCTTCTTTGCTGGCTGAAACTTAGATCATTTTATACGCCAAAAACAGGGGTAGAAAATGGTAAATGAGATGCGCTTGCTGGCCCTTCCCCGCTTATGCCACACCAACTTTTTTTAGACCTTTTTGTTGCAATCTGCGAGAGATATATATCTGGTGTATATCATTTAGTAAATGACCCCCTATGTGCTTGTCACAAGCAGCTTTGCCTCTTTTGATGCATCCTATTATGTTATGTGCCTTGGCTGCAGCTGCCTGGCACTGGTTGCTAATGTTAAATTTACTGTCCATCAATATCCCCAAGTCCTTTTCAGTGGCATACAAGTATTTTGCCATTTTATACATAACTGAACATATTTCCTTTGAGATCATTTTTTTTTTGAAATTTTGTCAAGATTGGAGAGAAAACTAATAAAAAGCTAAAAATGCAGATGTCATAAAACATAAAAATATGCTGAACTTTCTATTCTAAACATTGACATTGATTTGAAAGGCAGTGGCTGTTATACACGTTCCACCTCAATCTACTCAGCCTGTCCTGCAAATGTGTAATCTCTGCCCTTAGCTCTTGTTTGATCTGTAAATATGTTGCAATTAGGTAACATTTAAAAAAACTAAAATGTGCAAACATCCAAATGCCCAAAGTCCAAAACACCAGTGGAAATCCAAATGTCCGAAAAAGTGTGGATATGTTATTTTACGTGCTTTTATACGGACAGTTAAAGATGTTCTATAGCTTCACTTACTCATAAGGATTGAACAACGCCGAATGAGGGCTCATGTACACGAACGTACTTTCTTTCCGTGTCCGTTACGTTTTTTTTTGCAGACTGTATACGGAACCATTCATTTCAATAGGTCCGCAAAAAAAATGGAAGTTACTCCTGCTGCATTCTGTTTCCGTATTTCCGTTCCGCAAAAAAATAGAACATGTCCTATTATTGTCCGTATTACGGACAAGGATAGTACTGTTCTATCAGGGGCCAGCTTCTCCGTTCCGCAAAATATGGAATGCACACGGACGTCATCAGTATTTTTTGCGGATCCGTTTTTTGGATCGTGTGCATGAGGCCTAAGGCTATGTCAACATCTGTAGCAGACATTCTGGTATTCTGTTCTGGCAGAGGACCAGAATACTGCAATTTCTGTGTCCGGCCAGACACCACTAAGGCGCATCTGTTCCCATTCACTATAATGGGGATGGCTGACATTCTGAATGCTGGCATTCTGCCGGACAGAAAACTGCCACATGCATTATAGTGAATGGAATCCAGCGGGTACTGGTGGTGTCCGGCTATGCCGGATACAGCAGTTCTGGTATTCTGTTCCTCTGCTGGAAACGAATACTGGAACACCTGCCACAGATGTAGACTAAAAATAACATCTTGTGTTTAAAGGGGTTTTTCAGGATTAGTAAAAAGAGTACATTTAAGGCCTCATGCACACGACCGTTGTGTGCATCCGTGGCCGTTGTGCCGTTTTCCGTTTTTTTTCGCGGACCCATTGACTTTCAATGGGTCCGTGGAAAAAACGGAAAATGCACCGTTTGGCAGCCGCATCCGTGAGCCGTGTTTCCTGGCCGTGAAAAAAATATGACCTGTCCTATTTTTTTCACGGCCAACGGTTCACGGACCCATTCAAGTCAATGGGTCCGTGAAAGAACACGGATGCACACAAGATTGGCATCCGTGTCCGTGATCCGTGGCCGTAGGTTAGTTTTTATACAGACGGATCCGAAGATCCGTCTGCATAAAAGCTTTTTCAAAGCTGAGTTTTCACTTCGTGAAAACTCAGAACCGACAGTATATTCTAACACAGAAGCGTTCCCATGGTGATGGGGACGCTTCTAGTTAGAATACACTACAAACTGTGTACAAGACTGCCCCCTGCTGCCTGGCAGCACCCGATCTCTTACAGGGGGCCGTGATCAGCACAATTAACCCCTTCAGGTGCGGCCCCCTGTAAGAGATCAGGGCTGCCAGGCAGCAGGGGGCAGACCCCCCCCCCCCCTCCCCAGTTTGAATATCATTGGTGGCCAGTGCGGCCCCCCCCCCCTCCCTCTATTGTAATAAATTGTTGGTGGCACAGTGTGCGCCCCCCCCCCCCTCCCTCCCGCTATTGTAATAATTCGTTGGTGGCACAGTGTGCGCCCCCCATCGGCCCCCCCTCCCTCTATAGCATTAATAACATTGGTGGCCAGTGTGCGGCCTCCCATCTCTCCCCCCCCATCATTGGTGGCAGCGGAGTTCCGATCGGAGTCCCAGTTTAATCGCTGGGGCTCCGATCGGTAACCATGGCAACCGGGACGCTACTACAGTCCTGGTTGCCATGGTTACTTAGCAATAGTACACTAGTAGAAGATTCATACTTACCTGCTCCAGGCTGCTGCTGCGATGTTCGTGTCCGGCCGGGAGCTCCACCTACTGGTAAGTGACAGGTCTGTGCGGCGCATTGCTAAATGAACTGTCACTTACTAGTAGGAGGAGCTCCCGGCCGGACACGAACCTCGCAGCTCCCAAGCTCCCAGGTAAAGTATGAATCTTTTACTATTGTACTATTGCTAGTAACCCGCTGCCACCAATGATCGGGGGGGGGGGGGGGAAGATGGGAGGCCGCACACTAGCCACCAATGTTGTTAATGCTATAGAGGGAGGGGGGGCCAATGGGGGGCGCACACTGTGCCACCAACGATTTATTACAATAGAGGGAGGAAGGGGGGGGGGGGCACACTGTGCCACCAACAAATTATTACAATAGAGGGAGGAGGGGGGGGGGGGCCGCACTGGCCACCAATGATATTCATAATGCGGAGGGGGGGGGTCTGCCCCCTGCTGCCTGGCAGCCCTGATCTCTTACAGGGGGATATGATAGTACAATTAACCCCTTCAGGTGCGGCACCTAAGGGGTTAATTGTGCTGATCACGGCCCCCTGTAAGAGATCGGATGCTGCTAGGCAGCAGGGGGCAGTCATGTACATAGTTTGTAGTATATTCTAACTAGAAGCGTCCCCATCACCATGGGAACGCCTCTGTGTTAGAATATACTGTCGGAAATGAGGTTTCACGATCTCACTCATATCCGACAGTATATTCTAACATAGAGGCGTTCCCATGGTGATGGGGACGCTTCAAGTTAAAATATACCATCGGGAGGGGGCGCATGCGCGAGGCTCACGAGGAGGACATGCTTCCTTGAGCTCCGCTCCGCTTATTGAACCAACCTGCCCTAAGCGCCTTTGATTAGGCTCCAATCAGCCTCAAAATCGATGCAGGGATCCCCGAAGATGCCCCGAACCAAAGGGAGGTCAAAAATTCCGGGCACTCCGGTCGCGTCGCAAACTTTACCGGAGCTATTCCGACAGACCAGGCAGACTGTCATGGCGGACGCACCTTTGGAACCTACCAGTCCTACATCTTCTGACGGTGGCAGTTCTTCACCAGAAGCGGCAGCTCCGAATACAGGTCAGAATGACTTATATAAAAATATAGCAGCCCTGTTCAAAACGGAGCTATCTCAGGCCGTCACCGAATTTTCCCGCCAAATCCAGGACCTGGGAAATAGAGTCTCTGACTTAGAGACAAGAATGGACGACATGTCCGATACACTAGACCGTGATAAAGAGGACATTATCTCCCATGATGCCCAGCTTATAGAGCTAGAGCTCAAACTTGAAGACCTCGAAAATAGGTCCAGGAGGGGCAATCTGAGGGTTAGAGGCCTGCCAGAGTCCTTCACAGATCTGCAAGCCACCCTTTCCACACTGTTTGCAGCCCTCTTACCACAGATTGAGCTCAGCCTTTTCAAAATGGATAGAGTCCACAGAGCTTTGGGGAAACCTCGTAACCTGGACTTACCCAGAGATATCATACTCAAGCTTCACCATCCAGAGATGAGAGACAAGATTCTTTATGCCGCAAGGGACTTAACTGTATTACCTGGACTCCCAGCTTCAGTTCATCTGTATGCGGACTTGGCTCCATCCACACTTCGGAGACGCAGGGAGATGAGACCAGTCACACAGTCTCTACAGAAAGCACAAATTAGATACAGGTGGGGGTTCCCCTTTAACCTGTCGTTTCAGCTGAATTCCCGTCTTCACACGATCCATTCACCGGCGGAGGGATTGGATGTCTTACAAAGAGCAGGGATACCCTGTGAACCTCAAGCTCAGCTACCCTCATCGCCGAAGCCTCAAAGGCCAGCGAGAGTCTGGACCAAGGTCCCTGCAACCCCGAATGGATCGAACAGATCAAGAATTACTTGAACTCTACCCTGTCATGATGGTGGTATGGCTTTATATCACATTCTGCGGTCTCATAAGGATTCCGTGTTGTACTTTTCCATCTAAGCCATTTGAGGCTAACCTTTTTGATTCAGGGGTTCGATAACGTGGTTTATCATGTTGTCCCTGTTTATGGGCAATTGTGAGATATAATGTTAGGGGTTTAAATTCCCCACGAAAGAGAAAAACAGCATTCTCCACCTATATTAAACACAAGCCGGATGTCATCTGCCTTCAGGAGACCCATTTCACTCCCACATCTCACCCTAAGTACTTTAATCCACAATATTCCACTTTCTACTCCTCTTCATTTACTTCAAAATGTAGGGGTGTGGTGACACTGTTGAAAAATACCTTCCCTTTCACGGTCTCCCAAACTTGCATAGACCCGGAAGGGAGATACGTAATACTACTGGGAACTTATAGGGATGAGTCTCTTTGCTTAGTTAATTCATATGCTCCTAACGAGGACCCCATTTCCTTTTTCGAAAAAGTTGGAAAGGTGATAGAAACTCTAACTTTCCATAAACTAGTTTGGTGTGGAGATTTTAATTTTACTATAAACCCTGTACTAGATCGTTCCACCCCCCCCTCTACCTTGCGGCCTACTATGCAGACAAAAAAGATTCAACGAGTTTTTCAATCCCTGGCCCTAGCTGATACCTGGAGGGAACATAACGGTACACAGAGAAGCTATACCTTCTATTCACCAGCCCATAGGGTGTACTCTTGCTTAGATATGATTTTATCTTCCACGTCTCTTCTTCCTCATATGTCATATTCCAGACATGTAGTTTCCTCCTGGTCAGACCACGATATGGTCATCTCTGACTTTACGGTCCCACAGGTCAGTCCTATTCCGTTTCACTGGAGGCTGAACGAATCACTGCTGACTCATACAGCGCAATTCTCTCAACTGAAGGACGAACTTTCCAACTTCTTGTCTGACAATGTCTCTCACGAAATTAACCCTATGACACTGTGGCTGACTCACAAGGCCTTTATGAGAGGCAGGTTGATAAGTTTGGCCTCCAGGAGAAAGAAGGAACGTACCCAAGCTCAAGTTGGGCTGGAGGCCAAGCTGAACAGACTTGTCTGGGCTCACCAGAGATCCCCGTCCCTTTATTTACTTAAAGCAATTAAAGATGCTAAAATACAACTTAACATGATACTCACAAACTCCACAGAAAAAGCCCTCAGATGGACAAACTCATTTTACTATAAGTTCGCCAATAAGCCTGATAAACTATTAGCTAACCAACTTAAAAATAAACAGAAGATCAATCAAGTATTTAAAATTAGTACAAGATCAGGTCAAACCACCTCTAACCCTGATGTAATCTATGCTACATTTCAAGAATTTTATACGCATCTCTACTCAGCTCCCATAGGGGACTCTACAGCGAAGATAAATGAGTTTCTGTCTTCAGTCCATCTCCCCGCCTTATCCCCAGAATCCCAATCAGAACTTAATAAGCCGGTATCAGCAGAAGAAGTAGAATATGCTATTAACTCCTTGAAACTAGGAAAGGCCCCAGGCCCTGATGGCTACTCAGCCCTATACTATAAAAAGTTCGCCCCTCTACTTATTCCACATGTAGCTAACTACTGTAACTATTTGATGCAAGGATCTATCCCCCCAGAAGAATTCTTAAAAGCCTCCATTACAGTCATACCTAAGCCCAATAAAGATCCCCTGCTCACTTCCAATTATAGGCCGATCTCCTTATTAAACATTGACAACAAACTCTTCACTGCTATACTAGCTGGAAGACTCAATAGATTCTTACCAAGTCTTATACATAAAGACCAAGTGGGTTTCATACCCGGTAGGGAAGCCCCTGATAACATCAGAAAAATACTTAACATCATTCAATACTCCAATAAATCCAAAATCCCTCTAGCCTTATTGGCCCTAGATATTGAAAAGGCTTTCGATTCAGTTACATGGTCATATCTCTATAAGGTCCTCTCGACAATGGGAATTCAGGGTCCCTTCTTAGCAGCTATCCAGGCCCTATACTCTAAACCAGAGGCTCAACTTAAACTACCTTCTACTAGGGCCTCCCATATTCCTATTGGAAGAGGTACAAGGCAGGGTTGCCCTCTGTCCCCAGCTCTTTTCGCCCTAGCCATAGAGCCCCTAGCTGCTCACATAAGATCCCATCCGGATATTAAAGGCTTGTCAGTTGGGGGAACTGAATATAAACTTAACCTCTTTGCAGATGACCTTATGTTGACCATTACCAACCCCATCATCTCCTTCCCCTCCCTGCTGAAATTATTGGATTCTTTCTCTAAAGCTTCGGGCCTTTCCATAAACCATTCCAAATCCGATTTACTACTATGTAACACCCCCACTTCTACTAAAACATTGCTCTCTCAAAACTTCCCTTTCCAACTTAGATCCCAATATATACCATATCTGGGAATCATGTTTCCAAAGACACTGGACACAACATATAAGATTAATTATTTACCCATGTATAAAAAAATACGTCAGGATTTAGTAAATTGGCAATCCCTTCAAGTATCTTGGGTGGGAAAGATAAATATTTTTAGAATGGTAGTTCTTCCGAGACTCCTCTATTTGTTTAGGGCTTTACCAATCCCTGTACAGATAAGGGACTTGAGGTCGATTCAGAGGGATTTAATGAGATTTATTTGGGCTAACAAACGTCCCCGTATAGCTAAGGCAGTTATGTGCAGACATAAATCCCAGGGGGGGCTATCAGTACCAGATTTAGTAAAATACCATCAGGCAGCCAGATTGGCCCAAATGTTTTTGACCCATCTAAAACCACAGGACCACCCCCTATGGATACCACTTGAACGCACTTTCATCCTCCCTTACACATGGAAAGCCCTGATCTGGGATACTACGCCCATTCCTCCAGCAGTTCGTAATAATTCACCATTGACTTATTACTCGCTGATTCTCTGGAGGTCAGTTAGGTTTAAATTTAACCTGCAATCGAGGCCCTCTCCTTTACTGAGTATTATAGGAAACCCTGCTTTCCTCCCAAGCCTCCAAGGTAACAATCTTAATTGGTGGTCTTCCAATCAATTATGCACCCTTCACAAACTTCTAGTTAGAGGTAAATTAATATCCATTTCAGATTTTAAAGAGAAATACTCACCTCCCGTAGGAGAATATCTTCTCATGAATCAGGTCTTCTCTTACTTTAGGTCCAATCTGATACCTAGTCAAAATGTGGAATTTTCCCCCTTTGAGCGTTCAATCAATTTTTCACTATATAGACAGGGTCTACTCTCTAGAATGTATGAAGCCCTGAACTCTATCCCTGAAGGTCACAAACTAGCTTATATGAGAGCATGGGAGAGTGACTTGCAACAGGAATTCTCGACTACTAAATGGTCACAACGATCACTAACTCTCACGAAAGGTTCATGGCAGGTTACCCTGGCGGAAACTTCCATAAAGGTTCTACATAGAACTTATATGGTGCCAACGAGACTTCATGCTATATACCCTGAGGTATCCCCCCTATGTTTTAGAGGATGTAATGAGGAGGGATCCATGCTTCATACATGGTGGTCCTGTCCTGTGGTTAAAAGCTTTTGGGTCAAAATAACAAGTTTGATTTCTTCTGTGCTTGATTGTAACTATCCACTAACATTACCTCTATGTATACTGGGAGATAGACCTCATTGGATGACCTATGCGAGATTTAAACTCTCCCAATATATATTACTGGCGGCGAGAATCCATATAGCCTTCAAATGGCGAACTGATTCACTCTCCTACCAGTGTGTTGTTGATAGGATCAATAGAATAATGGTCTTTGAGAAACTCTCAGCTATCCGAGCTGACACATTCACCACTTTCGAGAAGGTTTGGGAACCATGGCTAGCTTCCTCCCATGCTCCAGACTTACAATATAGTATTTCTCTTTGATATTATTGTCTATGCTTGTCAGAATTACGCCTCTGAACTTTGATACATCCTCCTTATGTCAAAACTCCTATTGTATACCATAGTATGATAAAATTACGTACAATGTAATATACATTACTCCAAGAATTGTTAATGTTTATAATTTGTTTTTATTCTATTATTTACTTATGTACATGCATATCTACCTATGCTCAAACTCAATAAACACCTTTTGAAACATAAAATATACCATCGGATTGGAGAAAACTCCGATCTGATGGTATAAAAGGGACTCCTGACTTTACATTGAAAGTCAATGGGGACGGATCCGTTTGAAATGGCACCATATTGTGTCAACGTCAAACGGATCCGTCCCCATTGACTTGCATTGTAATTCAGGACGGATCCGTTTGGCTCCGCACGGCCAGGCGGACACCAAAACGACTTTTTTTTCATGTCCGTGGATCCTCCAAAAATCAAGGAAGACCCACGGACGAAAAAACGGTCACGGATCACGGGAAAACGGAACCCCGTTTTGCGGACCGCAAAAAAATACGGTCGTGTGCATGAGGCCTTATTCTAAGGCCTCATGCACACGACCGTTGTGTGCATCCGCGGCCGTTGTTCCGCTTTCCGTTTTTTTTTCTCGGACCCATTGACTTTTAATGGGTCCGTGGAAAAATCGGAAAATGCACCGTTTGGCTTCCGTGTCCGTGATCCGTTTTTCCAGTCCGTGAAAAAAATATGACCTGTCCTATTTTTTTCACGGACAACGGTTCACGGACCCATTCAAGTCAATGAGTCCGTGAAAAATCACGGATGCCCACAAGATAGTCATCCGCGTCCGTGATCCGTGTCTGTGATCCGTGTCCGTTTTTCCTATCATTTTCAATGCATACTTGACTTAGGTTTTTTTTTCACTTTTCATGTCCGTGGATCCTCCAAAAATCAAGGAAGACCCACGGATAAAAAAACGGACACGGATCACGGAACTACGGAACCCGTTTTTGCGGACCGCAAAAAAAAACAGTCGTGTGCATGAGGCCTAAAAGTGATGAGACACCTGTCTGTAGGTTGTGACCAGGGGCGGACTGGGTAAAGCGGCCCTGGAGAAAAACTAAAAGTGGCCCCATGTTGTAGGCAGGTCCAAACTGACAGAAGGCAGGCCAACACAAAAGGCAGGGCCAACAGAAGTAGGTGCAGCCAGCAATACCGTAGTGTGCAGCATAAAGTACCGCCCTTGCATAACCAAATATCACAGTGCATCACAAAATATTGCAGTAACCAAATAACAAAGTGCCAGTCAGGTGCGTAAGTAACTGATGCTTCTAAATGAACTCATGCTGAGAGCATCAGATCATTATGTACCCAGCCGGCAGCCATGAGGAGGGCTCAGGTGGCCCCCTGGACATCAGCCCACCGGGACATTTCCATGTAGTGTCTATGGCCAGTCCACTCCTGGTTGTGACTGGTATTGCAGCTGAAATCCATTGTAGAGTTATGAAATGTATTGAGTCCATATAGCAGAAAAAAAGTACTGTATGACTGTGCATATATGAGGAAACGTGACCCTCCCTCATCAGTTAAAAAAAAATAAAACATTAAAATTAGGTATGCAAGCATAGCAAAATCTCTGAAAACCCTTTTAATGGTTAACTTCTTGGCTGACTGTGTTAGGTTGCCAGGAGATGGATCCAGGTCTACCCCCTGATAAGTTAGTGGAGAGTGTAGTTCAGCTTGAGGAAAAGTCAAGAGCTACATATGCAAGCTCCTCACAGCTAGGCCCAAGTTCAGAGAACCACCATCTCTGAGACTTCTACAGCCAATAATGCACCTTTAACATCCAAATGCTCCACAGAAAAGGAGGTTGCAAGATCAAGAATCTACCAGGCCGTGCACTGGAGTCAGTCAGCAAGGTATTGGGCAAGTTTATGGAAGAAAGACCTTACTGCTGTGAGAGGGAATATTGCTAACACATCCTTCCACACCTTGGGATGGTTTGAACAACTGTATCTTAAATCTGCACCCCTCAGCCTGGGAATTGCAAAAGTCTACTAGGTACCTCATTGCATGCCCACGGTTCTGCAAATAGACTTTACAG
Organism: Bufo bufo; assembly: GCF_905171765.1. Lineage (NCBI taxonomy): Eukaryota > Metazoa > Chordata > Amphibia > Anura > Bufonidae > Bufo > Bufo bufo. The sequence continues at coordinate 319,023,126 of NC_053394.1, forward strand.
AGAGACAGAAGGAGTACTACATCTCTCATTATTGCTGCTGTCCAAATGCTTCCATTGGGTAATAATTGCACTGGTACATGCTTTGGAATGGTGCCTTGTCATTACCGGATGAATTACTACTCCCATTTTGTACTTTAGTAAAAGACTTTATTTATTGCAACCGACTGGCCTGTTGCTGACTCCACCATCCGCTGGCCACCTCACCTATTCTCCTGTCTTGAACTCAGGCAAACATCCAACACCAAGGGCACCTCAACTACCATCAACTTCAGGGGGTGTCACGAGGGAAAAAAGGCTGCTCCCTCCAGTCACTGCATGGCCCCAGGGAGTGCCACTGTGATCCGTGACAACCACTGCCACCCTCACAGCAACTTCCACTCCCATCTTCCATGCACTCCCTAGCGAGTTGCTGCTAGTAAATTTGTATGCAGAAAATCCGTTTGCTCTTCTGTATGAGCTACTTACAGATTTTTCCATGGATCCTCAGTGGATTTTTCGGCCAAAAATGAAGTCCCATGTGGACGTACACTAAAGGGGAGGAGCTGTAGTGGTTTGTGGTCACCCAGCTTCCATAGAGACAGATATTGGTGGGGTGACTCAACTTACTTTTACTGGCGGGTGATTCCTGATCTTGGGGGAAATGCTCTTTTTCTCCGATAATTGATCGACTGCAATATTTGATATACCGTATATACTCGAGTTTTTTGGCACATATTTTTGTGCTCAAAAAGCCCCCTCGTTTTATACTCGAGTCTAGGTCTGTATTATAGCAACTTACATTGCCATAATACAGATCAACAGTGGCGTAGCTATAGGGGTCGCAGCGGTCACAATTGCGACCGGGCCCCTAAGTCAGGGGGGCCCACGGTGCCCCCCAGGAGATAATGAGTAAAGCCCTGGATTATTTATTTTGATATCTTACTTTGTTTTAGCTCCGGTAATAGCAGGCAGTGCGGGGGGTCGGCGCTCACTCACTGACGTCACGCGCCTGCGCCGCCTAGTGGGAGAAGCAGGCGCGTGACGTCAGTGAGTGAGCGCCGCCCGCACTGCCTGCTATTACCGCAGCTAAAACAAAGTAAGATATCCAAATAATCAGAGTAAAGAGCTCAGCAATGAGCAATGATTAAAGTTAAAGTAGTTACTGATTATTTTATAAATATACTGCTGTGAGCGTCGGGGAGGGGGATCTGTGGATGGCACTGTAGGGGGATCTGTGGATGGCACTGTTTAGGGGGGATCTGTGGATGGCACTGTTTAGGGGGGATCTGTGGATGGCACTGTTTAGGGGGGATCTGTGGATGGCACTGTTTAGGGGGGAGATCTGTGGATGGCAATGTTTAGGGGGGAGATCTGTGGATGGCACTGTTTAGGGGGGATCTGTGGATGGCACTGTTTAGGGGGGATCTGTGGATGGCACTGTAGGGGGATCTGTGGACGGCACTGTAGGGGGATCTGTGGATGGCACTGTTTAGGGGGATCTGTGGATGGCACTGTTTAGGGGGGAGATCTGTGGATGGCTCCCTGTATTTAATGCAGAGTGTGTGTGTATATAATGCACACACTCTGCATTAAATACAGGGAGTCAGAGTCAGACTCCCATCAATCTGAGTCACCCTCTTGCAGATGTGTGTATATAATGTAGAGTGTGTGCATTATATACACATACACTCTGCATTATAGCTGCATTTCCCACCCTAGTCTTATACTCGAGTCAATAATTTTTCCCATTTTTTTGGGGTAAAATTAGGGGCCTCGGCTTATATTTGGGTCGGCTTATACTCGAGTATATACGGTAGCTAAAACCAGTGACCGCTGCTAAGCTGTAGAGTTTAATAGTACAAGTCTAATATTTTCTGAAATCCACCTCATGTCCCCTCTGAGCCTTTCCTATGCTTTACACTGCAGCAATGCTTACTCAGATTAGTTGCTGTGGTGTGAGCAGTACAGCACATAGAAGAAACTAAACTATGGGCAAGGGAAATAAGATTATCCCGTAACGACCACCAATCTACTTTGGCAGCTAGGAAGATCATGGGGATGTGATGTTCGCTCATAGCCAACTGTGAAACAAGTGATAAAGTATTTCACTGATAATGGCGCTGACCATTCCTCACATCACACACATTATATGTAATAAAGTTGTCTATCACTGTACATATTGTCACATCGTTTCTGTATTTTAATGACCATGGAAGATGTTTGTGAACAATATTTGTCTTGTGCCTTAAAGGAAGAAAACAATTCAAAGTCTAGAGCTTCAAGTCCCTGGGATTACAAGGTTAAACCGAGTCAACAAGGTTCCTAAATCCATTTTCCACGCTTGGGGTATTTTTGAGGTTGACTGCAAAGGCTCTCGCTGCAGAAGTGATTGACCTATGACCATCTTTTGTCTCTCCGGGCAGGAGGTCACGGGGCCTCAGTTCGAGTCAAAAAAATATGCCCTAAACTATCACAGTAGCCATTCGGAAGCAGTGGAGGGGGAAAATGTTCTTGCACATTTATTATGTAGGAAAATACCCTTCTTGTGAAAAGGTAATTTATACAGTATTAAGGCCTAGAAATATGTGAGTAATAAATGTTTATTAACCCTGTGGTTATATTACATTGATGTGCATTGAGCATTGCTGCCTGGCATTGGGCACACATTACTACATAGTAAGAAGGCAATTGGGACCCATTTTGTACATACATTTTTATTCATTCGCTCATTTTTTTACCTAGCAGGTGTACTTAGTTTTTTTCTTAGGCCCAAAGAATAAGTTTGTGGCCAGATGTGTTTGTGGCCAATAGTTTTGTCACCATGCATATATTATACTCAGCAAAAGTGTGAATGAGGTCAAGCGTCATGCTCTTCATAATTAAACACGTTTTTCAGACAACACTACTTTCACACTTGCGTTGTTGTCTTTTGGTATTGAGATCCAGCAGAGGATCTCCATACCGTAAAAAATGTATCTATTTAGTCCTCATGCATTCTAATCTGAATGGAAAGAGATCCATCCCTGATGCATCAGGATGTCCTCCGTTCCGGCAGTATTCCATTTTGTGACTGCTGCAAGCTATGGTTTTGTGTCTGGTCATAAAAAACTGGAAAAAAAAATGGATCCGGCACTGAAAACAATGTAAGTCAATGGCGATGGATCCGTTTTTTTAGGAGCCTAAAAATACAGATCCGTCATCCGTCACCGTTGATTTTCAATGTATTTAGTGACGGATGCCTTTTTTCCCAATTTGATTTCACACAACCGCATCCCGACGGAACGGATGCATCCTGATGTGCAAAATCAAAACGGTTCCTCTGCCGCATATCAATACCGGAACTAACAAGTGTAAAAGTAGCCTGAACCATGATTAAGGACTAATGTCTGAAACGTGTTGACCAGGGGTTCCTCCGGCTTCACATTTTTCTTCAGTTCCACCAGTATTGCTTGGATGGTATTTGTAAAGGAATGACATTTTGTGAAGAGCATCTTCTGAGGTCTTCTGGACCTCACTCACGTTTTGCTTTCTTTGGAGACTTGGTTGTCCTTGCACAGTGAGGTGAGCTGATCAAATAACTTTTTGGGTATATATTATACTCAGTTGGTACCGTTGTCAGGGGCCCCAGCAAATTGAGGACCTGACACCCACCCACCACAATATAACTGTGACCTTCAATAGACACAACGTGGTGCTCTTCATTAGTATTCTATTTCCACTCCCACCTGGACCACCTAAATAAATGGTATAGGCTGCTAAAAGATCATATTACCCCTAATTATTCAAAGTATCACAGCCGTGTTCAGGGTTCCCACAAAGTAAACACATTATTAACGTACATGATGAAGGTTTGTGGAGACAATAGTTGATTTAAAGGTCCTTATTATTTGCCCCTATTGAGCTCAGACATTTCTGATGGTGGCCCTGTATACAGACTGCTGATTAGTGGCGGGATCTGGCAAAACTACCTCAGTTTTAGTTGTTTTTTTCTAGTTGTTTTTCTTATACAATGTAAGGATCCTTATAGCAGAGATTTATATATCTGAAGCTGAAACTTTAATTGCACAATGCTTTCTGCAGTATAAAACAGAAGAAGAAATCAACTATCTCTACAACTATTAAACTCATCAGTAATGATCATCATCATCATCATCATCATTAAAATTGGCTTATTTTTACTCATATGACTAATGTAACAGAATAGTTTAAAATGTTCTTTTAACCTTTTCTTTCTGTTGTAATCATGTTCTGTATGTGCAGGAATAGCTCATATATGCTCACTGGTACCCACGACCTGATGCCTTATGCTGGGTAAATCTGTCACCCTGGAATTCTTGCTGTTCAGAGGCTGCTGGGAGGGTTCCTGAATAGAAGTATCTATAGTGGTCAGCAGAGGCAAGGCAAATTCAATTCACAGGAAAGTTGGCAGCTGGGAACCGGAGAGATCCCTCTGCACTTTACTGTTTTGTGTAAGTGTTGACCCCAGGGTCAAAAGTTCCCTGTAGACCCCTGCCAATCAAGGGGGCGAATGACATTTTCCCAGAGGTCCCAGAAAAACGGAGCAGGTGCCAAGCTAGCATCATGTCTTTTGGTTGGCTTCTGTATACTATTGTAAACACTTGCTGTGCGGCTGATTGTGTCATTAATTGGTGGGATTTTGGAATCAGAATATTTAAAGTCCTTGGAATAAATCAGTTGTAGAAGTTGTCATTCTATGAACTTCGCATTATTTATATATCAGAGGGCCCTATAGAAAAAAAAGAAATGCACACCGCCCTCTTCCTGCTCTTATTCATGTTGTGCAAGAGGTTGTCTGAGACTTTCATATTGATGAACTATTCACAGGATAGGTCATTAATATGAGATTGGCGGGAGTCAGACTCCCTGCACCCCAGCCGATCGGCTGTTTTGGGAAGCCGCGGTACTTACTGGAGCTCCGGTGAGCGCTACGGCCTCCTCACAGCTTACCAAGAACAGTGCCTTTCATTAAATAACAGCTTTGTTCGCTATTGCAGCTCAGCCCCATTTACTTGGGACTGAGCTGCACGCAGGTCATGTGACCAGTGAACGTGACATCACATGACCTAGGAAGACCCCCACCTAAAAGCCCCTTATAGCAGTATTCCCAGCATGTCTACACCTGTCTTGAGAACAGGGCCCTATTTCACGGTCGCCCATGTGGCCGCCCATGCGTGGCTCTCACAATTACTTCTATAGGAGCTCCTAAAATAGCCTGCTAGTAGGCTCAGATATTTCCAAAATTCTAATACAAGTAAATTGAGAGAGCAGCGTATGCATGGCCACTTCTCTATTCACAACGGTCAAAGACGGGGTCTTGTTCTTGAGATGGTAGGACCTGTATCTATCAGACATTTATTGCTTATCCTGTGGGTATGCCATAACTGTCTGAAATGAGAATACCCTTTTATTATCGGGGACTATTTACTATTGAAACAGGAGCTCTGCAAAAATGCACTAGGGCAAACCTAAGCTGGGACTTTTGCCTCTTAATGGGCCATTACTAGCTGCAGGGACTGCTTTTATGTGCCCTCAAATGAGACCCTGGGGATCTAGGGCATTAAAGAGAATAATTCCAGCTTCTCAACCTATGTGATAAACAGTACAGACCAAAAGTTTGGACACACCTTCTCATTCAAAGAGTTTTCTTTATCTTCATGACTATGAAAATTGTAGATTCACACTGAAGGCATCAAAACTATGAATGTGGAATTATATACATAACAAACAAGTGTGAAACAACTGAAAATATGTCATATTCTAGGTTCTTCAAAGTGGCCACCTTTTGCTTTGATTACTGCTTTGCACACTCTTGGCATTCTCTTGATGAGCTTCAAGAGGTAGTCCCTGAAATGGTTTTCACTTCACAGGTGTGCCCTGTCAGGTTTAATAAGTGGGATTTCTTGCCTTATAAATGGGGTTGGGACCATCAGTGGCGTTGAGGAGAAGTCAGGTGGATACACAGCTGATAGTCCTACTGAATAGACTGTTAGAATTTGTATTATGGCAAGAAAAAAGCAGCTAAGTAAAGAAAAACGAGTGGCCATCATTACTTTAAGTAATGAAGGTCAGTCAGTCAGCTGAAAAATTGGGAAAACTTTGAAAGTAAGGGCTATTTGACCATGAAGGAGAGTGATGGGGTGCTGCGCCAGATGACCTGGCCTCCACAGTCACCGGACCTGAACCCAATCGAGATGGTTTGGAGTGAGCTGGACAGCAGAGTGAAGGCAAAAGGGCCAACAAGTGCTAAGAATCTCTGGGAACTCCTTCAAGACTGTTGGAAGACTATTTCAGGGGATTACCTCTTGAAGCTCATCAAGAGAATGCCAAGAGTGTGCAAAGCAGTAATCAAAGCAAAAGGTGGCTACTTTGAAGAACCTAGAATATGACATATTTTCAGTTGTTTCACACTTGTTTGTTATGTATATAATTCCACATGTGTTAATTCATAGTTTTGATGCCTTCATAGTCATGAAAATAAAGAAAACTCTTTGAATGAGAAGGTGTGTCCAAACTTTTGGTCTGTACTGTATATACCACCAGGTACATTAATAGAAAGCTCATACATGATCATAGCATTGGAGGTACACAATTTGTTGGAGAAAAGGCTACTTAATTTAGGATGGTTGAGAAACACAGGTATGGTAGCCAGTTGGTTAATGCCAATATCCCTGGTGGTCATGGGTACAAAAAAGGTGAAAGATACTTGGTGCACAGTGGGATACTTACCTCCTTAGGTAACTGTGCAATCATAGATTTTAGCTTTCTTATCTTACTCATAGAGGTAAGGGGCATACAATGGCTTGCTTTCATAGGGCATCGACCAGAAGCTAAGCACAGATCTTGTCTTGCCAGTGTAGAGATCTGAAGAACTATTCATATTTCTGTTCCTTCTCTGGTTTGACAAAGTTTATATATTAAATGCCTGCAATATGAAATACTTCAGTTATTAGACAATAGACAAATCTAAGAACAATATATTGCGATACAATAATGGCAGAACCATGAACCAGTTCACTTCACAGAACAATGTCTCTGTTCCCTCTTTACAATTCCTACTGAAGGGATCTCTGCAGAATTAATTAGACATTGTGATAAATAGACCTTCAGTATTATTATCGCTTGTGTAAATTGTTGATATTTTGTGACTCGTAGTGATGTGCACTGGTCTATTCGTTTGGTGACGTCCACTTCAAAGATTTTCATATTATTTTATTTTATTGAATTGATTTCATTGCAAGGACACATGGTAAATTTCTGGGACTGAAAATCTGTCCCATTCATCTGAATGGGGTTGTTTTGTTGGAAAGCACACAGATTTCTGCAAGACCCATGCAGATGAATAGAACCAAGTTTCAGTCGCAGAAATTTCTTTAACTCCCAGGCTATGAGCTGCGCGCTACGATTGGCCAGCGCTGCAGCAAGGGACAACCCTAATACAAAAACTCCACCCAGTACAACAGAGGGAGCTGCAGACACCGGAGCCTATACCGGGCGAACGGAGCGGCGCCCAGACATACTAGTAAGTGCAGGGGGACCCCTGGGCGCCGCTCTGCCCACTGATATAGTTATTTTTTCGTTTTTAAACTAGTGAAAGGTCCTCTTTAAGGAGAGCCTGCACCTTGTCTAAGCTTAAAGGGGTTTTTCGGAATTTTGATATTGATGACCTGTCCTCAGGATAGGTCAACAGTATCTGATCAGTTGAGTTCCGGGACCCCCGCCAATCAGCTGTTTCAGAAGGCACTGGCGCTCCTCCGAGAGCCTTGGCCTTCTCTGTGCTTACCAAGCACGTATAGTGGCTGTGCCTGGTATCAAGCTGGAGCGCCAGTGCCTTCTCAAACAGCTGATCGACAGGGGTACCAGGTGTCGGACCCCACCAATCAGATACTGATGACCTATCCTGAGGATACGTCATCAGTATCAAAATCCAGGAAAACCCCTTTAAGGCCTTTTTATTGGGGCCAATAATTGGCTGAACCAGGGTTCATAAGAATACAAATCCTTGATTATTGGTCCATGTAAACACGCCAGCAATCAACTGACAAAAGAGCAAATGCAGGCATAAAAATCATCTTCATCAGCACAACATATCCTCATGTTAAGAGGGGGTGTGATGCAATACACAAAGCGTATGGGGAACGATCAGTCCTCTTCTTCCCCTCAGAGTTTGCACTGGGCAATGCATAAAGCACTGTTCGACCCGTTATTTCGCCAATCGGCTCTTGTCATGGCCATGTATCGGCTGATGTAGAAGGTCCCCTGCTTTTTTCATCCAAATCCAAGATTTTATCCAAAAAAATGAAGACATTTAAAACTTAGGGCTTGTTCACATCAGCGTTATGGATTCCGTTTTTGTTTTAATAACGGAATCCATAAGCCTTTAAGAGGCATTCCGTTTTGATCTTTCATAATACAAGTCTATGGGCAGCAGAACGGATCCGTCCTGGTTTACATTACGCAGAAGTCCAGTTCTGCATAACCGAAACCAGACGGATCCGTTATGATTCCCATAGACTTCTATTATGACGGATCAAAACGGAATGCCTCTTAAAGGCTTCTGTTTTGACTTCCGTCTTATGGATTCTGTTATAACCCTGTTATAACGGAAAACCAAAACGAAATCCATAGCGCTGATGTGAACCCGCCCTTAGCAAACACATCCAAGATAGCAGTCGGCTGAATTCTGTCTCCAGACTTTTAGAGCACAGTTTGCGTGTTTGTTTCATTGAGTGGGAGATAAGCCCCTGCCAAACACTTCTCCCAACCCTACAAACAATTAGACACATTGAATCCCGACATGCTTGATCTATATTTCTCCCATTATTTGTGGCCAATCTGGCCCAGCTCCATGCTACAGTTGGGCAGCCATTCATTTGAAGCATGTAATGCTACATCTCCTCTGTTGTGACCACAGTAGGAGAAATGTATGCTAGCCACAACTGCTCCCCAGCAATAACAGCTGATCACCAGAGGTTTCTGGACCTGGGTCCCAAGCCAGCTGTAATTTAGAACAAGGTTGTCTTGATGTTCAGAACAGTTAACTGTCAGTGAACATTTAACTGCCACATATAGAAACATTTCATTTATCAAGTCTTGGCCAGATTGAGTCATCCATATGATGCCCAAATCAGAACATTATTCTTTTGTGTCCATTCTTGCTGCCTTGTCCTGGGTTTCTTTGTTTAGCAAAACTGCAAAGGCAATAAAAGAACATGCTGACAAAACATCAGGAAACTCGGCAGATGAAAGCACTGGCAAAGTAAAACTTATCTATGAGCCTGCTTCATGTCCCATCCCAAAAGTCACAATGATGTGGATCACGTTGCACAAGACTGTTGATAAGGATAAGGACAATAGATGTACAGAACGCTGGCATGTCTTATCTAATGGGCTGAACGAATGGCTTCTGCTTTGATCCCATGCCATACGTAAACTTTTGCCTCTGGTTTTGAATCCTAATTCCACTTAGTATTTTTAGTCTTATATTCACCTTGAAATTATCCTCAAAGAGCAAGTTCATGGAAGCTAAGATCTTTACACTGAAGGGTTGCCTCTGCTGTCTGTGCCTACGAGATGGTCGCTGGTGATTTTCTTGTACAGTTGTTCCACAGCCTCTGATGACAGGCACCAGGCAAACGGGCAGATGTCAGGGCCTACTGGATTGCGGGAAGGGCTTTACAGTCTTAGTAAACATGTTCTACATGCTGGTGTTGAAGCATTTGAATTCTTCTATGATTCTTTAGCCTTTTATTAGTTGATTCTTAAAGGGGTTATGCCATGAGTGATGTAAAAAAATTTAAATCAGACATCATATGGGCATTTCCAACTCTAGGCATGGCATAGTGATGCGCCTCGTTTGTCGGCCATGAAGCGGGGATGCCGTGCGCCTGGGCGTGGACCTTGCATCACCAGGATGGCACGCCGATTTGCATAGTTCAGGTGAGTTCACGTTAAGTTCTGATGCTGCTTAAATCAACCAATAACAAAGCTCTGTACACCAAGGAGCTTTGTTATTGGTCAGTTTGAACGGGCTGCCGACCATTGAGCACGCTGCTCTGTAGTGAGGGGGAAGAGTCCAGCAGTGGCACACGATCCTTACCGGATGGCGCCTGGTGGGGTAAGGGGTCTTGGTGGGCAGTTGGCTTTAGCGGGGGTCACAGCTCTTAGAACCTCGCTAATCTCTATAACCAGGAGTCTGAAGCCTCAGCCGAACGCTGCTTCTCGTCCCTGCTGAGTGCAGTACTGAAGACAGCCTCAATAGAAAGCCTATGGGACAGTCTTCACTACTGCGCTCAGCAGTGAGGGGATGCAGCGCTCGGCTGAGGCTTCAGACTCCTGGTTATACTGTTCAGATGGGGTGTAAAAAAAAAAAGTGTTTTCTTTATAATGTTAGACAGGGGGCCTGCCTGGAGTTTTTTAGCCCCTGGGTGGGTGTAGGGGATGAGCATGCTGTGTTGTTTTTTTTCTGCCTAAGGCCTCATGCACACAGCCGTTGCCCATATTGCGGCCTGCAAACAGCGGGTTTGCAATATACGGGCACCAGCCGTGTGCTCACCGCATCATGGATGTGGACCCATTTGCTTGAATGGGTCCCCAATCCGGAAGGTCCGGTGTGAAACGGAGGCACAGAAAGACTGCGGAGTGCTTCCATGGGGTTTCTCTCCTTGCATCTGCACTGCAGGGGTGCGGACGGATCACAGACCCGTTCAAGTTGAATGGGTCTGGATCCGTTTGCGGAATCCGCACGGATGTTTCCTGTGCATTTGGGACCGCAAATTGCTGTCCACAATCCACAGGATGGCCATGTGCATGAGACCTAAAACATACAGAATCCAAAAGAAGAAGTCCTTGCACATATATATATATATATATATATATATATATATATATATAGGTGGCTTATTACCACTCCATGCAACCGCTGGGTTGTACAGAGTGGTATTAGGGCACCCACAGACTTCTAATAAGTCGGCCCGCCTAGGGTCCGGAGTGAATGTACAGCAGGTTATTATAGCCAAGAGATAAAGTACAGCCCAATATGGCGGATCCTCCCTGTACTTTATCACTTGGCTACCATTACCTACTGTGCATTCACTCCAGATCCCTCCCAGGGGCTTATTAACCCTATGCTAGAGGAGGGAGAGCAATGTTATTCACATGGGACTGTATGTTGGAGAAGCTGACAGGAGGGGTGGTTATTTACATGGGACTGTATGTTGGAGAAGCTGACAGGAGGGGTGGTTATTTACATGGGACTGTATGATGGAGAAGCTGATGGGAAGGCACATTCACACCACACCTATATAATTTCTGTTGTTGTGCTCTGCTAAATGAACAGACCAACGAAAATAATGGAAGTAACTGACAGGAACAGAGCTGAGCAGACTCCATTGACTATAATGGAGTCCAGTTTCTGTTCAGGATCTCGTTTTTTTATCAAAGTCCTACAAGGCTTTTTTTATCTGATCTTTTTGACAGAATCTGCGACTGAGGTCCCGAACGGAGCCTCCAACGCAGATGTGAGCAAGTGCAGGCCTATGTATTATGTATTTGTATTACCTCAAATTTCATACTCCTTGGCTAAAAATACTCCTCAAAAATGCTAAGAGGAGTATTTTTACTGTTCCGGAAAAAATGTAGTGCGACCTCTGACTGAGTACCTATACCTGGTCATTTTAATCTTCACACATCTCCTGACGAAGCCAGAGGGTGAAAAGTGCGTCGAGGTGGTTCTTATCCTTGTCACACCACATCGGGCATACAACATGTCTCAGGGTATGGTCTTCCATAGCTCATTCCATTGATGCAGTTTTTGTTATCAGTTTGCAAGGGATGTTGTCATTGGGCATCCGACTGAATGATTTATATGCCGAATATATACGGACCTGTATGATGTTCATATTTGTCATCTTCCATCCTATTGCATTTCATATGGAATTATTGTGTATATATTTTACATGTATTATGTCTAGTTTGTCACGGATCAGCGAATGTGAACCCACTGAGCCACTGACTGGCTATTCTCTGGAGGGGCGTGTCTAAGAAACTACCTGGTTTTCACTACAGCCTCTGATGGTGAGGATAGACTTGAGTCATTAGGGTAGTTGCCAGGGGCTACTCCAGAGCAATCCCCGAGTCAATAGCAGCTGGTCCGGGCCGACCAGGGGGTACCAGAGTAGGTACCTGAAGTATAAGCGTAGTCAGGCGAGCAGAGACGTTACCAGGAGCAACAGTGCAGGACCAAAGTGTAAGGCAGAGACGTGGTTAAACAGGCAATAGGTCAGGGCAGGAAGAACAGGCAATCCGGATCGGCAACAGGAGAGTCAAAGCAAGCAGGCAGGGATCAGACGATAAGCAGAGTCCAGAAACGAAGTACAAGTCAGGAGCACCAGTGGTTATCAGGCTCTTTAGCAAAAGACAAGGACCTTGACACTGAGGCATCTGGGAAAGGGGCTGAACCATGCAGGAGAGCCATGGTAGGTCAGCAAGGTCACCTGACCTAACCCAGCCAGCCCAAGGAATGATGTGTGCCGCTCCTAGAGCAGGGTAACATGAAACCAGCCATAATCATGTTGTGATTAGGCTGAGTGGAAGCTGTGGAGTGGAACCTTTAGAAGCACAGCACACACCCTGACAGAGCCCAGGACTGCAGCAGTAAGTGGGGGAAAGCCCTTGTTACATAGTTACTAGGTGGTGATGGGTTATAACTGGTATCATCCATTCCTACTTATCACATACTTATTGGCACTGTCGGCACCAGGGTGCTTTCTGTATGGGGTTTTGCTTCCCCCCTTTCTTTCAGCAGTATACATATATGTTTTGTTCTATATTATAATAATATCCAATAAATCCATATAAATTTATAATAAATTGGTCTACAACATTCATTTTTTTTGTTGATCAGATAGTACATGACAATCTATTTCTATGCTGTTACACAGTTAATATTTACATTATTGTAGATGGGAATTTATATAGTTTATTCTTTGAACCATTTCCTATGAATATTTCAATGGTTAGTTATATGCTGCCATCTAGTGGCCTTTTTTTGGTAATGCACTTGTTTTTTCCATGTTCCCTCCCTGAGATCTATGACACATTTCCTTTGTGCAATGCTCCACCCTTCTTCTAGAGTACAGCACTTCCTGTATCATGGATGCAGCTAACAGGTCACATGTAACAGGGACACATGTATTCTTCATGGTACGCTAAAGAAAGTATCATCTTTTGACTGCATAATACTGATATCCATTCATTCTGCTGTATCCTGTTGTCTGATGTACAGAATAAAGCAACTTTGTGGATGAACACAGTATTGGTGAGTTCAGCTATCTGTTGAGGATTGTCCGCAGTGATTATATCTGCTTATATAGGCAAGGCATAGAGGTCTTACAAGGGATAGATCGCTATCACAACAATCAGAGTCAGAATAGTCAAAAGATGCATAGAATTCCTATAGCCTGCTGTGTATATGTGTGTGCCTAATATGCAAGCAAGCTCAGTGCCATCCGCCATCTTGTGAAAGCTTACTGCACTTCACGTGAATGTTAAAAACTGTTTCTCTACATTGAACTGTGTTACCCCACCTGTCTAAGTTTCTGTTCGTCTTCTTAAAGAGACAGTACCATTATTTATTTTTCCGCAAAAACGTGAAAAATGTCTAGACAAGGCTCTGAACACTCCTTTATGGCCGAACCAACGCAGATACATCATGCTTCTGAACCGGCAGACGTACAGGGAGCAGATTCTGCTGATATTCCCGAACAGAGTGTAAGACCCAAACGCACAATAAAACTGACACAGAGAAAACTATGAAGCCACTAGAGATGAGTTCTCCAGTAATCTGTCAGACCTCTGGGACAGAACCTCACACCGCATGTCAGTTTTGTCACACTTTAATGATCAACCAGTTGAATTAGGAGACTCTATAGATTGCCTATTTGCTGCGTATGAACGCTACCAGCGGCTGTCTGCAAAATATTCAGCTTTCTTGCAGGACTCTAATATAGAGGATTCTTCAGCATAACTGACCAGGACTAATGCACTGAACCAACAAAGGGATCTAGGCTAGCAGTGCAAAATGCTAAGTTTAAAGCAGAACTCCACATTACTCAACTGCAGGAGACCAGATTTCACAGATCCACCTCAACCAAACACACTGCACTTTCTTCTAGATCCCCTCGCTCCAGAAGTCCAACATTAAGCAACAAGCTAATAAAGGCCCGCGCTGATGCAGAATCAAAAAAAGCATGAAGCTCTTTTACCAGAAAGCAAGCATAGGTAGAAGCACACAAGGCAGCTCACCATACTGAGATGGAAGCTCAAAGAGTAGCTCATGAAGCCGAGATGGAAGCTCAAAGAGTATCTCATCAAGCCGAGATGGAAGCTCAAGTGGTAGCTCAACAAGCAGAGGCAGATTCACAAATAAAGATTCTGCAAATGGAAGGGGAGGAAGCAGCTTCCCTAGCAAGGCTGAAAGTCCTTGAACTAGCAATGGGACAAAGTACTAATTCAGACTGCCTTATCCTAGCAGAACTGGAAGATCCAGTTGAATGCACCAGTGAATAAGTACTAAAGCATAACATTTGCAAAGATACAGAGTCATCTCCTGTACCTCCTACTAACAACACTGTTCTGACTCTCAACACAAAGACCTCTCAGCTCCATATGCCTAAGCCTCTGCAAGTCTACAACACAAGTACATCTACACAGAAAACCACATCAACTCCTGCCAACAACAAGGTGACTTCCAGTGACAGGCCGCAGCTCAAGCCTTAGAGACTACACCACAGTTAAACGCTCATGCAACATCATTCTACCCTGGTAAACCTCACCCTACATCACCAGAGAACTTTCACACCCAAGGGGCTCCACAAGTTACTTTGGCAGCAAAGAGTGAGAGATCCGACTTGAATGACTTTGCCAGATATATGATACGCTGTGAGCTCATTAACACCAGCCTCTCAAAGTTTGATGACCGTCCAGAGAGCTACAGGGCCTGAAGATCAACCTTCAAGGCTGCTATTGCTGATCTCAACCTTACTGCTAAGGAGGAACTTGATTTGCTCATAAGGTGGCTGGGGCCAGAATCTGCAGATTGTAGTAAAAGACTGAGAACGGTACATGTTGACCACCCAGATGCAGGTCTTGTTGCTGCATGGGCAAGACTTGAGCAAGCCTATGGTAGCTCTGAAGCCATAGAAAGCGCTCTATTCAAGAGACTGCAAAACTTCCCAAAAATAGGGAACAAAGACTATCACAAGCTCCAAGATCTAAGTGACCTCCTCATGGAGCTAGAGTTGGCAAAGACTGACCCACGTCTACCTGGACTAAGCTTCCTGGACACCGCTCATGGTGTCAACCCAGTGGTGTCTAAACTGCCATACGGCCTGCAAGAGAAATGGGCACAACAGGGCTCAAGGTACAAAAGAGACTATAACGTATCCTTTCCTCCATTCTCCTACTTTTGCAGGTTCATTAGTGATCAAGCCTGGACGAGAAACGATCCTAGATTTAGCTTCAGTGAACCCAACTTGCCTGCTGCATCCGAATCATCATCAAGGTATGATAACACAGCAGCTAAAGTTAGAGACTTTAATAGAGCAATATCTGTTAAAAAGACAGACATCTCACCCTCCACATCCTCACCTACTGCTCAGGGAGTTGTGGATGACAGAGATAAAGACCCTAATCATCACCATGCCCGTTATGCACAAAGACTTGACCTAGGCTGGGTAATAGTGGGCTATGTATGCTTGGCCAGGATGCGTATGTCATCTGAGATCCACTCCTTCAAAATTTACGTGTTGGGAAATGGACGTGTATCCCACTTCAAACAGTGCCCTCACCATTATGAAGTAAAGGATAAGCCTCTTGACAACCTGATGTTACTCCTGTCCTTTTTGATGACAACCTAGGTACCACAGTGTTTTGTACTACAAGTGATGACAACAAAATAGCCTTGTCAGTTGAAGACAGAGAGTTCATCAAAATAATGGACAAAGAATTCTTCCAGGATGAGTCTAACAGCTGGGTTGCACTATTACCTCTTCGTGCTGCAAGGACCAAGCTCCCAACCAATCGTGAACAGGCTCTATCCAGATTCAACTCACTACAACGAACACTAAAGAACAGGTCTGAAATGAAGGACCATTTCATCGCCTTTATGGAAACGATCTTTGACAATGATCATGCGAACCAGCACCACCACTTCAAAGACACGATGAGTACTGGTACCTGCCTTTCTTCGGAGTGTATCATCCACGTAAGCCAAAACAAATCAGGATAGTATATGACTCCAGTGCCAAGCATCAATGCGTATCCCTAAACGATGTTCTTCTCACTGGCCCGAATCTAACCAACAACCTTGTAGGTGTACTTATGAGGTTTAGAAGAGAACCAGTTGCCATAACTGCTGATATTGAGCAAATGTTTCACTGCTTCATTGAATACGAAGACCATAGGAACTTCCTAAGGTTTCTGTGGCACCATAACAACATGAACAATGAGATTATTGAATACCACATGAAGGTACATGTTTTCGGAAATAGTCCCTCACCGACTGTTGCAATATACGGTTCACGAAGGACTGCACTTGATGGAGAAAAGGAGTATGGCGCGAATGCTCGACACTTTGTTGAGAGAGACTTTTATGTTGACGATGGACTTAAGTCTTTACCTACAGATGAAGAAGCCATAGACCTGTTCCAAAGGACACAAGGTATGCTTTCTGAGGCTAACCTCAGACTACACAAGATTGGCTTAAATAGTATTGCTGTTATGAAAGCCTTTCAACTTGGCGATCATGCAGCAGGGTTTAAAAACTTAAATCTGGGAATGGACATGGCACCTATACAGAGAAGTCTGGGCCTACGGTGGGACTTATTAAAAGACACCTTTGGCTTTCAAGTCAGCTCTGCAGACAAGCAATTTACCAAGCGTGGTGTTCTGTCAGTGGTGAACAGCCTATATGATCCAGTGGGATTTGTGGCTCCCATCACCATACAAGGTAAAGCCTTACTTAGGCTACTTTCACACTTGCGTTCGGAGCGGATCCGTCTGATGTTTCATCAGACGGATCCGCTCCGATAATGCAGACGTTCGCATCCGTTCAGAACGGATGCGTCTGCATTAAAACTTAGAAAATTTTCTAAGTGTGAAAGTTGTCTGAGCGGATCCGTTCAGACTTTACATTGAAAGTCAATGGGGAACGGATCCGCTTGAAGATTGAGCCATATAGTGTCATCTTCAAGCGGATCCGTCCCCATTGACTTACATTGTAAGTGTGGACGGATCCGCTCGCCTCCGCACGGCCAGGCGGACACCCGAACGCTGCAAGCAGCGTTCAGGTGTCCGCTCACTGAGCGGAGCGGAGGCTGAACGCTGGCAGGCGGATGCATTCTCAGTGGATCCGCCTCCACTGAGAATGCATTGGGGCCAGACGGATGCGTTCGGGGCCGCTCGTGAGCCCCTTCAAACGGTGCGCACGAGCGGACACCCGAACGCTAGTGTGAAAGTAGCCTTAGACAGCTTATATAGTCTATCAAAGATTGGGACGCTCCACCACTATCAGACAAGCTTTCTAAGAGAGAGTCCTGGAAACAATCTTAGGGCTCTTTCACACCTGCGTTCTTTTCTTCCGGCATAGAGTTCCGTCGTCGGGGCTCTATGCCGGAAGAATCCTGATCAGTTTTATCCTAATGCATTCTGAATGGAGAGAAATCCGTTCAGGATGCATCAGGATGTCTTCAGTTCCGGGACGGAACGTTTTTTGGCCGGAGAAAATACCGCAGCATGCTGCGCTTTTTGCTCCGGCCAAAAATCCTGAAGACTTGCCGCAAGGCCGGATCCGGAATTAATGCCCATTGAAAGGCATTGATCCGGATCCGGCCTTAAGCTAAACGTCGTTTAGGCGCATTGCCGGACCCGACGTTTAGCTTTTTCTGAATGGTTACCATGGCTGCCGGGACGCTAAAGTCCTTGCAGCCATGGTAAAGTGTAGCGGGGAGCGAGGGAGCAGCATACTTACCGTCCGTGCGGCTCCCGGGGCGCTCCAGAGTGACGTCAGGGCGCCCCAAGCGCATGGATCACGTGATCACATGGATCACGTCATCCATGCGCATGGGGCGCTCTGACGTCATTCTGGAGCGCCCCGGGAGCCGCACGGACTGTAAGTATACCGCTCCCCACTCCTACTATGGCAGTCAGGACTTTAATAGCGTCCTGGCTGCCATAGTAACACTGAACGCATTTTGAAGACGGCTCCGTCTTCAAATGCTTTCAGTACACTTGCGTTTTTCCGGATCCGGCGTGTAATTCCGGCAAGTGGAGTACACGCCGGATCCGGACAATGCAAGTGTGAAAGAGGCCTTAGATGGAATCCGTATACCACGCTGCTACACTTCAGCTTCCCTTGCTACAAGTCAGAGAAAAGAGCTTCACATCTTCTCAGAAGCATCTGCCATAATCAATTCAAGACCACTTGTTCTAGTGTCTACAGATCCAGAGACCCCAACTATCCTTACCCCAGCTACCCTGCTTACCCAGAAGCTTGGGTCCATTCCTGTTCCACCTGGAAATTTTAAAGCAGGAAATCTGTGCTATGACCAGTGGAAGCGAGTACAACACCTCGCCAACTGCTTCTGGAATCGTTGGAAGATGGAGTATCTTTCTACTGTGCAAGGATGCAGAAAATGGCAACGCCCGAACCCTAACATACAAGTTGGAGATATCGTTCTGCTCAAAGACCAGCTGTCACGAGGGTGTCAAGAACCACGCCTGACTCCGTTATACCCGGGGTCAGGAAGTCGCAGCGGTTGGCTGCACGCTCTATGTAAGATAGGGCTGTTTCCTTATGGTAACTTTCTGGGTTTGCTTTGCAAACCCTTTTGGCTCACTCAGGGATCCGTAGCTCCTTCTCCTCAGCTGTTCCTTGTCCAGCACTCCCAAACCTCCTTTTATTCCCCTCTCACACTTCTCTGGTTGCCAGATATAGAGCTTCCTGCCTGGACATCTATTCTGACCCTCTGGAGCTGTGTTGCTGCGTTCTCTGGTAGTTGGTCCAAAACGCTACCCTCCGGATCCCTGTTGGACCTTTGTGGTCTATTGTGGTCGCCCACCTGGGTGTATGTGTTTGTCTGTTTTGTCTGTCCTCTCCCTGGTGTTTCCCTCTTAGTGACAGTGGTGCGGACTAGCGATCCCACCGGCCCGTTCACTATCTAGGGCTCATTTTAGGGAAAGCCAGGGTTTAGGCACGTGATCGCCGCACGGGTGAGGAACCCGTCTAGGGACGTCAGGGCAGTCAGGTGCCAGCCGCAAGGTGAGTTAGGGGTCACCACCTTTCCCTCTCCCTTGGGCAGGGCTTTCCCTTTTTCCTCCCTGTGCGTGACGCCGGTCATTACACCAGGAAGCCAAAAGAATCGAGTGGCCTATGGGACTTATTGTAAAGAGCGTTCCTAGTGATGACAGTAAGGTACGCAAGGTGGAGGTGAAAGTTGGAAGACAAGGGACTGTAAAGACTTTCATCAGACCTATCACGGAACTTACAGTAGGTGTTTGTGAGATTGTGTTTTCAGCACGACAGCGTCGCGCTGATACTCGGCGATGTGGTGCCGAGATCTCGCACTCACTGGGATAGCGACAGCACATCCCAGCAAGCGCGTCATAGAAGCGACGGGAGATCCGACTTGGATTCCCGCCAATTCTACACGTGTGCGGCGTTTGTTATGAATCCTGAGGGGGAAGTCCCCGCCGGATTTTAAATAAAAATCCGGCCTGGGTCCCGCCCTCAGGAGCATACCGGGCCCTTAGGTCTGTTATGGGTTGTAAGGAGAGCCCCCCCTACGCCGAAAAAAACGGCGTAGGGGTCCCCCTACAATCCATACCAGACCCGTATCCAAAGCACGCTACCCGGCCAGCCAGGAAGGGAGTGGGGACGAGCGAGCGCCCCCCCCCCCCCCCCCCCTCCTGAGCCGTACCAGGCTGCATGCCCTCAACATGGGGGGTTGGGTGCTCTGGGGCAGGGGGCGCACTGCGGCCCCCCCCACCTCAGAGCACCCTGTCCCCATGTTGATGAGGACAGGGCCCCTTCCCGACAACCCTGGCCGTTGGTTGTCGGGGTATGCGGGCGGGAGGCTTATCGGAATCTGGGAGCCCCCTTTAATAAGGGGGCCCCCAGATACCGGCCCCCCACCCTAAGTGAATGAGTATGGGGTACATCGTACCCCTACCCATTCACCTGCAAGAAAAGTGGTAAAAACACAAATAAACCACACAGTGTATTAAAATATTTTATTTTTCTGCTCCGGAGGCCGCCCCCTGTCTTCTTTATTAGCTCTTTTACCAGGGGGGGCTCTTCTTCTTCCGATATCCCGACGGGTCTTCTCCGCTATCCGGGGGGGTCTTCTCAACTCTCCGGGGTTCTCCTTCTGTCTTCTCCTTCTGTCTTGTTGTCTCCTTCTGTCTTCTGTCTCCGGGGGGGGCTCTTCTTCTTCCGATATCCCGACGGGTCTTCTCCGCTATCCGGGGGGGTCTTCTCAACTCTCCGGGGTTCTCCTTCTGTCTTCTCCTTCTGTCTTGTTGTCTCCTTCTGTCTTCTGTCTCCGGGGGGGGCTCTTCTTCTTCCGATATCCCGACGGGTCTTCTCCGCTATCCGGGGGGGTCTTCTCAACTCTCCGGGGTTCTCCTTCTGTCTTCTCCTTCTGTCTTGTTGTCTCGGCGCACCCCGATTCTTCGTCTTCTCTTCTTGTTTTCGCCTCTCTCTGTTGTTGACTCGGCGCACCCCGGTTCTTCGTCTCGCGAGACTCGGCGCACCCCGATTCTTCGTCTCGCGAGACTCGGCGCACCCCGATTCTTCGTCTCGCGAGACGAAGAACCGGGGTGCGCCGAGTCTCGCGAGACGAAGAATCGGGGTGCGCCGAGTCTCGCGAGACGAAGAACCGGGGTGCGCCGAGTCAACAACAGAGAGAGGCGAAAACAAGAAGAGAAGACGAAGAATCGGGGTGCGCCGAGACAACAAGACAGAAGGAGAAGACAGAAGGAGAACCCCGGAGAGTTGAGAAGACCCCCCCGGATAGCGGAGAAGACCCGTCGGGATATCGGAAGAAGAAGAGCAGTGCGCCCCCTGCCCCAGAGCACCCAACCCCCCATGTTGAGGGCATGCAGCCTGGTACGGCTCAGGAGGGGGGGGGGGCGCTCGCTCGTCCCCACTCCCTTCCTGGCTGGCCGGGTAGCGTGCTTTGGATACGGGTCTGGTATGGATTGTAGGGGGACCCCTACGCCGTTTTTTTCGGCGTAGGGGGGGCTCTCCTTACAACCCATAACAGACCTAAGGGCCCGGTATGCTCCTGAGGGCGGGACCCAGGTCGGATTTTTATTTAAAATCCGGCGGGGACTTCCCCCTCAGGATTCATAACAAACGCCGCACACGTGTAGAATTGGCGGGAATCCAAGTCGGATCTCCCGTCGCTTCTATGACGCGCTTGCTCTCCATCGCGGCAAGCCAGCTCGGCGCTGGCTCCCGCGATGGGGCTCGTATGTGCTCAATCTCGCCGAGAAATACAGCGAGATTGACACAAAATCGGGTTCACCTACTGTATTCTGCTCTTGCCCTTTGAAGAATGAACTTGCTTGCGTATGCTGCTGGATCCTACCTGTGACTTCAAGAAGGAAGTGTCTTGAACTTTAATTGATATAACTTGAAGCCTTATGTTATAATTGTTGCATAATGCGCATGTTCTCTTTTATGTCTTTCAGGTCTTCAAGACATCAAATCAAATTGCACTGTTGTTTATTTGCATTTGTATAACTACCGTTGTGGTGTAAATAGTGACATTTTACAATGCCAGACAGGGAGTAGGCTGTTACACAGTTAATATTTACATTAATGTAGATGGGAATTTATATAGTTTATTCTTTGAACCATTTCCTATGGATATTTCAATGGTTAGTTATATGCTTTTTTGGTAATGCACTTGTTTTTTCCATGTTCCCTCCCTGAGATTTATGACACATTTTCTTTGTGCAATGCTCCACCCTTCTTCTGGAGTACAGCACTTCCTGTATCATGGATGCAGCTAACAGGCTACATGTATTCTTCATGGTACGCTAAAGAAAGTATCATCTTTTGACCGCATAATACTGAGATCCATTCATTCTGCTGTATCCTGTTGAACACAGTGTTGGTGAGTTCAGCTATCTGATGAGGATTGTCCGCAGTGATTATATCTGCTTATACAGGCAAGGCATAGAGGTCTTTCAAGGGATAGATCGCTATCACAACAATCGGGGTCAGAATAATTTCTAATAAAGTTTAAACCAGCCTTGTGCCTTACATATATCCAGAGCTGCCTCTATATATCCTCTCTTCAGACTGTAGATCAGAAGGCATGTGCTTTCGCATGGGCGTTTTCTTTTCTAAAGGGATGTGTCCTTTCTGCATCTCTCCCTGTAACTGTCCCAGCTCATAAAAGTAGACATGCATTGGTAAATTTAAGACAAATAGACCCCAGGAACACTCCCAAACAACACAGGCTGCTCATTTATGAGGCAGGACTTATATAAGCTCTGCTCATTTTTGGCCCAGGGCAGCCGAAATTTGCAGGGACAGTCTCTGCAAATTTAGGACTGCTGGCAACTATAGATATGGCTGGTGGCAGTTTAAGAATGAAACAGCGATCCCTTCAGTAGGTGGACGTGCACATTACCTCACAGACTAAAGACCAGGGGGCACCATAATGAAGGAAAGAGAGAATATCTCACAACTGGAGCATCTTTTTAACAGAAAGTAAATTACTAAATTAATTAGTGGCAAAACCCCTTTAATTCATTAGCAAAATATTCTTGTAAAATATATATGCTAGGTAACTGCTATCTACCTAGATCCTAGTCCCTATGTCCAATTCGAGTATATGGACATCCTAGAGTGTGGTTACACTCAGGCAGACTCATTCCATCCATGTATTCAGATGAATATCTGCCACGTAATACTAGTACCATGCAGAGGTCACTGCATGGGTATTGTCAGGTTGGCCACGGCTGCCATGTAAAAATACGCAGTTTGACAGGGGCGTTGGGAGCCGCACCCATCATGTCGGCTCCCAGGTGAAACTGATTGTCTGTGGTGACATAAGCAATTAGTGGCAAAATGAATAAAGAAGGGTAAAAACAGAGAAGGTGCCCACAGCAGCTTCAGATTCCAGGTCCCATTTTTTAGAAGCCTTTGCTATGGGCAACTCTTGCGCTTTTCCTTGGCTCCTGTTTGGGTAAATTTAGCCCAAAGTGTTTTTTCGTCTGCAAAACGAATAAATTCTTCCGATACTGGACATTTCCATTTTGGAAGTATCACCTTACTACTGCAGTTCGGAGAATGCTTTAGATGGTAGAAGAGAAATAATTGGCCCAGCCAGTCAGCCCAACATATTTCTTCCTCTAATATATAAATCTAATTAGGTTTCACAGCAGAAAAATGCCAACAGAGCAAATGTTTTTTACTATTACTCCGTCTAAATCTTAAATCAGACTATAAATTGTGTATAGAAAAAAATTATCAGTCTTTCTCCAGAGATGAATGTTGCACTAAAAGTCCTCTGGTATTGACATGTCACTGCAGAAATGAGGTTTGGCTGGTCACATAATTGGCGTCTAACTATACTTGAGTAATTATGGAATCGATGGAGCCTTAATTGGGTTCACAGCCCCTGCTTTAATAAATGATTTTCTGATAGCCATATTAACCTATGTGTTCAAAGCATCCAGGACTGGCAGAAATAAATAATGGAGGTACCTTGACAACCCAGACAGACCCTAACCTGGTTTAAATGATTTGTAGTCAAAGAAAATCCTAAAGAGGATCTCCAGTAACGCCCTTGTCCATTTGTTCTAGTAAATGCATTGTTTACTGGTACATTTTCTTTTCTTTACTGATGGTTGAGTGTTCTGGAATTTATAGTTTATACAGAACAGTTCATCTGAACAAGAAGAGCTGCAGTGTAAAGTATGTAGGAGAGACAGCAGCCTGGGTCTCTATAGTGAAGAGGTGGATTTCAGACTGCTTCAAAGTTCAATAAACAAAACTGCTACAAGTAACTGATATAATAGAGAAAAAAAAGTAGCCAAGGAACCAACACTAAATAAACAGCAGATGGCAGATTTCTATAAGAGTTAAAGAGACTCTGTACTGTCACACAATTTAATTTCATTCAATAAAGAACGGTGTAAATAGCAAATTTCTAAATCACTTCACTTAAAAAACATGCCTGCATCCACCTGAAAAAAAGCTGTAAAGTCATGGCCACTAGAGGTATCACTTCCACCTAATCTTTAGTCCACTGTCTGTGGTTAGGCAAAGTCCGTCCCTAGTAACAGAGACACAGAAGATGTGACAGAGGAAGTGGGGGCGTGTCAGAGCTAGCTGAGATACTGAGCCTGATAAACAAACTGCTTCTACACAGCTTCTGAACATCACAAGAGCCTTTTGTGTGTCTTTAAGTGTGATTTCCCCTTCCTTATCTGTTCTGTGAATGCCAGAGCTGAAAACAAACATAGTGGGAAGTAAGGGAAAGGACAGGAGTACAATGCTGGTGGATTCCTCAGAAGGGAGACACCCCTGCTTCTGAGAGAAATGCATCTAGCTGTGCAGCTGAAGTAAGGAATAATTAGGCTGAAAATTACAATAGGGAAGACCAAAAAAGACCTATTCCTTCACAGTTGTGATTCTACAATGAAGCAGAGCCATTACGCAAACATTTTTTTGAAAACTCAGGTATGCTTTATACATGCCCTGGAACAAAGATGGTAAGGAGGACTCAGTGCTGAAGCAACCTGACCTATACTTTAAAGGGGTTGCCCATTTTATCATTATTTCCCTAAACATTCTGAACATAGCACTATACGTCACTTACTGGTATAATGTTATTAAGAGTCCAGTGCCAATTTCTTCATTTGTAAAGCACTGGCTCCTTGTTTAACACAGTATTCTTCACTGCCAGCACAGCGCTACCTTCCAGAACATGGCCGCTGATGGACAGATCTGTCATATGCTTCCCCATCAGTGGCCCTGTTCTAGACAGGATCTCCATGATGGCAGCCAAAAAACTGTACAAGGGGACAGTGCTTCAGAAATCATGACATTGGCACAGATCGTCTAATAACATTATATTAGCAAGTGGCTTTGGAAAAATATTGACAAAGTAAAATTAAAATGATAACAAAGTAAAAAAAATTATAATGACAAAGTAAAAAATGGGAATCTGAGTATGGTTTGACCCTGAGCCTTAAAGAGTTCCCAGGCTCTTTAGGAGCACAGTTGACCTTCTATGGCAGGTAGAGGGCACTGACTGGGACATTAAAGGGCTTCTGTCACCCCCCTAAAGTCATATTATTTTTTTTGGGTTCCTTAAAATCCTTATGCTGCGATTTATCAATATATAGGGCTCTTACTCATTTTCGTTCAGTAGTTTCTTCAAAAAATGGACTTTTATAATATGTAAATTACCTCTCTACCAGCAAGTAGGGCAGCTACTTGCTGGTAGCAGCCGCATCCTCCTTTCATAATGACGCCCCCTCCTCATGTTGATTGACAGGGCCAGCGAACGCGCTCGTCCTCTGGCTGGCCCTGTCTGCGTTTTAAATCTCGCGCCTTCGCCGTACCGGTCTTCAGTCGGCGCAGGCGCACTGATAGGAGGACGCTCGCTCGGCCACTCCTTCCTCAGTTCGCCTGCGCCGGGTGTAGATGTGACGTCATCGGCGCAGGCGATTTGAGGAAGGAGCGGCCTGCGCCGACTGAAGACCGGTACGGCGCAGGCGCAAGATTTTGAACGCAGACAGGGCCAGCCAGAGGACAAGCGCGTTCGCTGGCCCTGTCAATCAACATGAGGAGGGGGCGTCATTATGAAAGGAGGATGCGGCTGCTACCAGCAAGTAGCCGCCCTACTTGCTGGTAGAGAGGTAATTTACATATTATAAAAGTCCAATTTTTGAAGAAACTACTGAACGAAAATTAGTAAGAGCACTATATATTGATAAATCGCAGCATAAGGATTTTAAGGAGCCAAAAAAAAAAAAAGACTTTAGGGGGGTGACAGAAGCCCTTTAATATTCTCCCAAATATCAGATCATGGCTATTCACAGGGTTGGACTGGTCAAAAGATGTTCTTCCAAAGGGCCAAGGCTCAGACTTAATAATGGGAAGATCCAGCAGGTGACGACAGCCCCATTTGTAGTTTACTTGTCACTAAAGTCTGTTTCCTTTGAGTTAATTCACAAATAACCTTTTAGTGATTAAAAGTTAAAAGTAGACCTACACATGCTCTGTATAGATGGAGAGTGGGCTCTCAGAGTGATTTTTTCCAGTGGGCCCTAAAAACAATCCAGTCTGACAATGATTCTACAGGACAGCAGAGCCAATGGGTGGTATCTTTACAGAGGCTGCCATGTGAATACATCATTGTCTCACGATCTCATTCGCGAGGTGCTGATGGGAGATAGAGAGAACCCCCCCCCCCCCCTCTAAATCAGATGCCATGGTCACTATTGACCAAGACATCTAAATTGTTAAATGGCCGGATCGGCACTTCTGTTGATCCGGGTCATAAGAGCAGGAGCCCATCTCTCATGTGAGTGCCGAGTCTCTGCTCCCAGTTGCACGTGAGACCTCTGCAGCACTTAGACTAGGCCTTATTAATGGACGCCGTACAAAGCCGTATTGGTGGTCACTAACAGGTTAATTCACTAGAACTGCGATACAAAAAATAGGCCCTTTTTGTTATATCACGTAACTCATTAAACTCAGTAGTTGTCTTGTTATCAATTTTTATATGACACTTGCAGTATTGCTGTCCTCTTGGCCCACTCAAGCTCAATAGCCCACGTGCACAAGCCATTTAAATGACCTCTGCCACTGGCCTACATAACACAATCAGTTCTAGGTAGGAAATATTCGGACACGAAGCAAAAAAATCTAACATGCGTGCATTTTGTTGCTATGGAAGTATATATATATATTTCTGATCCATATACATGTACTGCCCTCTACTGGTAACATTAGGGATAGACTTCTATCTTAGTAAACACTCTTTCAGTTGGGCTTGAAAAACCTATTCTGGAAAATCTCCTCCCTTCCTCATTTATTTGACTATAATTCACAGCATTTTATATGGTGAGTAGTACTATACACTGCGTGCAGAATTATTAGGCAAATGAGTATTTTGACCACATCATCGTCTTTATGCATGTTGTCTTACTCCAAGCTGTATAGGCTCGAAAGCCTACTACCAATTAAGCATATTAGGTGATGTGCATCTCTGTAATGAAAAGGGGTGTGGTCTAATGACATCAACACCCTATATTAGGTGTGCATAATTATTAGGCAACTTCCTTTCCTTTGGCAAAATGGGTCAAAAGAAGGACTTGACAGGCTCAGAAAAGTCAAAAATAGTGAGATATCTTGCAGAGGGATGCAGCACTCTTAAAATTGCAAAGCTTCTGAAGCGTGATCATCGAACAATCAAGCGTTTCATTCAAAATAGTCAACAGGGTCGCAAGAAGCGTGTGGAAAAACCAAGGCGCAAAATAACTGCCCATGAACTGAGAAAAGTCAAGCGTGCAGCTGCCAAGATGCCACTTGCCACCAGTTTGGCCATATTTCAGAGCTGCAACATCACTGGAGTGCCCAAAAGCACAAGGTGTGCAATACTCAGAGACATGGCCAAGGTAAGAAAGGCTGAAAGACGACCACCACTGAACAAGACACACAAGCTGAAACGTCAAGACTGGGCCAAGAAATATCTCAAGACTGATTTTTCTAAGGTTTTATGGACTGATGAAATGAGAGTGAGTCTTGATGGGCCAGATGGATGGGCCTGTGGCTGGATTGGTAAAGGGCAGAGAGCTCCAGTCCGACTCAGACGCCAGCAAGGTGGAGGTGGAGTACTGGTTTGGGCTGGTATCATCAAAGATGAGCTTGTGGGGCCTTTTCGGGTTGAGGATGGAGTCAAGCTCAACTCCCAGTCCTACTGCCAGTTTCTGGAAGACACCTTCTTCAAGCAGTGGTACAGGAAGAAGTCTGCATCCTTCAAGAAAAACATGATTTTCATGCAGGACAATGCTCCATCACACGCGTCCAAGTACTCCACAGCATGGCTGGCAAGAAAGGGTATAAAAGAAGAAAATCTAATGACATGGCCTCCTTGTTCACCTGATCTGAACCCCATTGAGAACCTGTGGTCCATCATCAAATGTGAGATTTACAAGGAGGGAAAACAGTACACCTCTCTGAACAGTGTCTGGGAGGCTGTGGTTGCTGCTGCACGCAATGTTGATGGTGAACAGATCAAAACACTGACAGAATCCATGGATGGCAGGCTTTTGAGTGTCCTTGCAAAGAAAGGTGGCTATATTGGTCACTGATTTGTTTTTGTTTTGTTTTTGAATGTCAGAAATGTATATTTGTGAATGTTGAGATGTTATATTGGTTTCACTGGTAAAAATAAATAATTGAAATGGGTATATATTTGTTTTTTGTTAAGTTGCCTAATAATTATGCACAGTAATAGTCACCTGCACACACAGATATCCCCCTAAAATAGCTAAAACTAAAAACAAACTAAAAACTACTTCCAAAAATATTCAGCTTTGATATTAATGAGTTTTTTGGGTTCATTGAGAACATGGTTGTTGTTCAATAATAAAATTAATCCTCAAAAATACAACTTGCCTAATAATTCTGCACTCCCTGTATTGTTACGTTGTGGTGTTTCAAGTTTGGATACTCTTTAACCACCTCAGCCCCCAGTGCTTAAACACCCTGAAAGACCAGGCCACTTTTTACACTTCTGACCTACACTATTTTTCACCGTTTATTGCTCGGTCATGCAACTTACCACCCAAATGAATTTTACCTCCTTTTCTTCTCACTAATAGAGCTTTCATTTGGTGGTATTTCATTGCTGCTGACATTTTTACTTTTTTTGTTATTAATCGAAATTTAACGATTTTTTTGCAAAAAAATGACATTTTTCACTTTCAGTTGTAAAATTTTGCAAAAAAAACGACATCCATATATAAATTTTGCTCTAAATTTATTGTTCTACATGTCTTTGATAAAAAAAAAATGTTTGGGTAAAAAAAAAATGGTTTGGGTAAAAGTTATAGCGTTTACAAACTATGGTACAAAAATGTGAATTTCCGCTTTTTGAAGCAGCTCTGACTTTCTGAGCACCTGTCATGTTTCCTGAGGTTCTACAATGCCCAGACAGTACAAACACCCCACAAATGACCCCATTTCGGAAAGTACACACCCTAAGGTATTCGCTGATGGGCATAGTGAGTTCATAGAACTTTTTATTTTTTGTCACAAGTTAGCGGAAAATGATGTTTTTTTTTTTTGTTTTTTTTTCTTACAAAGTCTCATATTCCACTAACTTGTGACAAAAAATAAAAAGTTCTATGAACTCACTATGCCCATCACGAAATACCTTGGGGTCTCTTCTTTCCAAAATGGGGTCACTTGTGGGGTAGTTATACTGCCCTGGCATTCTAGGGGCCCAAATGTGTGGTAAGGAGTTTGAAATCAAATTCTGTAAAAAAATTACCTGTGAAATCCGAAAGGTGCTCTTTGGAATATGGGCCCCTTTGCCCATCTAGGCTGCAAAAAAGTGTCACACATCTGGTATCTCCGTACTCAGGAGAAGGTGGGGAATGTGTTTTGAGGTGTCATTTTACATATACCCATGCTGGGTGAGAGAAATATCTTGGCAAAAGACAACTTTTCCCATTTTTTTATACAAAGTTGGCATTTGACCAAGATATTTATCTCACCCAGCATGGGTATATGTAAAAAGACACCCCAAAACACATTCCTCAACTTCTCCTGAATACAGAGATACCAGATGTGTGACACTTTTTTGCAGCCTAGGTGGGCAAAGGGGCCCATATTCCAAAGAGCACCTTTCGGATTTCACAGGTCATTTTTTACTGAATTTGATTTCAAACTCCTTACCACACATTTGGGCCCCTAGAATGCCAGGGCAGTATAACTACCCCACAAGTGACCCCATTTTGGAAAGAAGAGACCCCAAGGTATTCGCTGATGGGCATAGTGAGTTCATGGAAGTTTTTATTTTTTGTCACAAGTTAGTGGAATATGAGACTTTGTATGAAAAAAAAAAAAAAATCATCATTTTCCACTAACTTGTGACAAAAAATTAAAAATTCTAGGAACTCGCCATGCCCCTCACGGAATACCTTGGGGTGTCTTCTTTCCAAAATGGGGTCACTTGTGGGGTAGTTATACTGCCCTGGCATTCTAGGGGCCCAAATGTGTGGTAAGGAGTTTGAAATCAAATTCTGTAAAAAATGACCTGTGAAATCCGAAAGGTGCTCTTTGGAATATGGGCCCCTTTGCCCACCTAGGCTGCAAAAAAGTGTCACACATCTGGTATCTCCGTACTCAGGAGAAGGTGGGGAATGTGTTTTGGGGTGTCATTTTACATATACCCATGCTGGGTGAGAGAAATATCTTGGCAAAAGACAACTTTTCCCATTTTTTTATACAAAGTTGGCATTTGACCAAGATATTTATCTCACCCAGCATGGGTATATGTAAAAAGACACCCCAAAACACATTCCTCAACTTCTCCTGAGTACGGAGATACCAGATGTGTGACACTTTTTTGCAGCCTAGGTGGGCAAAGGGGCCCATATTCCAAAGAGCACCTTTCGGATTTCACAGGTCATTTTTTACAGAATTTGATTTCAAACTCCTTACCACACATTTGGGCCCCTAGAATGCCAGGGCAGTATAACTACCCCACAAGTGACCCCATTTTGGAAAGAAGACACCCCAAGGTATTCCGTGAGGGGCATGGCGAGTTCCTAGAATTTTTTATGTTTTGTCACAAGTTAGTGGAAAATGATGATTTTTTTTTTTTCTCATACAAAGTCTCATATTCCACTAACTTGTGACAAAAAATAAAAACTTCCATGAACTCACTATGCCCATCAGCGAATACCTTGGGGTCTCTTCTTTCCAAAATGGGGTCACTTGTGGGGTAGTTATACTGCCCTGGCATTCTAGGGGCCCAAATGTGTGGTAAGGAGTTTGAAATCAAATTCAGTAAAAAATGACCTGTGAAATCCGAAAGGTGCTCTTTGGAATATGGGCCCCTTTGCCCACCTAGGCTGCAAAAAAGTGTCACACATCTGGTATCTCTGTATTCAGGAGAAGTTGAGGAATGTGTTTTGGGGTGTCTTTTTACATATACCCATGCTGGGTGAGATAAATATCTTGGTCAAATGCCAACTTTGTATAAAAAAATGGGAAAAGTTGTCTTTTGCCAAGATATTTCTCTCACCCAGCATGGGTATATGTAAAATGACACCCCAAAACACATTCCCCACCTTCTCCTGAGTACGGAGATACCAGATGTGTGACACTTTTTTGCAGCCTAGGTGGGCAAAGGGGCCCATATTCCAAAGAGCACCTTTCGGATTTCACAGGTCATTTTTTCCTGAATTTGATTTCAAACTCCTTACCACACATTTGGGCCCCTAGAATGCCAGGGCAGTATAACTACCCCACAAGTGACCCCATTTTGGAAAGAAGAGACCCCAAGGTATTCGCTGATGGGCATAGTGAGTTCATGGAAGTTTTTTTTTTTTTGTCACAAGTTAGTGGAATATGAGACTTTGTATGAAAAAAATAAAAAAATAAAAAATCATCATTTTCCACTAACTTGTGACAAAAAATAAAAAATTCTAGGAACTTGCCATGCCCCTCACGGAATACCTTGGGGTGTCTTCTTTCCAAAATGGGGTCACTTGTGGGGTAGTTATACTGCCCTGGCATTTTCCAGGGGCCCTAATGTGTGGTAAGTAGGTAAATGACCTGTGAAATCCGAAAGGTGCTCTTTGGAATGTGGGCCCCTTTGCCCACCTAGGCTGCAAAAAAGTGTCACACATCTGGTATCTCCGTACTCGGGAGAAGGTTGGGAATGTGTTTTGTGGTGTCATTTTACATATACCCATGCTGGGTGAGAGAAATATCTTGGCAAAAGACAACTTTTCCCATTTTTTTATACAAAGTTGGCATTTGTCCAAGATATTTATCTCACCCAGCATGGGTATATGTAAAAAGACACCCCAAAACACATTCCTCAACTTCTCCTGAATACAGAGATACCAGATGTGTGACACTTTTTTGCAGCCTAGGTGGGCAAAGGTGCCCAAATTCCTTTTAGGAGGGCATTTTTAGACATTTGGATACCAGACTTCTTCTCACACTTTGGGGCCCCTAAAATGCCAGGGCAGTATAAATACCCCACATGTGACCCCATTTTGGAAAGAAGACACCCCAAGGTATTCAATGAGGGGCATGGCGAGTTCATGGAAAAAAAAAAATTTTTGGCACAAGTTAGCGGAAATTGATTTTTTTGATTTTGTTCTCACAAAGTCTCCCTTTCCGCTAACTTGGG
The DNA here is from genome assembly GCF_905171765.1 of Bufo bufo. Taxonomy (NCBI): domain Eukaryota; kingdom Metazoa; phylum Chordata; class Amphibia; order Anura; family Bufonidae; genus Bufo; species Bufo bufo. Next base: position 319,055,591 of record NC_053394.1, read on the forward strand.
ACAAAAATTTCAATCTTTCATGGACTCAATATGCCCCTCAGCGAATACCTTGGGGTGTCTTCTTTCCAAAATGGGGTCATTTGTGGGGTGTTTGTACTGCCCTGGCATTTGAGGGTCTCCGCAATCATTACATGTATGCCCAGCATTAGGAGTTTCTGCTATTCTCCTTATATTGAGCATACAGGTAATGAGATTTTTTTTTTCCGTTCAGCCTCTGGGCTGAAAGAAAAAAATGAACGGCACAGATTTCTTCATTCGCATCGATCAATGTGGATGAAAAAATCTCTGCCAAAAAAAGAAAAAGCAGGGGAAAGGCGTCTGCCAGGACATAGGAGCTCCGCCCAACATCCATACCCACTTCAGCTCGTATGCCCTGGCAAACCCGATTTCTCCATTCGCATCAATCGATGTGGATGAATAAATCATTGCCGGGATTTTTTTTTTTATATATACAAAGTGTTTGCCAAAGTATATGAACACCGCCACCTCCTCAGCTCATATGCCTCGGCAAACATATCTTTTACTGCAGAGGAGAAATCTCGTCTTGCAGCGCCGCATACACCGACTTGCGTGTAATCTGACAGCAGCGCAATGCTTCTGTCCGAATGCACATCAGTGCTGCAGCTAGTCGATCGGTTGGTCCACCTGGAAGGTAAAAAAAAAAAAAAAAAAAAAGAAAAAACCAGGCCGCAAAGCAATAACTTTATTAACTTTAGAACAGAACATATTAACTTTTTTTAAACTTTTTAAACTTTTTTACTTACCGGTAATTTTTTTTTTGTTTAGTTTTTTTTACCTTTATAGAACAAACCTCTCCTTCCCCATGGGACAATGTGCAAAGCGCAAATCGCCCAAAGATGTGGCGAAGTACGTTATGCACTTTATCCCAGGTGAAAGGAGAGGTTTGCAGCAGCTGTGAGTAAAAGGGCCCTAATAGCCCTGTGTGCCTGTCCTGTGAGATGCAATCCCTATGCTAGGTGTACCTGTGTGTGGTACTTCCGGAAACACTCACCTAAGCATAGGGCAGGGTGGTCAGGGCAGTCAGGACAGAAATAGCGGGTGTCACGCCTTATTCCACTCCTGCTACAGACACGACATTTTTTTCGGGGTGGCGGTTGGGTTGAGGTACCAGCAACGACACTGGGGAAATGTCGCTCGTGTAGACGGCTAACTACACTGGTGGATGGGGCCACGGAACCTCCTGGGTAAAGGAGGTTCGCGATGATCTCTTCCTGGAATTTGAGGAAGGATCCTGTTCTCCCAGCCTTACTGTAGAGAACAAAACTATTGTACAGCGCCAATTGAATTAAATATACAGACACCTTCTTATACCAGCGTCTGGTTCTGCGGGAAACTAAATAGGGAGCCAACATCTGGTCATTGAAGTCCACCCCTCCCATGAGCGCATTATAGTCGTGGACTGAGAGGGGCTTTTCAATGACACGGGTTGCCCTTTCAATTTGGATTGTCGTGTCTGCGTGAATGGAGGAGAGCATGTAAACGTCACGCTTGTCTCTCCATTTCACCGCGAGCAGTTCTTCGTTACACAAGGCAGCCCTCTCCCCCCTTGCAAGACGGGTGGTTACAAGCCGTTGGGGGAAGCCCACGCGACTAGTTCGCGCAGTGCCACAGGCGCAAATCCGTTCTAGAAACAAATGCCTAAAGAGGGCCACACTTGTGTAAAAATTGTCCACATAAAGATGGTACCCCTTGCCGAATAAGGGTGACACCAAGTCCCAGACTGTCTTCCCACTGCTCCCCAGGTAGTCAGGGCAACCGACCGGCTCCAGGGTCTGATCTTTTCCCTCATAGATCCGAAATTTGTGGGTATAGCCTGTGGCCCTTTCACAGAGCTTATACAATTTGACCCCATACCGGGCACGCTTGCTTGGGATGTATTGTTTGAAGCCAAGGCGCCCGGTAAAATGTATTAGGGACTCGTCTACGCAGATGTTTTGCTCAGGGGTATACAAATCTGCAAGTTTCTGGTTGAAATGGTCTATGAGGGGCCGAATTTTGTGGAGCCGGTCAAAGGCTGGGTGGCCTCTGGGACGGGAGGTGGTGTTGTCGCTAAAATGCAGAAAACGCAGGATGGTCTCAAATCGTGTCCTGGACATAGCAGCAGAGAACATGGGCATGTGATGAATTGGGTTCGTGGACCAATATGACCGCAATTCATGTTTTTTTGTCAGGCCCATGTTGAGGAGAAGGCCCAGAAAAATTTTAAGTTCGGAAACTTGGACTGGTTTCCACCGGAAAGGCTGGGCATAATAGCTTTCCGGGTTTGCGGTTATAAATTGTGTGGCATACTGGTTGGTCTCTGCCACGACTAAGTCCAAGAGCTCCGCAGTCAAGAACAGCTCAAAAAATCCCAGGGCCGAACCGATTTGAGCCGTCTCAACCCGAACTCCAGACTGGGCGGTGAAAGGGGGAACTACAGGTGCGGCTGAAGTTGGTGACTGCCAATCAGGGTTTGCCAGCACCTCAGGGACTCTAGGGGGTCTACGGGCCTGTCTGCGCGGTGGCTGTGACGGGGTAACTACTGCACGTGCCACCGTACCAGCTTCAACTGCCCTTCTGGTGCTCGCTACTTCACCATGTTGTACGGCAGTGCTGGTACTAGGTCCAGGAAGGGCTGCGCTGCTGGTGTATGCCTCACCACGTGATCCGGCAGCGACAGTCCCACTCTGCTGCTCTTGAAGCGGATCCTGCGTAACCTGTGGTCTAGCGACACGGGGCCGGGTACGCCTGGTGCTGCCAGGGACCTCCACCTCCTCGTCCGAACTTTGGGTCAGAGAGCCACTGCTTTCCACAGGTTCATATTCTGACCCGCTAGATTCGTCAGATGAGGGTTCCCACTCCTCATCCGACTGGGTCAGAATCCTGTAGGCCTCTTCAGAAGAATACCCCCTGTTTGACATTTTGGACTACTAAATTTAGGGGTATTCCCTGAGACTACCCAAGAAAAAAAGCAAACCTGTCTTACAAAGGGGAGGCTAGCGAAGTACCGGAGGCTGCTGCGGTTGATAAAAAATATCAAAACTGATTTTTTTATCGCCGCAGTGCGTGTAAAGTGAATGTGCAGTGATCAAAAAATAATAATTTTTTGTCACTGCGGTGGGGCGGGTGTGGGTGAACGCACGTGTGGGCGACCGATCAGGCCTGATCGGGCAAACACTGCGTTTTGGGTGGAGGGCGAACTAAAGTGACACTAATACTATTATAGATCTGACCGTGATCAGTTTTGATCACTTACAGATACTATAAAAGTACAAATGCTGATTAGCGATACGCTAATCAGCGAATAAAAGTGACTGCGGTGCGGTGGGGTGGGCGCTAACTGACGCTAACTACCTAACCAAGGGGCCTAAACTATCCCTAAAACCTATCAGTCAATACCAGTGAAAAAAAAAAAGTGACAGTTTACACTGATCACTTTTTTTCCTTTCACTAGTGATTGACAGGGGCGATCAAAGGGGTGATCAAAGGGTTAATTGGGGTGCAGGGGGGTGATCTGGGGCTAAGGTGTAGTGTTTGGTGTACTCACAGTTCAGTCTGCTCCTGTGCTGGATCCAACCGACGAAAAGGACCAGCACAGGAGCAGAGAAGCCATATAACAGATCATATTTACTAATATGATCTGTTATCTGGCTTGTGATTCGATTTTTTAAAAATCAGCAACCTGCCAGCGACGATCATTGGCTGGCAGGTTGCTGATGCAATTCTCCTCGAACTTTTGCCGGCCCGCGATGCGCATGCGCGGGCCGGCTGAGACCGAAATCTCGCGTCTCGCGAGAGGACGCGCCGGCGCGTCCACTCGGAATGAAACAACCACCTCCAGGACGCGTCTGTGCGTACAGCGGTCCGGAGGTGGTTAAAGAGAGACTCTTAACTGAAACTACAGCTACCCTTCAAAGGAAGGTTTATGATCAGGGCCGGCTCTATAATAAGGCAGACCAAGCGGCTGCCTGAGGGCGCAGAGAGGGTGGGGGGGCGGCACCATGGCGGAAATTATTTATTTATTTTAAATACATAACTTGCGGACTTGCCCCGCCAGGCCCAGCCACCCGCCCCAGCCTGCAGGTGTGCCGTGCGGCCCCGGTAGGGTTCCCACCCGTACAGGAATGACCCGGACAGTCCGGGTTTGTAATTCTGTGCCCGGGTACAAGCCTTTCTCAGACCCGGGCACAGGATTCATTTCAAACTGCAGTGCAGACTGTCTGACTTGCTCGCTCACGGTCCTGACAGCTGGCAGTGAGTGCGCGGCGGCGAGCTGTGAGCGGCCGGCACTACGGGACCGGCTCAAACCTGAAGAGGACGAGGCCGCCGGTCAGGATGGATTGGAAGCCGGAGAGCTGGTGGCTGCGGGTGGTCAGGAGCAGGAGCACAAAGATGCTGCTGAAGGAGAGCAGCAAACCCTCGCCCCACAGCATGGCGGCCGCGCCGGGACTGAGCCGCTCTCACTCCCAGATCAGGCCGGATAACAATGAGATGAGCAGCGGGCCTGCGCTCCTCCCGTCCCCGGCTCTTCTTCTGCGCTCCTTTCCTATCACCTCCCCTCTCCCCCGGTCTCCGTTACCGGGCCCAGGAAAGCTGCTGGACTCTCACACAACACTCTATAGTCAGTGTGCCGGCCCAGAGTGACGGTTCCTGGGGGATTAGGGCCACATTACTTTAACTGGGGGTCACTAATGGGGGCATTATTCTTAATGGGTGGCACTAATGGGGGCATTACTCTTACTGGGGCACACTAATGGGGGCATTACTATTACTGAGGGGGCACTAATGGGGCATTACTATTACTGGGGGGCGATAATGGGGGCTTTAATATTCCTAGGAAGCCACAGTATGACAGCTACTTCACACCCTGTGTTAAGCCATGCCCCCACAACCACACACCTTTTGGGGTGTGGCTTAACTTGCCAGGTATTTTTTGTTGGAAAAGGTGGCAACCCAAGGCCCTGGCCCTCACCTCCTCACAGAACGGCACACAGGCTCAGCTGCAGCACAGCCTCGGCAACACAGACAGTCACGGGGTCAGGGGGGTGTGACTGCCGAGTGGCGCTGCGGCGTGCGGCAGGCAGCAGCAACTGGTGTAGACTGGGGAGCGGAGGTATGGAGGCGGAGCTGTTGGTGGTGAGTAACTGTGTGGACAAATGTCTCTGAGTAGTTTGTCTGTGCGGCCCGCAATGAGAAATGTATGTGGCATGGGGGGGGGGGTGAAATGGACATGATGGAGGGGGAGAAATGTGACAACATGGATGGAGGGGGGAGAAATGTGACAACATGGATGGAGGGGGGAGAGATGTGACAACATGGATGGAGGGGGAGAAATTTGACAACATGGATGGAGGGGGAGAGAAATGTGACAACATGGATGGAGGGGGAGAGAAATGTGACAACATGGATGGAGGGGAAGAAATGTGACAACATGGATGAAGGGGAAGAAATGTGACAATATGGATGGAGTGGGAGAAATGTGACAACATGGATGGAGGGGGGAGAAATGTGACAACATGGATGGAGGGGGAGAAATGTGGCAACATGGATGGAGGGGGGAGAAATGTGGCAACATGAATGGAGGGGGAGAAATGTGGCAACATGGATGGAGAGGGAAAAATGTGAGGGCTGATGTGACATAGGTGATTTGACATGGGGGGGAGAAATGTGACAGAGGGGTGAGAAATGTGACATTGAGGGGGTGAAATGTGACATTAAGGGGGAGAAATGTGACATGGAGGCCTTGAGGGGGAGAAATGTGACATGGGGGCTGATGGCTGACATGGGGGCATGATGGCTGACATGGGGGGCTGATGGCTGACATGGGGGCATGATGGCTGACATGGGGGGCTGATGGCTGACATGGGGGCATGATGGCTGACATGGGGGGCTGATGGCTGACATGGGGGGCTGATCTGAGGTCTGATTAACATTGGGGGTCTGATTGCTGGTCTGACCTGAGGTGTAATGGAAAATATTTTTTTCTTATTATCCTCCTCTAAAACCTAGGTGCGTCTTATAGGGCGAAAAATGCGGTCCTCAAACCAGCGATTGTCTGAAGCAGAGCGAAGATACCAGGACCACACAGAGGAGAAGCCAGCTTATGCAGACGGGACCTGGGCCAGGTGAGCTGTGGGGGAAGGGGGAGGGGGGGGGGCGCCAAAATGTAGCTTCGCTTGTGTTGGCAAAAATCCTTGCATCGGCCCTGAATATGATTGTATTAAATATAATAAGTAGTATATACTGTACATATAACAATATAATGTCCTTCTTTTGCACTTATCTATATACAAAGGATAAAGAACATAATACACAATTACATTGACACTTCAACTGGAGTCCTGACTACATCCAGAATGAAGGTACTTACATCACTGATGGAGTTATCATCATCTGACAGCGACACATCAGCTGCGAAGCCTTTTCAGCAAAAGTAGTCAGAGTCTCGATCAGGAAAACACAGATTAGGTGAGATGTCCCCCTGTAGGATGAGCTTCTGAATCAGGTTTCCTGATTTTGGAAGTGAAAACCAGAAGTGAATTCAAAAAAGAGAAGTCTTCTCTGTCCTTTATACTTTCTCTCCTTATATGATCTCCTGATTTAGGCTTCCAAAACTGCATCAGGAAACCTGCCCGTGTTGCCGTACCCTTAGGCCTCTTACACATAGGCTTTTTTTCAGAGCGGGTGCAATGCGTGAGGTGAACACATTGCACCCGCACTGAATCCGGACCCATTCATTTCTATGGGGCTGTTCACATGAGCGGTGATTTTCACGCATCACTTGTGCGTTGCGTGAAAATCGCAGCATGCTCTATATTGTGCATTTTTCACGCAACGCAGGCCCCATAGAAGTGAATGGGGCTGCGTGAAAATCACCAGCAAGTGCGGATGCGGTGTGATTTTCACGCATTGTTGCTAGGTGACGATCGGGATGGGGACCCGATCTTTATTATTTTCCCTTATAACATGGTTATAAGGGAAAATAATAGCATTCTTAATACAGAATGCATAGTAAAATAGGGATGGAGGGGTTAAAAAAAATAATAATAAAAAATTAAACTCACCTCATCCACTTGTTCGCACAGCCCGGCTTCTCTTCTTTATTCTTCTTTGATGACCTGGGAGGAAAAGGACCTTATAACCATGTTATAAGGGAAAATAATACAATCTACACAACACCTTCTGTGAAGAAGTCCGGGTTCGGGTTAGAGTACCAAACATGCCGATTTTTCTCACGCGCGTGCAAAATGCATTAAAACGTTTTGCACTCGCGGGGAAAAATTGTGCATTTTCGCAACGCCCGTGTGAACCCAGCATTAGGCCTCTTTCACACGAACATGATGGATTAGGTCCGGATGCGTTCACTGAAACTCACACCATTTTGCAAGCAGGTTCAGTCAGTTTTGTCTGCAATTGCGTTCAGTTGTTCAGTTTTTTCCTCTGGAGTGCAATGCGTTTTAATGCGTTTTTTTAAGGTTGAAGGTTTACAAACAACATCTTACTTGCGGATGCAATGTGTTTTTCACTGAAGCCCCATTCACTTCTATGGGCCCAGGGCTGCGTGAAAAATGCAGAATATAGAACATGCTGCGTTTATCACGCAACGCAGAACTGATGTGTGAAAAAAACCGCTCATGTACACAGACCCATTGAAATGAATGGGTCAGGATTCAGTGCGGGTGTTATGCATTCACGTCACGCATTACACCCTCGCGGAAAACTCGCTCGTGTGAAAGGGGCCTTATGGTTTTGATGAAGCCTCTCTGTTCCGGCTCCCTCTCTCCCTTCACTGGACTTCTTGTCCCTGCCTGTCAACTTCCGCACAGATGGGGTCATGTGCAATGCTGTGGCCAATGACTGACTTCAGCAGTAATGTGTCCCCAAGTGGCATGTCCCCAGAAGTGACATCCATCCGTGGAAGTTCACAGGTGGGGAGGAGGCAAGTTTTAGGGGAAAGGGGCAATTTGTAAAAAAAATAATAAATAAATGGGGAAAAACTTCTTTTACAGTTTAGAGAATCTGGGGGTCAGTATTTGTTTAAGAAGATTTCCTTAATATTTTTAGGTGTGGGTATTGTGTTTCTGAGGAGACTGGGGATGGCTGCAGAGGCGAAGGCCAAAGATGTCTCAGCAACAAACTTTGCAGTTGTCATGAGAAGTCGTCACTGCGGTCTGGATCAGATAGAGAGAAAGTTAACAGAATGACTTCAGAGAAGACATCACTTGAAAGACACTGGATTCATAGAGGACCTGTCTCACATCTCCTGACATGTCTGTTATAGTGAATGCTTGTTTTCCACAGAAAGTCTCTGTGCAACGCAGGCTTGATTGACAACTGGGCGCTACCATGTCCCTTCTCAAGAGGATGTGTTTCCTACTAAGTCTGATACGTCAGTGATGATTGCACAATGTGTATGGACACATTGCTGAGAAAATAGATGTTTTAATATGCAAATAAGCCTCTAGGTGCAACTGGGGAGTTGCCTTTACACCTAGAGGATCTGCTCAGTCTCTGCAACTTCTGCCTCACCAGTCTGACTGACAAGGCCAAGCAGTGTAAATGTGATCACGACTGGCCCTGTCAATCAAAGTTCAGGGGGTGTAGCAGTTGCAGAGAAAGGGAAGCCTCTAGGTGTAATGACAACGCCCCTGTTGCTCCTAGAGGGTCATTTGCATATATTAAAACGTCGATTTTCTCAACAATGTGGGCCCATATGAACATGAAACTACCATGGATGCCTTCAACTGCCAAGAGCACATTCAACAGGTCAGCCAGTTTCATAGCCACAAATCTGCTTACAGATGCCCTTTAAAGCTGTGTAAGACATGAGCCATACAAGTGTAAGGGGTACTCCTTATACCCTCCATGGTATGTGTGTTTACTTTAAATTGTTTTTGTCATGTTGTGGGCTACCACCACACCCTGCAGTATCACAAGTGACGGTGCCAGGTATGAGTGTGGCCCATTCAGAACCCAGCGCTGACATAGTAAACATTTTGGCCCTGAGCATTGCTCCAGAATGCTGGCTAGGAGGGGCCATGTGAGGTGATACAAAGGCAGAGTTTGGCACCAGTGGTTTGTTTGCAGTCAGGCTACATGAGGTGCCAAAGTGGAACCTGCTTAGACTGTTTGAGTACAGCAGGCCTTAACACAATCACCATGGTGTGCACTGGTAGGCTACAGCCAGACACAGATCAATGAAGAGCCTGATTATAGTTTATAGCATGGTCCAGTGGACCTGTCATGAGACTGTCAGTGGACCAGAGGAAGAGACCAGAAGACCCAGGTATCCTGAGCGCTACTGCACATGTAAAGCCTGTGTGGTGCTGCAGTGAAAAAAGCCACGGAGCAGTGAGACAGAGACTGTTAAAGTTTGGGAGCCATTGCAGGACTGTAGAGAGCGAGAAGAGTGGATCATGAGTCTGCAATGAGACCAGTTTTTATGCCCCCTCTCTCACTCACTTAGTCAGTCACACCGTTCACTCACTAAGTGATCTCAGACATATGTGTGCAGCACTCTGGAGGAAGTGCTAAAAGGTTTCAAATCTGTGACGCACCTGCATTTGGCAGACTCTACCAAGAGCTTCATCCTAGGTAGGATGTAAGTATTGATTTGCCCTATCTCTTGTACACCCTGGGGTGTCGGTCATGTGTTATAAAGTGGTAGACTACCATGTGTTATAGCAGGAACGACAGAGTCTCCACCCCATTTAGGCTACTGATGTATTTACTTAATATTATTCAGTATGTGATTTGTCTGTTATGTTATATTTAATCACACTTAGTAAATATATTTATTTACTTAGCCTGCATAAGCTTATTGATTCGCAAATATTTTGAGTTCACATTACGTTACAGTAGGCAAAAGCACTGGAGCCCCACAACATTGTGAGGAACCTGGCAACAGCTTCTGGAATGAAAGGTGGAGGGGCATGAGCAATTAGAGGTTGGGGAATATAGGAGTAGAAGGTGAAAGGCTTGGAAGTAGACACAGCACAGTATACAAAAGTGAGAGGGGTTGAGTAAGAAAAATACAGGACTTTGAGAGCGTATATGAAAGATGGAAACAGGCTAATGATGAGGCACAATGACAGAAAATTGTAATGGGGTGCAAGATTCAGAAACAGGATAGTAAAAGGACACAGGATGGTGATGTCACGGATGGTGTTGCAGAAAACTGGAAGTCACAAATAAACATCAGACTGACTTGATCCCAAACTAAGGAACATATGGGTAGGCCCTATAAAAGCCCTAGAGCTCTCCCTTACTGCTCAGCCCATGCAAAGATCTCTATGATAGATAATTGCATGCCCTCGTGCCTCGACTATATGACATCTGAAAACCCTACAATAGTGAGGGGACACGACCACCGGCTCCCTGCACTCAATACAGAGGGAGTCAGGGTCACCTAGAATCAAGCCAGCAGAAACAAATAAAGCAATAGACTTATCTGAGGAACCAGCAGTTGCAGCTTCTAGCAGAGAGGAAGTAGTATAAACCACAAAGCGAGCCAGTATGGGAGGGGATATAAAGGGAGGCAATCAGTGTGAATAGATGGCAGCTGGGAGAAGGAAAAGAGATGGCAAAGTGAAAGCAAAACAAAAGAACATCATGCAGGAGATACAGAAGAACGTCTGTCAGAGCTTCTTAGAGATCTGGCGGTGACAGGTGAGGGGACACAAAGGACAGTGTGGGAGCACAAAGGAAAGAAACAGAATGGCGAAGGGTTGCAGGTGTAGAACTCAGAATGGCGAGGGCAGCGCAGGTGCAGGATACAGCACTGTATGGGAAGAATATAGATACAGAGAAGTGAGGGGCACACATGTTTGGATAGATACTGTACCATGGGGTGACTATCAGACAGTAAAGAATGTAGAAATGGTTGCAGAGACTGTTGCAGGGAGGTGTAGTTTACCATTGAGCCATGGGCTTCAATGGGAGTTCAGTTGAATTTCCTTCACTTTTGACGGTAGTAATAACTCAGCATGCAGTGCTATTCTTAACATCAAAATGACAGTAACCTGACAGACCCCATTATAACACAGGACACTAAACCTACAGATGTCATGCTGGTCAGCCCTTTGTGTACACATCATAGTTTCTGGATTTTAGGCACTGTCCTCAGAAGCCTGCTGCAGGTCCCAATGTCATTGCATCTTTTGAAATAATGGTTTAATTTCTATTAGTCACAGGATGGGAGTAGTTGTAGTCATGGTGTGGATGCTCTCTGGGACATACAGTGATGGGAGGGGCATAGCTTTTACTCCCTTTGGGGCACTCCCTGACTATGGGAGGACTTCTGCCTGGTGTTAGCTGGGGTGCCCTTGATGTTGAAGGTTATTGTGAGGGGCAAGGCAGGGTCTCTTAGCAGCTTGAGATGCAGTGTGCAGTGTAACAGTGCAGGAAATAATGAGGTACCATTGTCAGCAGAACAGTTCTTTACTGAAGAATCAAGTTAAGGTACATTAGCCACCAAGCTCAGCATGTATGGACTGGCAGTTCTTAGACAATTGTAGTGTCCCACACCCGTGTGTATGGTCCACTCCAAATTGTTGTGTAATATGATGTTATTTTACACTATTTTCTTTGTCTATGATGCTAAATCCATATTTCAGGCTGTTAATTTGCGCTACATACTTTTCACCACTAGAGGTCTCTAACACACTATTTATGTAGTGCAGACACAGGAAGTGAGAGAGGAGTGGAGGAGTTAGGAGGCAGGAGAGGAGACAGTCCTGTCTCTGTCCTCCTGGGCCTTGCCCAGGGAAACCAACTAGTTTCAACCATTGAGTCCAAAGATCAGGACTATAGGATCCTACTCTGTAGAGTACCCTTCCGGGGTATCAAGTGGATTATTTACTTTAAAGACCACAACCTTTTCAAATAATGAAGCAGAGTGTTTGCCTGCCATGAGGGCGATCGTCCTTGGGTTGTTGGATCATTGAACTAAAGACTATAGGCGAAAGATGGTCATTTATCAGACTCTAGACTCCTTTGCATCAGGTGGAGAGATCCTAGGCTTCCGGCGGCTCCACCATAATTAAGGACAGAAAGGCCATCTGTCAGAATACTCATTTACAGAGGATCTAAACTAATAGCAAAAGGTTGAGGGATCAGGGCAAGACCAGGAACCAAGCACAAGTAAGAACATCACCTTCACTCAAGTGGGCTGGAGGTAACCTATGCACTTCACCATAAGTAGCCTGCTAATTTGGATTTTGCAGCTTTACCCTTTTTGCCATCTGTATGAAAGACAAAGTGATGTTATTGGATGTCTTACTACATCTGACAAGTAAAGTTTCTGCCTAGTTCAACTACTGCCTCTCTCATCATTCCACTTCTCCTCCTCATTGCACCTTATGGTGCTAGCGTCATGAACCAGGGGCCCAGCCGCAAAAGCACCTTACACTAATTACCATCAAGGGCACCTCAACTTCCATCTGGCTGGTGTTCCCTGCAACAGAGAGTGATCCGGAAGATTTTGTGCTGTCTTCCCATCCACTGCACTGCCAGCCCCAAGGGACAACTAAACAGTGAGTACTACTATCCTCGGCGCCTTATCACTAGTACGCTCACGCACACATCCTCCATAGGGAGCCCCGGCATGTTGCACAATTTGCAATTTCCACAGATCTCACAAGTTACGCAGTTGCAGTAACAGTTAATGGGAACCTGTCAGCGGCAAAAAACACCCCAAACTGCCAGCAGTACCTTCAAGTAGCCGGCAGTGTGTTTCTAATGATGATTTTCTTCCTGCAGTTGAACAGCCGGCTGTCAGTCACAGGAGAAGGGGCAGGGGAGGGGGCGCGGTTACCTTGACTTGAAGCAAGGAGGCCACTGCCCGCTTGACTTCAAGAGTGACTCTAAAATAGCGCGCTCAGGGGATAAAAGATAGTCTTTTCCTGCGTTTACTGCATCTGACTGCAGGAGGAAAATCATCATTAGAAACACACTGCCGGCTACTTGAAGGTACTGCTGGCAGTTTGGGGTGGTTTTTGCCGCTGACAGGTTTCCTTTAACAGGCCAAAAATTCTCTTTAAAGCAAATATTCCTCACACTGCACTTCTCTAGCTGACGAGGGGTTATCCGAGTTAATAAAAAAAAATATATAAATCTTAAAACCCATCTGGATATACATATAATTTGGTTAAGCTAGATTTCATCAAGTTAAAACCCATATGTACACAGGGCTTTTTTTCTGGCGGAACGCACCGGAACGGCGTTCCGCCACCTTTTGACATCGCAGCCTGCCATGCTCCAGCATCGCAGGCTGCGATGTATCAGCGGGGATGGACTGGGAGGAGGAGCTGGGGGCCGGTGAGTTCACTGTGCTCCGGCCCCCAGCTCCAGTACAGTTATAGAATGTGTAAAATTAATAATGATTCTATTCATGAGGCCCCCTCTGTAGTAGAATATTCAATATATCCATCCTACTCACAGGGCTGTTATCGTAATCCAGGCCGGCCGGGCAGACGAGCTGCAGCGTCACTGACTGACGTCACGTGCCTGCGCCGCCTGCTTCATTCATAAAGTAGGCACGTGACGTCAGTCAGTGACGCTGCAGCTCGTCTGCCCGGCCGGCCTGGATTACGATAACAGCCCTGTGAGTAGGATGGATATATTGAATGTTCTACTACAGAGGGGGCCGCATGAATAGAATCATTATTCATTTTACACATTTTATAACTGTACTGGAGTGGCAATGGGGGGGGGGTCTGTGGATGGCAGTGTTATGGGGGGGGTTTGTGGATGGCACTGTTAAGGGGGGGGTCTGTGGATGGCACTGTTATGGGGTGGGGGGGGTGTCAGTGGATGGCACTGTTATGGGGTCGGGGGGTGTCTGCGGATGGCACTGTTATGGGGTGGGGGGCCTGTGGATGGCACTGTTATGGGGTGGGGGGGTCTGTGGATGGCACTGTTAAGGGGTGGGGGGGGTCTGTGGATGGCACTGTTATGGGGTGGGGGGGTCTGTGGATGGCACTGTTATGGGGTGGGGGGGTCTGTGGATGGCACTGTTATGGGGTGGGGGGGTCTGTGGTTAGCACTGTTATGGGGTGGGGGGGCTGTGGATGGCACTGTTATGGGGTGGGGGGGGGGTCTGTGGATGGCACTGTTATGGGGTGGGGGGGTCTGTGGGTGGCACTGTTATGGGGTGGGGGGGGTCTGTGGATGGCACTGTTATGGGGTGGGGGGGGTCTGTGGATGGCACTGTTATGGGGTGGGGGGGTCTGTGGATGGCACTGTTATGGGGTGGGGGGGTCTGTGGATGGCACTGTTAAGGGGGGTCTGTGGATGGCATTGTTATGGGGTGGGGAAGGTCTGTGGATGGCACTGTTATTGGGTGGGGGGGTCTGTGGATGGCACTGTTATGGGGTGGGGGGATCTGTGGATGGCACTGTTATGGGGTGGGGGGTCTGTGGATGGCACTGTTATGGGGTGGGGAGTCTGTGGATGGCACTGTTATGGGGTGGGTGGGGGTCTGTGAATGGCACTGTTATGGAGTGGGTGCGGGGCTGTGGATGGCACTGTTATGGGGTGGGTGGGGGTCTGTGGATGGCACTGTTATGGGGTGGGTGGGTGTCTGTGGATGGCACTGTTATGGGGTGGGGGGGTCTGTGGATGGCACTGTTATGGGGTGGGGGGGTCTGTGGATAGCACTGTTAAGGGGGGTGTCTGTGGATGGCACTGTTAAGGGGGGGTCTGTGGATGGCACTGTTATGGGGTGGGGGGGTCTGTGGATGGCACTGTTATGGGGTGGGGGGTCTGTGGATTGCACTGTTATAGGATGGGGGGGTCTGTGGATGGCACTGTTATGGGGTGGGGGGGTCTGTGGATTGCACTGTTATAGGATGGGGGGGTCTGTGGGTGGCACTGTTATAGGATGGGGGATCTGCGGATGCCATCCCCAGATCCCCCATTAACAGTGCCATCCCCAGATCCCCCATTAACAGTGCCATCCCCATCTGGGGGGTTTATTTGCTGGGCTGGACTTTTATAGTCCCCCCAAATTTTATTTGCATCCCTGTTCTCTAAAGGGGCGGTTTTAGGGGGCGGTCCTAGGGGTGGGTAGGGGCCTGGCCAGGGGAGGGGGGCTGAGTTCTACCACCTTTTCTCTGAGAAAAAAAGCCCTGTATGTACACCTTTTCATGGTTCTGTCATTGCTTTGTTTACAGGCTGAAGTACATGCTGAGGGGGCGTATAACAACAAAGCCTGAGCTCTGCCTCATGAATATTTGTGGGCGTGAACAATCTGACCTTCCCCTCACCCTGCTCTGCACATCCTAACTTTGCATAAACCAGTCACATGATCATCTCCTAGCTCACACAGACAGATCATCCTGTCACATTGCAGAAACACAGGCTCTATGTATCTAAGCTCTATGGCAGCTCTGTGTATCTAAGCTCTATGGCAGCTCTGTGTATCTAAGCTCTATGGCAGCTCTGTGTATCTAAGCTCTATGGCAGCTCTGTGTATCTAAGCTCTATGTATCTAATCTATACGGCAGCTCTGTGTATCTAAGCTATATGGCAGCTCTGTGTATCTAAGCTCTATGGCAGCTCTGTGTATCTAAGCTCTATGGCAGCTCTGTGTATCTAAGCTCTATGGCAGCTCTGTGTATCTAAGCTCTATGGCAGCTCTGTGTATCTAAGCTCTATGGCAGCTCTGTGTATCTAAGCTCTATGTATCTAAGCTCTATGTATCTAATCTATATGGCAGCTCTGTGTATCTTAAATATATGGCAGCTCTGTGTATCTAAGCTCTATGGCAGCTCTGTGTATCCAAGCTCTATGGCAGCTCTGTGTATCTAAGCTCTATGTATCTAATCTATACGGCAGCTCTGTGTATCTAAGCTATATGGCAGCTCTGTGTATCTAAGCTCTATGGCAGCTCTGTGTATCTAAGCTCTATGGCAGCTCTGTGTATCTAAGCTCTATGGCAGCTCTGTGTATCTAAGCTCTATGGCAGCTCTGTGTATCTAAGCTCTATGGCAGCTCTGTGTATCTAAGCTCTATGTATCTAAGCTCTATGTATCTAATCTATATGGCAGCTCTGTGTATCTTAAATATATGGCAGCTCTGTGTATCTAAGCTCTATGGCAGCTCTGTGTATCTAAGCTCTATGGCAGCTCTGTGTATCTAAGCTCTATGGCAGCTCTGTGTATCTAAGCTCTATGGCAGCTCTGTGTATCTAAGCTCTATGTATCTAATCTATATGGCAGCTCTATGTATCAAAGCTATATGGCAGTTCTGTGTATCTAAGCTCTATGGCAGCTCTGTGTATCTAAGCTCTATGGCAGCTCTGTGTATCTAAGCTATATGGCAGCTCTGTGTATCTAAGCTCTATGGCAGCTCTGTGTATCTAAGCTCTATGGCAGCTCTGTGTATCTAAGCTCTATGGCAACTCTGTGTATCTAAGCTCTATGGCAACTCTGTGTATCTAAGCTCTATGGCATCTCTGTGTATCTAAGCTCTGAGGCAGCTCTGTGTATCTAAGCTCTGAGGCAGCTCTGTGTATGTATCTAATATAGCTTAGATAGATATAGGGGTCATATATGACACCTATATCTATCTAAGCTATATTACAGCCATATCTATGTTGACTATATACTATGTAGTCACTGTCCCCCCTCCCCCCCCCATACACAATGCAGTGTCCCCCACCCCTCCATACACACAATATACACAATGCAGTGTCCCCCACCCCTCCATACACACAATATACACAATGCAGTGTCCCCCAGCCCTCCATACACACAATATACACAATGCAGTGTCCCCCACCCCATAAACCCAATGCAGTGTCCCGCTCTCCCACCCCATACACCCAATGCAGTGTCCCACACCCCTCCATACACACAATGCAGTGTCCCCCACCCCTCCATACACACAATACAGTGTCCCCCACCCCTCCATACACACAATACACACAATGCAGTGTCCCCCACCCCTCCATACACACAATGCAGTGTCCCCCTCCCCCACCCCATACACACAATGCAGTGTCCCCCACCCCTCCATACACACAATGCAGTGTCCCCCACCCCTCCATACACACAATGCAGTGTCCCCCTCCCCCACCCCATACACACAATGCAGTGTCCCCCCACCCCTCCATACACACAATGCAGTGTCCCCCACCCCTCCATACACACAATGCAGTGTCCCCCACCCCTCCATACACACAATGCAGTGTCCCCCACCTTCCTCTCCCCGGGAAACCTAAGAGCCCAGGCAGAAGCACATGTCTTTACTCTCCAGTGTAAACAGCAGGGAGGGCGGGTCTTTCATCTGATTGGCTGTCCTGACTTGCCTTCTCCCTTTTATTGGCTGAGCTGCTTGTCCTTTATTCCTGCTCCTGGATCACAGCAATACAGCGACTGGCAGCACCTGGGTAACCCTTTCCTTATCAGAGCTCTCCTGTACACTCTTTCAGTGCAACACAGGAGCTTCTGTTTTGCACAGTAATGACAGCCCTGCTGCTCTATTGATATGCTAATGAGATCGCGGCAGAGAGGGGGCGGGCACCAAAGGCTCTGAGTTTCGTTTACAGAGCTGGGCCACTCCCTCAAGCAGGGAGTAGCTTGTAAAGGAGACGTCAGCACCAGAGAAGGGTTGATGACATCGGGGGTCCCATGACCCAAATCAGCAGTGTGGAAACAGCGCAAAATCAATAAAGTGAGTACATTAGAAATGTATCTTTAATGATGTATAAAGCAGCCATAACACATATTTTTTTAAGTCGGATAACCCCTTTAAGCATAAAGGAACAGGGGTGCAACCTTTCTGCACCTTTTTACAGGTCTGCACCTTTTTACAGGTCGCTATACTCACAATAAATGTTTCCACAATGTCCTTGGCGGGATGTAGATCTTTAGCAACTTTCACAGTGTGCCTATAAAGTATGTCCAGACACCACAAGACTTGAACAAGTTTGCTGTAGAGCCTATAAAGTTATTTCAGACAGCTTATCTCCACAGAGCTTCTACATGCACCTCCTTTCAGTATTGGAATGCCTTTCTCTTCACATCTGTAGCGTTTGCTCCTCTCTGGCAGGTGTTATCCAGGGCTGTGTTTTTTCTCCTTCCACTTCACTGTCTAGACACTGTCTCACTCCCCATATCTAGCTCCTCCTCCCTTTGGGGAGATGGCCTCACCTAGCAACTGATTGCTAATGCCTGTTAACACTTTATTGGTTTCTTACAATGCAATAAAACATGGCAAAGCACATGTTTAACCCGTTTTACAGCATACACATAGAAAACACACATAAAACCCCTTTTTGCAGTGGAACACTGCAGTAGCAGTGGGCCACTGTACCTGAGCCTCGTGTAATAATAATCGTGTTATAGTAAAAATAAATATTATTATTAAAATATTATTATTAGTGTTACCTGACGACCTGGATGATCAAAATAAATCTTAATATTAGAGCTGGCCTGGGCTTAACATTAAACACAGTCTGTTGTTGCGCCTTACCCTACTCATATAAGTGGTTTTCCAGAAGCTGTACCCAATGCTCCAATAGGAAAGGCATTATCTGTGATGAGACAACCACTTATAATTAGCCATAGATACAGGATAGCTGTAGGCCAACCTCTCCATAAACGTGAATGCACAAATCAGATGAGTGTACATTTATGGTAGCTACTTCCAAGAGAAGAAAGAATTAGAAATTCAACATGTCCAATTCTTATTTCCCCCAACATTGTGACTGTATGGAGAAAAATCATTGAAATGTCACTTTATCAAAGAATAACTTCACCAAGTGTTTCCTCTAAGTTTTCCAAAGTGTTTGATACTGTGCCACATCACAGATTGGCACATAAGCTGAGGTACAAATAGGGACAAATATGTGTAATTGGGTTAAGAATTAGCTTAAGGATACAAAAAAAAACTGATGGTGGTCCTCAGATTAGGTCCTAGTTCCCAGTTGGGTTCCACAAGTGTTAGTATTGGGATGTCTTCTGATATGTAGTTTATTAATGACCTTGTAGAGGGACTACAGAATAGAATTTCAGTATTTGCAGATGATAAGCTCTGCAAAGTTATCAACATAGAGTAAGATAATATTACAGAGGGATTTGGGGAAGCTGGAAGCTTGGGCAAAGAAATTAAATATGAAATTAAAATGTAATGATAGGCACTTGGACAAAATGCAGTGAATGGTAAGTCACTAGATAAAACTGCCACTGAAGAAGACTTTGGGATTTTAGCAGACAGTAAATTTAACATTGGCGATCAGTGCCAGGAAGCTGCTGACAAGCAAAATAAAATCATGGGGTTCATCAAAAGATACATAGATACACATGAGTACATAGGGTGGCTTTTATCAAGACTGGCATTCCCATGTGCCAGCTTTGATCACCTGTGCGCCAGAGTAAGATGTATCAGGACATCCTCCAAAATCCTTCACCTCACTGTGCGTGCCAACAGTAAACAATACTGAGACCATTTATGTGTGGGGTCGCTTCTCGTCCAAGGGAGTGGGCTCACTCACAATTTTGCCTAAGAATACTGCCATCAATAAAGAATGGTATGAAAACATCCTCCAAGAGCAACTTCTGCCATCGATCCAGGAGCAATTTGGTAATGAACAATGCTTTTTCCAGCAATTCCTAAAAAGCGGGTGGACAAGAAAAAACACGTAAATTGTGATAAGCAACTGGTTAGTCACAGTTTGGCCCAGAAGCTAATATCCTGCATGCCAGGGTGAATTGCAGAAGTTTTGAAAAAGAAGGGCCAATATTGAGTCTTTGCATAAACTTGATGTATTTGTCAATAAAAGTAAAAAAATAAATGAAAAGCTTATAATTGTACTTCAGTATATAATAGAAATGTCTGACAAAAAGAACTAAAAACTGAAGCAGCAAACTTTGTGAAAACCAAAATTTGTGACAGTCTCAAAACTTTTGACTATGACTGTACATCTACTGTATAGAAATAGTACCGTCTAATTAACTTTTTGCAAGAAGGTGTCCTCTGTGTCTAAAGCAAAGAACGCTTCACCATTATCATAAATGGGGATTCTTTATAGTAAGAGGAGTAAGACTATGGAAATCTCTGCCTCAGGATGTTGTAATGGCTGACTCATTGTTCAAGTTCAAGAAGGATCTGGATGCCATGCTTGAAAGTAATAATATATGTCTATAAAACATTCTAGGTACTAGATTTCAGTAGATGGGACATTGGTCCACGGATTCTGATTGTGATATTTAGCCTTATCATCTTTGTAACTATGAATCAATTGTTGTGGACAATGGTTGTGGAACCACTATGCTACCTAATCATTTTGGCTTAGGGCTAGACCTAAGGGTGTTATGCAGTCCCATATATTTTATCTTTTTTTCTGTACACAGGTAGACAAATGGAAAAGCACACCTTCATTAGTAAACTGGCAAGCTAGAATTCTAAAGCTCCTATACCCTTCCCTAGAGGAAGGTGCCTTAATTCCCCCAAGGTGACCGACCATTGGCTGGCAGAGATTGTGGTAATCGAGTACTAGCCTTTTAAGATGCACATATCATGGGGAACAGGAAGAGGCCTTGCAGCCTGGCTCTGGCTATTTCCTCCAGCATGGGACATTGGACTACAGCGGCCATCCCCGCTACTAGAAGGCAAAGGAGAACTAGCGGGGACTGGCCACCTGAATAGGTAAGGCAGCTTCCTTGCTCGTCCTGGATGGTGGGATGGCGGAGTGCCGCCATTACATGAATCTATTATTTTTCCATTTCATTTTTCTTGACAAGCTATTTTATTTAAGGGCACTGTTGTAGTTCATCCAGCCTCCTAATGTGTGATCGTTAGTATGCAGCATTCATCACTACTGTGTTAATAATTATATAGTAGACCTGATAAGATCTACTGAATAAAGGCAGAATAAGGTTATATTTTGTCATTCATGTTAGGATGAAACAGATATAATCTGGAAAATAAGAGGCGCATTTCACATATTTGTCTTTAATTAATTATCTAGTTTTTCTAATGCTAGAAAAAAATGTTTCATACAATTCATGGAAATTAAACCGTCATCATTGTGCTACGTCTTTTATAAATATGGTGATCCACTATAATCAAAGCATTATTTCCATCTGATGTATTTCAGCTGATCTATGCATGCGCCTTGTAATCAGCAATGTTAGTTGTGATTATTATCTGTACATTGTCATAGTATTGTGACTCATTTCCACTTCATTTCATGTTCTTGTTTTATACTATAGGGTTATACAAGCACAAGAATACTAAACAAAACTCCCTTAAAGAGAATGCATTTTTTAATAGAGATCTTTACTTAAAGGGGTTGTCTACTTTTGACAATCTTGCATAAATTAGGGGATTACAGGGTGTTCTGTTTTAAGGACCCACAGTATTAAATTATAATGTGCGGAAGAGCCTAGTTGCAAGTGTTCAAATTCTCTACAGCGCCTCCACTGGAAAAAGGAAGCATAACATGGTACCTTTTGAAATCAATGGGCTTGTGTAATGTGTAGATGTACTGGGTCCTCCACAGAGAGAGACAGAGAGATACTTTTCATAGCTGCTCCAAGTAATTTATGGAAGTCCAGAATGAGGGACTTCCCTTTGTTGTGAGGAGGGAAGCGTTCCCTCCTGGCAATCATCTGCTCGCTAGGTGAGGAGATTGCTGCCATTACATGCAGCGATCTCCTCTGCAGCATGGGGAGGAGCGATCACTATGCATTCGCTCGTCCCCATGATGTACAGTCAGATCCATAAATATTGGGACATCGACACAATACTAACATTTTTGGCTCTATACACCACCACAATGGATTTGAAGTGAAACGAACAAGATGTGCTTTACCTGCAGACTGTCAGCTTTAATTTGAGGGTATTTACATCCAAATCAGGTGAACGGTGTAGGAATTACAACAGTTTGCTTATGTGCCTCCCACTTGTTAAGGGACCAAAAGTAATGGGACAATTGGCTTCTCAGCTGTTCCATGGCCAGGTGTGTGTTATTCCCTCATTATCCCAATTACAATGAGCAGATAAAAGGTCCAGAGTTCATTTCAAGTGTGCTATTTGCATTTGGAATCTGTTGCTGTCAACTCTCAAGATGAGATCCAAAGAGCTGTCACTATCAGTGACGCAAGCCATCATTAGGCTGAAAAAACAAAACAAAGCCATCAAAGAGATAGCAAAAACATTAGGCGTGCCGAAAACAACTGTTTGGAACATTCTTAAAAAGAAGGAATGCATTGGTGAGCTCAGCAGCACCAAAAGACCCGGAAGACCGGACTCCCTAATTTGTTATTTGAGAATTACTTTTCTAAACCAGACAACCCTTTTAATGCCTGTATTTACACCTGGTGATTTTTCGGCAGATGATCACAAACAAGCGTATGTATGATCCTCTGGCAGTGTAAATACTGCCGCGATTGCCCAATAAACGAGCAAACGCTCAATCATTGGGCTTCAACATAAGAAGATTAATGTTTTGGAATGGCCCAGCCAGAGCCCAGACCTGAATCCGATTGAAAATCTGTGGGGTGATCTGACGAGGGCTGTGCACAGGACATCCCCTCGCAATCTGACAGATTTGGAGTGTTTTTGCCAAGTCAAAATGTGCCATGCTGATAGACTCATACCCAAAAAGACTGAGTGCTGTAATAAAATCAAAAGGTGCTTCAACAAAGTATTAGTTTAAGGCCTCATGCACACGACCGTTGTTTGTCTCCGCGTCCGTTTCGCCGATTTTAGCGTTTCAGATGCGGACCCATTCATTTCTATGGAGCCGTTGAAAATGCGGCTAGTGCACCGTTTGGCGTCCGCGTCCGTGATCCGTGGTTCCAGTCCGTCAAAAAAATATAACCTGTCCTATTATTTCCGCGGAAAACGGTTTGCGGACCCTTTCAAGTCAATGGGACCGCTAAAAAACACGGAGGCACACAAGATTGTCATCCGCGTTCACGCGTCCGCGTCCGTTTTATTCCTATAATTTGCATGGCAAACCTGTCTTAGACTTTTTTTTACAATCCTTTATGTCTGGTGGTCCTCCAAAAATGAAGGAAGACACACGGAAACAAACGGAACCCCATTTTGCGGAACGGAACACAACAACGGACGTGTGCATGAGGCCTAAGGGTGTGCACACTTATGCAACCATATTTTATTTTTATATTTATTCTTCCCTCTACCTAAAAGATTTCAGTTTGTTTTTCAATTGAGTGGTACAGTTTGTAGGTCACATTAAAGCTGGAAAAAGTTCTACAATGATTTATCTTTGTCTAATTTTTTTACAGCACAGATACCTGACATTTTAACACTTTTTATATCCACTGTATCTGAGTCATACAGAATACCATGACTATCAAAAAAAAGAGTATAGGCAAAAGTAAGTCTTATTATTAGAAAGGGGGTGTTATATCAGGGCTATGGCAGCAGCTAAGGTAGCAAGGAATTGGGTAAATTAATAAACATAAATAGTATACTAGTTGTATCTCACAAGCTTGAAGCATGGGGTGCCTGGCATCATAGGAGGTGGTGATGGTGAATTCACTAAAAGAGTTCAAGAGGGGCCTGGATGTATTTCTTTAGTGTAATAATATTACTAGAGAGGGGTCGTTGATCCAGGGAGTTATTCTGACTGCCTGATTGGAGTCGGGAAGGACTTTATTCCCCTAAAGTAAGGAAATTTGGCTTCTACCACCCAGGTTTTTTTTTTTTTGCCTTCCTCTGGATCAACTTGCAGGACAACAGGCTGAACTGGATGGACAGATGTCTTTTTTCTGCCTTATAAACTTTGTTACTATATTGTGATATCTGAGAGCATAGTGGTAAATACATCCTCCTGGCTGGTGAGGAGCAGGGTTGAGGTGGTCAAGAGCAGCCTAGCCGCGAGTAATCAAAACTAGGTAGAAATCCCCCAGACAAGGTGCCAACTTACAAATTTGCCCAATTATGAGGGTCATTTACTATGCTAAAATACGCCTAAGGCTACTTTTACACTTGCGGCAGGACGGATCCGACAGGCTGTTCACCCTGTCGGATCCGTCCTTACGCTATTTCGCCATGCCGCCGGACCGCCGCTCCGTCCCCATTGACTATAATGGGGACAGGGGCGGAGCTCCGGCGCAGCACGGCAGTGCACGGCGAAAGGCCGCCGGACTAAAAGTCCTTCATGTCCGACTTTTTGGTCTGGCGGCCTCTCACCGCAAACTGCCGTACTGCGTCGGAGCTCCGCCCCGTCCCCATTATAGTCAATGGGGACGGAGCGGCGGCACGGCGAAATAGCGGAAGGACGGATCCGACAGGGTGAACAGCCTGCCGCAAGTGTGAAAGTACCCTAAATTAGATGCATGCCACTATCTGCGATTTTGCCCCACGCTCGCTAGGTCTAAAATTGTGGGCTTGGCATGGACTGGGAAGGGGACGGGTCGGAAGGCCTGTCTCATTTACCATTTTCTACACCTGTTTTAGTCTCAGAAAATGATCCAAATGTAAGACAGCTCGGAAGCAGTCTTACATTTAGAAGCGGCAGTGGATCCGCTGAATTTATGTAGAGGCCTGCACCACTTCATAACTCCAGTGGATCCACCGCCAGCTAAGGAGTTTTATTAAGACCGGCGTCAAAAACGACGGTCTTAATAAATGTGCCTATATACATACCTCCCAACTTTTTGGACGGTCAAAGAGGGACACTTATGGTTTATTATGTGAAAGGTCCACTTTTCCTGCATATTTATATACTTCAATAGCTTTTTTTTTACACAATAGCGCAAAAATGATCTGAATTTAAAGATTTCTAAAATAAAAATTACATCAAATAAGGAAATAATATGCAAGGTGGGCTTTAATATATAGATAGGAACCAGGGAAACACATTCTGGATCAATATTGTAAATGTAATAATGCAAAACTATACCTCAGATCAAACAGAGGGACATTTAAAGGGTTTCTGTCATCAGAAATTCTGTTATGTAGCTGACTGACATTAGCGATGTGCTAATGTCAGCACTACATAACAGTGTGATTTATAATTGTGTCCCTGCCGCCCAGGGCCGGTGCAAGGATTTTTGCCGCCCTAGGCAAAGATCCATTTTGCTGCCCCCTCATGTCACTCACTCACTTACTGACAGACAGACACGCACTCAGACACTCACTGACAGACAGACATACACTCACTGACAGACAGACATACACTCACTGACAGACAGACATACACTCACTGACAGACAGACACACACTCACTCACTGACAGACACTCACTGACAGACCTACACCTACCCACTGAAACACACACTCACACACACACAGAAACTCACTGACATACACACTCACTGGCAGACAAACAAACACATACACTCACTGACCGACAGACATCCACACTCACTGACATACACTCACTCACTGACGTACACAGACAGACACTCAATGACAGACACACATAAATTTACTGACAGAAAGACAGACAGACATACACTCACTCACTGACATAAATACACAGGTAGACACTCACTCAGTCAAACACTTAAACACTCCCCTCCCTGGGGTCCAGTGTGGTGCAGCTCCTCAGTCCTCCAGCGCGCCGTTTAGTATGCCGGGGCCGGAATGACATCATATTCCGGCATCACAGACGGCGCGCGAGGGAGGGGTGGGGAGCTGCTAGAACAACCTCCCTTGTCGCCCGCCTCCTCTCCTCCAGTAATTTACTGGCAGAGCAGGCACCTGCCATCAGGGTAAGCAGATGCCTGCTCTGCCATATTTAAGAAGGACCTCCACCTCCTAGCCCCCCTGTAACGGCGCTGTGGGCGGCTCAAGAGCCGCTCGCCCAGGGCTGCAGCCCCAGTCAGGGGGAGCCCACCAGGGCGCCCCCAGCAGGCCGGCGCCCTAGGTGAACGCCTAGTTCGCCTATATGGTTGCACCGGCCCTGCTGCCGCCGTTCTCCAAAAATATACACTTTTAAAATATGCTAATGAGCCTCTAGGTGCTATGAGGGTGTTGATTCAGCACCTAGAGGCTCGGTCTACTAACCATTTACCACACCCAGGTCCTCCATTTAGCACGCCCAGGTCCTCTTGAGTGACGTCCGACTTCTCCTGATCGGCGAAGAAATCCCGCTCCTGCGCCGTCCCGTTTTTGTATTCGGCGCAGTGAGTGAAGGACGCGCTCCTGGTGCCGGCTTCCTCACTGCACCTGCGCCGAAGGAAGGCTTCCTTCGGCGCAGGCGCAGTGAGTAAGCCAGTACATCGCTAATGTCAGTCAGCTATATAACAGAATATCTGATGACAGAAACCCTTTAAGGAGCAAAGAGGGATAGAGGGACTTGGGTCAAAAAGAGGGACTGTCCCTCCAAAAGAGGGACACTTGGGAGGTATGTATATATATCACACAGAATAGAATCAAAGATAGAAAATAAATCTGCCATCTCTAGTGTGGATGTATGAGGTTTTAGTAGTAGTATTAGTGGTGAAGTACTGTTCATTTAAGTAGGTCAGAACAAGGACACCTAAGTGACAATGTATATAATTACACATTTTTTTCATGTATAACTTCTAAAAACATCAGAATGAATGACACTTGACAAATTGCCAGTAATCATTCATATCCCATAAAGTCAGCTCCGTTATCTTTCAGATTTATCTAGAATACAACTGTTGTCATGAATAGCAAGCAGCAGCCTTGCTTCCCTGCTTACAATAAAACGCAGGAAATATTTGTCAGGCGGGATGTGTTTCAGTCTTTTTTGTTATAACAATAAACTATGAAGACAAGAAAAATTACCATAAATATACAGCTAGATCATGTCAGTGTAGTCATAATATAATAAATCATAATATTCTCAGTGCTAGGAGCTTGTCTCTGAAATATGTCAAGGCTTTCTGCTAAAAATGCTGTAAGATTAGCATCTCTGGTTGAGAGAAGTAAATCCTGGCCAGAGTTATTGCCGTGCTGATAAAGTAGGCATTGAGATGATCCAGCCAATACAAGAGGTCACAGTGATCATCTGTGCATCTATTGTTATGGTTGATTAATATGTACCATATTGGATAAAATTATATCGGATGCACTGATGGGTATTATCACTACACATGGGGTTTAACATTAAAGGGGTTTTCTTTAGACTTTTATTCTGATGATCTATCCTCTGAATAGGTCATCAGTATCTGATCATTGGGGTCCGACACCTGGAACATTCGCCAATAAGTCATTGGTGCACGCAGTAGGGCCTTCTCTCAGTTTAACCTAGGTCATGTGACGTCAAGTTCATCGATCATGTGGCCTAGGTGCAACTCAACCCCATAAAAGTGAAAGGGGCTGAGCTTGCGATACCAAGCACAGCCGCTATAATGTACAGCGCTGTGCTTTATGAGCTGAGAGAAGACTGAAGGAAGGGGGGGGGGGGGTTCTGACACTTGTGACTCCCACCAATGATATACTGATAACCTATCCAGTGGATAGGTCATCATAGAATAGGTCATCATTAAAAAAAAAGTCTCAGAATTTTTTTGGGGAATGTCCTATGTAGGTCTCATTTTCCATTGGGAGCGTAAATCTTGGAGTACAAATCTGGATGTTGGTCATGTAGCAGCGGTGGTATTTGGATTTTATAAAAGCATTTGATACAGTACCACACAAAAGCCTTCTTACTGAATCTACAAACACAGAGACTAAGGGACAATATATGCACATGGGTAAAGCATTGGGTGCAGGACAGAAAACAAAGAGTCGTTGTAAATGGTACATACTCAAAATGTGCTAAAGTCAGCACCAGGTACTACTAGGGTCTGTTAGGTCCAATTCTCTTTAATCTATTTATCAATGAGCGTAAAGTATCAGTTTTGGCCAATGACCCAAAACTATGTAGGATGCTTAAAATCCAGCTTGATTGTCAAATATTACAGAAATACCTGGCGGCATGGGCAAGAACGTGGCAGATGAATTTGAATGTTGATAAATGTATTGTACCTAGGCCACAGTAATTATATATCTGCATAATTATTACATTAAATATAACTGGGGGCAACAGAACAGGAAGAGGACTTGGGTGTTCACATGGAAAGGACTTAGGTATTCTGGTTACAATAAGCTAAGCAGCAGTAATCAATGTCAGGCAGCAGCTGCAAAAGCAAATAATGATTTTAGGGAAATAAAAACCTGTGATCCCAATGTAATATTATCCTCCTATAAATCCCTTGAATGAACACATCTTGTGCCTGTTTTATGGCACACATATTAGAAAATGTGTTAGGCTGCAGGTAACCTGCATCAGGCTCTCCCTCCCCACTGCATTACTCAGCTGCTCTGTGGCCTAATCTATGGCCCTAAAGTGTCATGCCCTTTATTATGATTAGTACCTCAGACCTCAACTTCCTAGCTGACTATAACACAGGAGTACGGCTGGATCTGTCTCCAACTGCAGCTTCTCCCTAGCACGCTCTCTTTTTTCTCATTCTCAGGCTTTCCCAAATCTGACTATCCATCTTAATGGCACTTCTGTTCATCATCTTACAGTACTGTGCTCTCACCTTGGGTTATGGGCTCATGCACACCACTATTGTTTTTGTCAGCATCCGATCTGCATTTTGTGTGGGTCAGTTGGGGCCGCAAAAGATGCAGACAGCACAGCGTGTGCTGTCCTCATCTGTATGTCCGTTTCGCTGCACCCCCCTCACCCGCAAAAAAATAGAACATGTCCTATTGTTATCCGTACTATGGACAATAATAGGACAGTTCTATTATGGGCTGGACGTTCCGTTCCACAACATAATCACAGTGCTTTTTGAAACATGCACATAAGTAAAGTCCATTGACATCGTGCATGAGGGAATATGACTCCCTTAATGCCACTTCACTGACACAGGCTACCTCTGACCTCAGCACACAGCAATATACATCTGTATACCATGGCCATAGTATACAGGTTGTATAGTATAATGGAACTAAGCTGCACAAAGTCGATGTGACCAATGGACCTAACATCACAAGCCAAGTAAGGTTGGAGCTCACTCAAGTCCCTTCCAGCAGCTGATGTGCAGGGGTGCTCCATCTGAGGCTAGGTCATCAATGTTTAAGTCCCATAAACTCCTTTAATTGTGGGGAGATATAATAGAATGCAATAAAAACAACATAACATATGCATTAGTTGTGTATCCTCAGTGATTTGACATGGTGGAGAGTCAAATGATAAGCCAAGAATTTTTTTTCCAAATGATGCATGCTCTCTTTCCAAGGGAGCAAAGGTATTTCCAGCCCTCTTACATGTCCTCTAAGCTCATGGAACCGCTTAGATCAATGGACACTGGCATCTGCCCATTTTTTGCAGGTATACATAACCTGGGAATCAGCATCAGAAGGGGTGTCTATTTTGATTATTAGTACAGAAGCCATGTGTATATATATATATATATATACAGGGCCGGCGCTTCCATATGGGCAAGGGGGGCAATTGCCCCTGGGCCTCCGAGTCCTTAGGGTCCCCCAAGCCAAACACCCGACACCGGCCGGCAACTAACGGCAGGTCACAGGGAGATGAACGCTTACATTGTGGAAGCGTTCATCTCCATAGTCATCTGTATCACCGTTCTCAGGACAGCGATACAGATGGCTGTGCTGTGGGGCAGGGGAGGGAGAGGCGTCTCCCTTCCCTGTTCCTCTGATAGGCTGCAGGCTTTGTGACGGCAGCCTATCAGAGGCCGGTGCAGGCCTACCATGACGTCATTGCGCCGCCTGAACCGTACAGCACGGGACACAGGCCGGAAGAGGCCTGCATCGCATCGCTGTGTGATGGAGGTAAGTATAAGTGTTTTGTTTTTAATACCGGACTATCTGTTATTGCCGCCAAATGGGGGGAGCGGGAGGCACTTAATACTGGCACATGGGGGTGGGGGGGGTTGGCACTTGATACTGGCACATGGGGGTGGGGGGGTTGGCACTTTATACTGGCACATGGGGGGTTTGGCACTTGATACTGGCACATGGGGGGTTAGCACTTGATACTGGCACATGGGGGGTTTGGTACTTGATACTGGCACATGGGGGGGGTTTGGCACTTGATACTGGCACATGGTGGGGTTGGCACTTGATACTGGCACATGGGGGGGTTGGCACTTGTTACTGGCACATGGGGGGGTTTGGCACTTGTTACTGGCACATGGGGGGCATGGAGAGGCACTTGTTACTGGCACATGGGGTGGCATGGAGAGGCTCTTGTTACTGGCACATGGAGGGGGGAGGAAGAGAGGCACTTGTTACTGGCACATGGGGGGTGGAAGAGAGGCACTTGTTACTGGCACATGCGGGGTGGAAGAGAGGCAATTGATACTGGCACATTATTGTGGGGCACTGTGAGGGCTTCTACTGAGGCCACAAAGAAGGGGTATTTTATATGGGGCTCTGTGTGGTAATAGTATTATCTGTTTCTGAAGCATAGTATTGGGGAGCACAGTGGCACAGTATTGGGGGTAGTAGGATGATTTGTCCAGAAGATGGGAGGATGATGGAAAAGTAGTAAACTAAGATTTTTTGTTGTTGTTGTCAAACTGCAGAGACGGAAAATGGCCACACAATGGTGGTCTGGTATGAAGGTCCGAAAGGAGAAGACGAGGACAGAGAACATCTACAGCAAAGGAGACGTCACTGGATGTAAGTGGTATGGGGTGCTGTATTTCTGTAGTGAAGGGGGGGTTGTTAAAGTCAACAAGTGTCATGTGGGGGGGGGGCGCCTTATTGTTTTTCGTCCCAGGGCCCCATTTCACCTAGAACCGGCCCTGTGTATATACAGTTGCAAGAAAAAGTATTTGAACCCTTTGGAATTATATGGATTTCTGCACAAATTGGTCATAAAATGTGATCTGATCTTCATCTAAGTCACAACAATAGACACTCACAGTCTGCTTAAACTAATAACACACAAAGAATTAAATGTTACCATGTTTTTACTGAACACACCATGTAAACATTCACAGTGCAGGTGGAAAAAGTATGTGAACCCTTGGATTTAATAACTGGTTGAACCTCCTTTGGCAGCAATAACTTCAACCAAACGTTTCCTGTAGTTGCAGATCAGACGTGCACAATGGTCAGGAGTAATTCTTGACCATTCCTCTTTACAGAACTGTTTCAGTTCAGCAATATTCTTGGGATGTCTTATGTGAATCGCTTTCTTGAGGTCATGCCACAGCATCTCAATCGGGTTGAGGTCAGGACTCTGACTGGGCCACTCCAGAAGGCGTGTTTTCTTCTGTTTAAGCCATTCTGTTATTGATTTACTACTATGCTTTGGGTCGTTGTCCTGTTGTAACACCCATCTTCTGTTGAGCTTCAGCTGGTGGACAGATGGCCTTAAGTTTTCCTGCCAAATGTCTTGATAAACTTGGGAATTCATTTTTCCTTCGATGATAGCAATCCGTCCAGGCCCTGACGCAGAAAAGCAGCCCCAAACCATGATGCCCCCACCACCATACTTCACAGTTGGGTTGAGGTTATGATGTTGGTGTGCTGTGCCTCTTTTTCTCCACACATAGTGTTGTGTGTTTCTTCCAAACAACTCAACTTTGGTTTCATCTGTCCACAGAATATTTTGCCAGTACTGCTGTGGAACATCCAGGTGCTCTTGTGCAAACTGTAAACGTGCAGCAATGTTTTTTTTAGACAGCAGTGGCTTCCTCTGTGGTATCCTCCCATGAAATCCATTCTTGTTTATGTTTTACGTATCTTAGATTCACTAACAGGGATGTTAGCATATGCCAGAGACTTTTGTAAGTCTTTAGCTGACACTCTAGGATTCTTCTTCACCTCATTGAGCAGTCTGCGCTCTGCTCTTGCAGTCATCTTTACAGGACGGCCACTCCTAGGTAGAGTAGCAGCAGTGCTGAACTTTCTCCATTTATAGACAATTTGTCTTACCATGGACTGAAGAACAGCAAGGCTTTTGGAGATACTTTTATAACCCTTTACAGCTTTATGCAAGTCAACAATTCTTAATCGTAGGTCTTCTGAGAGCTCTTTTGTGCGAGGCATCATTCACATCAGGCAATGCTTCTTGTGAAAAGCAAACCCAGAACTGGTGTGTGTTTTTTATAGGGCAGGGCAGCTGTAACCAACACCTCCAATCTCATCTCATTGATTGAACTCCAGTTGGCTGACACCTCACTCCAATTAGCTCTTGGAGATGTCATTAGTCTAGGGGTTCACATACTTTTTCCACCTGCACTGTGAATGTTTACATGGTGTGTTCAATAAAAACATGGTAACATTTAATTCTTTGTGTGTTATTAGTTTAAGCAGACTGTGATTGTCTATTGTTGTGACTTAGATGAAGATCAGATCACATTTTATGACTAATTTGTGCAGAAATCCATATCATTCCAAAGGGTTCACATACTTTTTCTTGCAACTGTATATATATATATATATATATATATACCATGTTAAAAATGATAGAAACGACAGCCTTTACTGGTAGTCACTAGTCAGTAGTTTGTATTCCTGTCAGTCATCTCTCATTGTGCATCTGTTTCAATGGATAAATGAGTCCAGCACTCTGCTGGAGGTTCACTCAAGGAAATGTCAATCTTAACAATCAATGTGATATTGGCTTTGACAGGTTCATCTTCTAAATCATTTCAGGGTCAGGTTATTTTGAATGTGATATTCCAAGAGATGATAGTAAGCTTCCTAAAATGGCATTGCAATTGGGCCTGAACACAAGCCCCATGTTATCAAATTGAACTAATGTTCAGAATAATTTAGGATGCTTGAGCTCATTACAGTTAGGTCAAGACAGTCTACCTGTCAAGGCAGTATTCTTTAGCTACAGAAGAGAACATCACCAGGTCCTAAATTATTTTCAAATAATTCATGCAATTGCAGCATTGGCCATTGTAAGGAGAAAGTATTCATTTTCTGCACATAGATTGTAGCTTTAGAATGGGCTTGACCATTTAATGACCAATGACATACATGTATGGATCAGGCCTCTTGCACACGACCATATGGCTTTTTCAGTATTTTGCGGTACACAAAAAACAGATCCGCAAACAATACGGATGACATCCGTGTGTTTTTTGCGGAACAGAACAGCTGTCCCCTGATAGAACAGTACTATCCTTGTCCATTATGCGGACAATAATAGGACATGTTCTATCTTTAAACGAAACATAAAAACGGAAATACGGAAACGGAAGGCATACGGAGTACCTTCCGTTTTTTTTTGCGGATCCATTGAAATGAATGGTTTTGTTTACGGTTCGTATACGGAACGCAAAAAACGAAACGGAAAAAAAAACATTCGTCTGCAAGAGGCCTCAGGCTCAGGAGTCCAGCCCATTCCATACACAGTGGTTGCTCACTGTGTTACAAAGCTGATAACTGACTGCAGCGGCAGTCTCAGTGTCACGTGCATAGAGTCCACAGACAGGCAGGAAGAACGGAACAAAGGCAGAAGCAGGTACCTGCACCCCAAGCAATAGAAGCAGGGCAGCCCCAGGAAGAGCTGCACAGAGACAGAGAATGGGCATTCCCCCTCCGGGGAACACAGGAACCCTCTTTCAAAGGCGGACATGGACAAACATGAACAGAACTCCAAAAGGAGTAAGGACTGCCAGACAGACAATAACAGGAACATAGATCAGACGCAGATAAGCTCTGCTAGGCTATACAGATACAGAGATCAGACGCAGATAAGCTCTGCTAGGCTATACAGATACAGAGATCAGACGCAGATAAGCTCTGCTAGACTATATAGATACAGAGATCAGACGCAGATAAGCTCTGCTAGGCTATACAGATACAGAGATCAGATAAGCTCTGCTAGGCTATACAGATACAGCCTAGCAGTGGGCTACATATAGTTAACAACTGAGGACTTGGTTAGGTTACCAGGGTGATGGACTTAACCTTACCATTGTTGAAACGGTTAATTGTCTCTGGCAACCACCCTACTTTGAGACAGACTGACCATCCGGATCTAACCTCTGCACTCCTAAGCCCAGAAACTGCAGAAGGAGACAACAAATACAGAATGGCATGTGTGTGGTAGTCTTGGAAAGATTGCAAAGTGTGAAGAGAGAGACTCAGGGACTACTACCATTATCATTGCCACTGCCCATAGACAGCTACTGGGAAAATAATTGTAATATACTTTGGAAGAGTGCCTTTGCTGCTATATGCACTACTATGCCTATCATCAATTCAGTAAAGATAGACTTAATTTATTGCAACCAACGGACTTGGTTATTGCCTCCACCATTTGCCGGCCTTTACATCTGTCCTCCTGCTTTGCACCCTGTCAACTATCCACCATCAAGAGCATCCCAACTACCACCACACCAGAAACTCAGGAAATTCACCAAGGGATGAAAGGGTGCAACCTCAACCTCAAAACACTGTGTATGGCGTGGGAAGCACCAGAGGGAAGACTGCCACCATAAACTGTAAGTACTACTACCACTTCTCTCTCCCCCCCCCCCCCCCCGCAAGGGTGGAATAGCATGTAAGTAAAATTACTATAAACTGTAATACAGAAGTAAGTCTCTAGGTATCAACATGTCTGGAAGTTTTTTTAATTTTTTTAGCAGTAGTATAGCATAACAAAAACTATATCAATTTAGCACCTCCAAAATCGTACTGACCCTCAGAATAAAGTTAATATCTAATTTTTACCACATAATAAATGCCATAAAATGAGACCTAAAAGCAGTCCCAGGGTTAGGGATAGGGTTAGGATTGTGGAGAAGCTGTATTGTCATTCCTTTTAGATTCTTTCTGACTATCTTGGATCCAGCGGGATAATCCTGGATTTCGACGGGTGTCCTGTGATCCTGGAAGGACTGAGGACTATGTCCCAATTTCAATTATATTTGTATCCTGTGGACACAGATACAGCTGAATGCAATGGTGAAGCAGGTGGCCATCCATATTGCACTTACTTCAGTGGAGAGCATGAAGTGCTCTGTTCATCGGGGGAATGGGACTCAGTGAACATTACTTTTTTATTTTATTAGCAGTAACGGGGAAACATTCTTGTAAGGGGACAGTAATGGGTTAGCACTACTGTGTGGAAGCACTAAGGGGATATTTTAGTGTGTGTGGGCACTATGGGGGAATATTACTTTGTGGGGTCACTATGAGGGCATAACTACCGTGTGGGGGCATTATACTTTAATGATAGGCTACATTATACTTTAATAACAGCCTATGCTGCACTATATAGACAAATTTGCAGGTGTGTTTCATTTTCAAACCCAATTAAGGTGATCATATTCCTTTGTTTGAAGCTACTGTCATGACCAGAGGATGTGGATCCTCTGGGTCAGCTGATAGTGGACTAGGAATTAACCCAATACTGCTGACTCCCAGAGTCAGGACCCTGGTGTTTATACCAATCACCCAGAAACAGCTAACTGCAGGAGTGTGTACAGAGTCCAACAGAGGAAGAGTAAAGGAACAAATTATCTTTACTTGCAGAAGGTAGACAAAACTCACTTGAAACTCTTGAAACTGAAAGGCAAAACAAAGTTCAGAGTAATACGGTATACAGGGTCAGGCGGGCTCATAGTCAGGCAGTGCAAGGTCAGAGGTCCAGACGAACTTACAGATGACGGCAGGCAGATTTGTAGTCAGGCAATGCAGGGGTCAATAGTCCAGGTAATCCAAGTAACAGACGGCTGGAAGAATCGTAGTCAGGCATACCTCCCAACTTTTGAAAATCTCAAAGAGGGACAAAATGTGGGGCGCGTATCACGGAAGTTTTTCTCATATTAGACCATGCCTCTAACTCCGCCCAAAGCATAATTACTGACTACGTCACAACTGTAGTAGCTGGGGATATGTTAGGTCCCTTTAATTTTTTACAGCATGTGGAGCCCCTGGGACAATATTTTTCTTGCACTTCAATAGCCATTTCAATATTAGCACATAAATCATCGGATTATAGATATTTTAAGGTCCAAATTGCACCTATAATGACTTTATGGTCTAATATACAGGTAGATACCATACAGACACTTTAGTAGCAAGCAATTTATTAACGCACATTTCTGCATTAATTTACCAGGTCAAAAAGACGGACATTTAAGGATCAAAGAGGGACTTGGTTTAAAAAGAGGGACTGTCCCTCCAAAAGAGGGACACTTGGGAGGCATGGTCAGGGAATGCAGGGGTCAATGCTGGAGGCAGACAGGCAGGGAAGGTCAGGATTAATTGGCAAAAGTCCAGTACACAGCAGGGCAGAGCAGTAGGAAGCTTCAGCAGAGGTTAACAGGTATAACAACCACGCTTGGGCACTTCATGGTCAGTGAAGCTGCCCTAAATACCAGTAACCTCGCCCCCGGGCGGGGACAGTAATCAGGAAGCATGCTCTCCTCTCCTATAACAAAGGGAGAGGTGCACGCGCATGCGCTATAGCGCAAGGGACGAGACCTGGCAGTGAGGGCGTATGCGGTGGTATGCTGGTGGGTGCCTGCCCCTCTTGCGAGGTAGGCCAGAGCTGGAACCCATGGCGCTGCAGTGTGCAGAGAGGCGGTCTGCCACACTGCGGTGAGGTCACAGACCCAATACTGACAGCTACAGTCTCATACCGTGATGACTTTTGAAGTTTCCTAGAAAAGACAAAATCCCAAAGAAATTTAGACTTTCAGACTTTTAGATCAGAGTACATTGATTTAAAGGTGACGGGTAGTGATAAGTGAATCAGTTCTACATGAACACAGAGAACAAAGCATCTTCCACCAAAAAGAAATAATTTTGGGACTTTGTAATTTAAAACAAATCTGACATAGTATGTTTTTAAACAGCCTGTTACCACTGGCTACCATCCATCTACCCATAGCCATATGTGACTGAAACCACTGGACAAGTTAAGAATATGTATTGATCTTAAGCCAGGGATTACTCCCTGCTCCTGCTGTTTTCCTGTAGAAAACGGTGGAAGCATTGGAAGGAGTCTCTAGATTAAAACAATGGCATATGATATACTAATATATAAGGAGAAGATCTGGACTCTGCAACAAAGGAAGATGAAAAATGTAGAGACATTCAAACTGAAAATGACAGAGCTTCTATGTATTGGACACTCTCTAACCTTAAACGTGTTGTCTCACTTCACCAGATGGCATTTATGATGTAGACAAAGTTAATACAAGGCACTTACTAATGAATTGTGATTGTTTATATTGCCTCCTTTGCTGGCAGGGTTCATTTTTCCATCACATTTTTCATCACAACTTTTTAACACTTTTAACTCCCTTCTCTGTCCCCCAGCGCCCCCACCATCCTCTCATCTCAGCTGAGGACTTTGCCACATACTTCAAACAAAAGATAGTCAACATCAGAGAAAGCTTCAGTGCACAGTCCCTACAGACCCTCTACACAACTGCTTAGTCCTCTTCTCCCAAAACCCACTTCTCCACCAGTACAGAAGAAAAACTCTCGACTCTACTCTCCAGATCACATCTCACCACCTGTCAACTTGACCCAATTCCATCCCAACTCATCCCTAACCTCACCACAGTGTTTACCTCAGCCCTAACTCATATCTTCAACCTATCACTAACCTCTGGTGTCTTCCCATCTGGTTTTAAACATGCTACCATTACACCCATCCTCAAAAAGCCTTCACTTGAGCCATCTTCTTTGTCCAGTTATCGCCCCATATGACTTCTTCCATATGCCTCAAAGCTACTTGAGCAACATGTTCATTCTGAACTGTCCTCTAATCTCTCTTTCTGCTCCCTCTTTGGCCGGCTACAATCTGGCTTCCGACCCCACCACTCAACTGAGACTGCCCTCACCAAAGTCACCAATGACCTACTAACAGCCAAAACCAAAAAACATTATTCTGTCCTCTTTCTCCTTGACCTGTCCTCTGCCTTTGACACTGTCGACCACTCCCTTCTATTACAAACTCTCATCTCTTGGTATCACTGACCTGGCTCTCTCCTGGATCACATCATACCTCACAGAGCGGACATTTAGCGTCTCCCACTCTCACACCACCTCCTCGTCTCATTCCCTCTCTGTTGGTGTCCCACAAGGCTCTGTCCTAGGACCTCTACTCTTCTCTATCTACACTTTCGGCCTGGGAGAGCTCATAGAGTCCCATGGCTTTCAGTATCATTTTTATGCTGACGACACACAAATCTAACTCTTTGGTCCAGACATCACCACCTTACTATCCAGAATCCCACAATGTCTATCTTCCATATCCTCCTTCTACTCTTGCTTTCTAAAACTTAACATGGATAAAACAGAACAGAATTCATCATCTTTCCCCCATCTTGCTCAACCCCCCCAACAGACCTATCTATCACGATCAATGGCTGCACACTCTTCCTTGTCAACAAAGTCCGCTGCCTTGGAGTGACCTTGGATTCTGCCCTTTCTATCCGACCCCACATCCAAGCCCTTTCGACCACCTGCCGCCTCCAACTCAAAAACATCCTCCGCATCCTTGCTTTCCTCAACTTTGAGTCTGTGAAAATGCTTGTACACGGCCCTTATCATCTCCCGCCTAACCTACTGCAACATCCTCCTCTGTGGGCTTCCATCTAGCACCCTCGCACCCCTCCAATCTATCCTCAACTCTGCTGCCCGACTAATTCACCTCTCACCCTATTACTCCTCTGCCTCACCCCTCTGCCAATCCCTTCACTGGCTCCTCTCTGCCCAGCGAATTCAGTTGAAAATACTAAGAAATACATACAAGACTGTCCACAACCTGTTCCCTCCCTACATCTCTGAGCTACTTTCTCGATACATCCCCACACGCAATCTCCGATCCTCACAAGACCTCCTTCTCTCCTCTCCTCTTATCACCTCTTACCACAATTGCCTCCAAGATTTCTCCCTTGCATCCCCAACACTCTGGAACTCGCTACCCCAACATATCGAACTCTCACTTACAGTGGAATCCTTCAAAAGAAACCTAAAAACCCACCTCTTCAGACAAGCCTACAACCAGTGACCCTGCTGCCTCTATACTGCCATGGCCAACTTTACCCACTCCTACTGTGTCCTTCTTCCATACTATGTAGATTGTAAGCCCTCACGGGCAACGGGCAGGGGGTAGGGCCCACCCTCCTTCTGTACCAGGGGGTAGGGCCCACCCTCCTTCTGTACCAGTTTGTAACTCGTCTTGTTCATGCTTAGTGCAATTGTCTGTATTATGTATGTATACCCCTTTTCATATGTACAGCGCTATGGAATGGTTGAGAACAGTCCTAGAAAGCGGACTGAAACGTTGCATGGGTGAATAAAGGACTTCACATTTTTTTCACCGATTGGAAGTGCTGCAGTCTTTTCCTTTTTGTAGCGCTTTGATAAGAAAAAAAATATTATAATAATAATAATAATAATAATCACATTATACACTGCTCATATCCAGGGGTTGCAACCACCCTGCAATCCATCTGTCTCCCTGTATCAGTCTGGCGCAGGGCCACGATGGACACTGGGACATTCTCCTTTTTGGTGGCTCCACACTTAGACAACAGCATTGGCTGTCTGAATGTGAGCTGCAGGCGCAAACTGAGGCTTCTCTCACCCTAGTCAGTCACTAGAGCCAGTGGACATGTCGACCTATGACTGGCTGAGTGTCAAAGAAGCACTCTGGTAGATAAAGGTAAACAAAAAAATGAACCTTATATAAAGCGGCGCTGCTGCAGAAGACAGGACTCAGGTAGGTAAAATAAAGTGGGTCTTTATTTGTAAAAGTCTACGCGTTTCAGGGGCGGACTGCCCCCTTCATCAGGACGATAGGAAACCGTACCCCACGGCTACGGGTAAGAACCTGGGCGGCAGCAGCAGCAGCAGTTACCCCCGCAAGCTGGACGGGCTTTTTACCAGCATAAGTGATTCATAGGAGTTGTGACTCATCACAACCCGATACGGTAAGCGCAATCAGTGCATCAGTGTTTTTATATAAAATATCATACGGTTTTACACACGAGGCGCTGCCTCCTGTCTCTTTCTTTTTATCCAAAGAAGCACTCTGGGCTTGCACAGCTCACCTTCAGGTCTTCCAGTCCTTTTTTTTAATGTTTTGCTGGCAATGAAAGGGGTATGGCTTAGATGAGCTGGGGGTGTGGCCTATAATGCCTGGCTTTTTTGGGGTGAAGCAAGGGGCCACCCTAGGTGTCACACATGCCACATGATGTGCACCTTGTAGGCTACTTTCCCTGGTTCTGCCCTTCACACCCTCAATCCAGTGTCCACAATACACAAGCTGGGATAATGAGTGTTGTAGTCCTCACATGACTAATCCCTTTCCCCAGCACTTCCTGGGGCTCCGCACATGCAGTGAGTGAAGGGCGCACTCTTTCTTCCCTCAGGGTACAAGCCAGACTTTCTGGAGCTCCTGCCTGGTGGTGGCTGGGGTGCCCTTGATATTAGATAGGTAGGTGCAAGGCAGGAGAGCAGGCATAGGGGTCGGCAGATAGATGGAGGAGACAATGACCAGGTCCATTTGGTTACGGTAAATAAGTCTCTTTCATTACTAAGCAGATGTTGGGAGTTGTAATACATATAGCAGCAATCTGTACAGAGTAGGTGTAACAGCAGCTGCTGTGCGCCGCTGTTCTCCTGCTTGCTGCCGTGGTCCCGGGTGATCTGCTGCCAGGGATTCCTCATTCACCGCTGCAGTCCTGGTCTCTGTCCATGTAAGTACTGTTTTGGGATACGCTCCACAGTTTCAATTCAGCCCTGGCCGCAGCATGCTTGCTGCTTGTTCCCTGCAGCACTTCCTTAAGGACCGAGCATCACTTCCTGTGCTTTATGAGTGTTAGATCATGTGACCTCGCTGACCAATCCTAGCCCTCCTGCATGTATGTAAGTGGCTCAGCCCCCTTCCCAGATGCCTCAGCGTCAAGGTCCTTGTGTCCTGCTAGGTTGCTGTTATCTGCTTGTGTACCTGACTCGTTCTTGTGTTTCTGGACTCTGCTACCTGATTGATCCCTGCCTGCTTGCCTTGACTCTCCTGTTGCCGAACTGGATTGCCTGACCCATTGCTTGTTTGACTTCGCCTCTTCCTCATCCTTCGGTCCTGCACTGTTGCTCCTAGTTACGACTCGGCCTGCTGACTACATCTGTACCTTGATCTGTTACCTCCTGGTCTGCCTGGACCAGCTGCCTTGTATGCCAATCCTCCTCAAGAGGTAGTCACCTGGTGTTCCCGTCTGGAAAGTCTATTCCCACCATTAGGGGTACTGTGAAGATTGGGGGTTCACTTAGGACACGCCCTTAGAGGAGGTAGGACACGTGGCACAGTAGGTTCAAACCCGCTGAATGTAACAGTAGGCTTCTTCCGACAGCTGTGCATAGGCATCTGCTATGATAGTAGTAATCTCACTGCCATATACATGCAATTCCTCTCTCATTAACACTTTCTGCGATGCCCAGGCTATGGGTTGCAGATCTTAGATCTGAATGGCCAGTCCGTCTCAAAAGTGTGGTTGGTGCTGGAGGCAATTAAACCTTTCCGCAGCAATAAAGGAGCACATTTATTAAGACGAGCATTTTAGAGGCCGGTCTTAATAAAGCCCCTTAGCTGGTGGAGGAT
Source organism: Bufo bufo (assembly GCF_905171765.1). Lineage (NCBI taxonomy): Eukaryota > Metazoa > Chordata > Amphibia > Anura > Bufonidae > Bufo > Bufo bufo. The sequence goes on from NC_053394.1 coordinate 319,097,106, forward strand.
CCGCCAAAGTTCTGAAGAGGCGCCGGCCACTCCATAACTTTGGCGCATCGGCATCAGGTGTAGTAGGAATGCCGAGTGGTGTAGTGCGGCCTATATGTCTCTTTATGTGTGTAACGGTGCTCCTACCTGGATACCGATGGACCCCAGTCTTTGGCTCTGAAGCAATAAAAAGGGGGAATAATTGAAGGATATGAAAGAATAACTTGAGTCCAGACCTTGAGATGAAGTTCAATGGCAGCTTTACTTGAATAAACGTTTCTTCAAACAGTTTTTAGGCTTTGTCTTGGTTCCAGCAAGCTTTAGCAGAAACTAGCAGGCAAACTCAATTCTGCTTTCTCTCTGCTGTACTGACAGGATAGCTTAGTAACTTTGATTCCTTCTTTATGCTGCACTCCACTCTTTAGTCTGACTTAGTTTCAGCCAAGGAATAGGTTAGTGTCCTGTCAGCTCCAACATGGAGTCTGAACGGGCCCAAACTAGAACTGCCACCCCTCCTTCTGGTAGCAAGCAGGACTCTCTTACTTCTGCCCAAAAGGGGGGAGAATGGAATGGTGAGTTCCATTCTGTCTAAGATAGCTCTGCCAGAAACCACCTGCTGGTGAACCAGGCATATTACATGTATAACAGTTGCATAACAGTATTATAGAAGCACATGGAACAGAATACCTGAAACAGAATACATAGATGACATTTATGTTAGACCATTAAAGACAGTAGCAGGGTGGAGGAGTGGTAACACCACTCTGGGGTGTTACACATCCAGCACCAGTTCTAAAAGTAAAACAGCCTCCAAGCTGTCTTACATTTTGACCATTTTCTACGCCTAGAAAATGATGAATGAGACTAGCCTGCTATCCTGTCCCTTTCCCTGCCACCATCTGCGCCTGAAGTACGCCTAATTTAGGCATATTTCGGAATAATAAATGACCCCCTAAGTCTTTTGCCATAAGCAAGCGATTAACTTACTGTCTTTATTAAAGCACAGCTTTAAAAGTATTTTTTAACCATCTAAAATGTCTGTTCTCTATCTCTCAGGGGAAGTTTCTATTGCAGTTTCCGGACTCCAGAAATGGTGTTTTCATGGATTAGGCTTTGCTTTAAGCCTACTTTTCAGGAGCTCACAAAAGCAGGTCTTGTCTTTAGATCTACTCAGCAACAACTCCCCACTAACCAGAGGGTGGGGCAAGCCCATCACCCTAGCAACTGAACCAAGCCCAGTTTTAACTAATTAGTACCTGTAAACAAACACTAGGGATTCATAGGGCAAAAGTATATCGATAACACTTTACCATAGAGTGCTTAGGCAACAAATCACAACATTTTACTCTTTAGCAGTGATCTGCTGGGTCACTGCATGAAGAGGCTCTGCCCCTCCCTCGAAGTCTCATGCCATCTCATGCCACGTTCATAAAGTCGCAAATTATAAACAAATTAACTAATAGGGACTGGGGACCATGGTGGTGACGAGACCAAGCCCTGAAAGTGACATGAAGAAGCTGCTAATGACAGGGCTAGATTCTCCTATAGACATTGAAACTCTATGTAAGGGAAAGTACTGGAGGGGTGTACATCTCACCCAGACTGCTGATATACAGTCAGGACCATAAATATTGGGACATAGACACAATTCTAACATTTTTGGCTCTATACATCACCACAATGGATTTGAAATGAAACAAACAAGATGTGCTTTACCTGCAGACTGTCAGCTTTAATTTGAGGGTATTTACATCCAAATCAGGTGAACGGTGCAGGAATTACAACAGTTTGCATATGTGCCTCCCACTTGTTGAGGGACCAAAAGTAATGTGACAGAATAATAATCATAAATCAAACTTTCATTTTTTAATACATGGTTGCAAATCCTTTGCAGTAAATTACAGCCTGAAGTCTGGAACGCATAGACATCACCAGATGCTGGGTTTCATCCCTGGTGATGCTCTGCCAGGCATCTACTGCGACTGTCTCCAGTTCCTGCTTGTTTTCGGGGCATTTTCCCTTCAGTTTTGTCTTCAGCAAGTGAAATGCATGCTCAATCGGATTCAGGTCAGGTGATTGACTTGGCCATTGCATAACATTCCACTTCTTTACCTTAAAAAAACTCTTTGGTTGCTTTTGCAGTATGCTTTGGGTCATTGTCCATCTGCACTGTGAAGCGCCGTCCAATGAGTTCTGAAGCATTTGGCTGAATATGAGCAGATAATATTGCCCGAAACACTTCAGAATTCATCCTGCTGATTTTGTCAGCAGTTACCTCAATTACTATCAATAAATACAAGAGAACCAGTTCCATTAGCAGCCATACATGCCCACGCCATGACACTACCACCACCATGCTTCACTGATGAGGTGGTATGCTTAGGATCATGAGCAGTTCCTTTCCTTCTCCATACTCTTCTCTTCCCATCACTCTGGTACAAGTTGATCTTGGTCTCATCTGTCCATAGGATGTTGTTCCAGAACTGTGAAGGCTTTTTTAGATGTCGTTTGGCAAACTCTAATCTGGCCTTCCCGTTTTTGAGGCTCACCAAAGGTTTACATCTTGTGGTGAACCCTCTGTATTCACTCTGGTGAAGTCTTCTCTTGATTGTTGACTTTGACACACATACACCTACCTCCTGGAGAGTGTTCTTGATCTGGCCAACTGTTGTAAAGGGTGTTTTCTTCACCAGGGAAAGAATTATTCGGTCATCCACCACAGTTGTTTTCTGTGGTCTTCCGGGTCTTTTGGTGTTGCTGAGCTCACCGGTGCATTCCTTCTTTTTAAGAATGTTCCAAACAGTTGTTTTGGCCACGCCTAATGTTTTTGCTATCTCTCTGATGGGTTTGTTTTGTTTTTTCAGCTTAATGATGGCTTGCTTCACTGATACTGACAGCTCTTTGGATCTCATCTTGAGAGTTGACAGCAACAGATTCCAAATGCAAATAGCACACTTGAAATGAACTCTGGGCCTTTTATCTGCTCGTTGCAATTGGGATAATGAGGGAATAACACACACCTGGCAATGGAACAGCTGAGAAGCCAATTGTCCCATTATTTTTGGTCCCTTAACAAGTGGGAGGCCCATATGCAAACTGTTGTAATTCCTACACCGTTCACCTGATTTGGATGTAAATACACTCAAATTAAAGCTGACAGTCTGCAGTTAAAGCACATCTTGTTTGTTTCATTTCAAATCCATTGTAGTGGTGTATTGTCACGAGGGTGTCAAGAGCCACGTCTGACTCCGGTATACCCAGGGTCAGGAAGTCGCAGCGGGTGGCTGCGCGCTCTATGTATAAAGATAGTGCTGTTTCTTAATGGTAGCTTTCTGGGTTTGCCTTGCAACCCTTTTTGGCTCACTCAGGGATCCATAGCTTCTTCTCCTCAGCTGTTTCTTGTCCAGCAATCCCAACCTCCTTATATTCCCCTCTCCCACTTCTCTGGTTGCCAGATATAGAGCTTCCTGCCTGGACTTCTATACTGACCCACTGGAGCTGAGTAGCTGTGATACCTGGTTGTTGTTCCAGAGCGTTACCCTCCGTATCCCTGTTGGGCTTTTGTTGTCTGCTGTTATCGCCCACCTGGGATTATGTGTTTGTCTGTATTGTCTGTCCTCTCCTTGGTGTTTTCCTTTAGTGTCAGTGGTGCGGACTAGTGATCCCACCGCCCTGTTCACTACGTAGGGCTCATCTTAGGGAAAGCCAGGGTTTAGGCACGTGATCGGCGTACGGGTGAGGAACCCGTCTAGGGACGTCAGGGCAGTCAGGTGCCAGCCTCAAGGTGAGTCAGGGGTCACCACCTTTCCCTCTCCCTTGGACAGGGCCTTCCCATTTCCCTCCCTTTGCGTGACGCCGGTCATGACATTATATCTGGCCCTTATTTTGTGTAGGTAGAAAAAAAAAAAATAATAATAATACTTTTTCTTTTTCTGCCTATTTAGAATCCAGTATGGATCCAATTGCTGCTTTGACTAAGCAACTTCAAGGCCTGTCTATGGAGGTGGCAGGATTGAAGGCGTCGGTCCTCCAGCAACAGCAGCAATTGCAACAGACCGCAAGCCCAGCGGTTGCTACGGGTAACCAGGTTGTTGCGGAACCCAAGGTTGTTCTCCCTGACAGATTTTCTGGGGGGAGGGACAAATTTGTGACGTTCCGTGAGGCCTATAAATTATATTTTAAGCTGCGCCCTTACTCCTCTGGTAATGAAGAACAGCGGGTGGGGATTGTTATTTCCCTGCTTCAGGGGGACCCGCAATCCTGGGCGTTCTCTTTATCCACTGATTCCCAGGCTCTCCGGTCAGTGGATGAATTTTTTGGGGCTTTGGGTCTCATATATGATGACCCTGACCGAGTCGCTCTGGCTGAATCAAAATTACGGAGACTCCTACAGGGAGAGCGGCCAGCAGAGGAGTATTGCTCAGAGTTCCGTAGGTGGGCTACGGATACCCAGTGGAACGACCCGGCTTTCAGGAGTCAGTTCTGCTCTGGGTTATCCGAAAGGATTAAGGATGCGCTTGCGGTGTATGAGACCCCCTTTTCCCTTGATGCTGTTATGTCCCTATCAGAATAGATAGACGTCTGAGGGACAGATTGAAAAATCCTGAGCAATTGGTAACCCCTCCCAAGCAGCAGTTAGTCTGTACGGACTTAGACGAGCCTATGCAGCTAGGAGGAACTACTCGTCAGGTCCGTCCTCCTGAGGCCCGCCTTAGGCGTGTTTTTTTTTTTTTTTGTGGGGGGAGGGGTCATTTCATTAATGTCTGTCCTTCCTTTCCCAAAAACAAGAGACCGTCGGAAAACTACTAACCCCAGGCTGTGTGGAGGATGTCAGCCGGGGGGTATACGTTTCCTCCATACGAACATCTCAATTTGTGTTGCCAGCGGTTGTTGTTTTTGGTGTTAAGACGGAGACTATTTCTTTCTTTTTAGACAGTGGAGCAGGAGTAAATTTGATAGATGCCCATTTTGCCCACACTATGGGTTTGTCTCTCTGTATGCTACAGAGACCTATTCCCATATTCGCTATTGATTCTGCTCCTCTGTCTCAGAGAATCCTCACTCACATTGTCCATAACTTACACCTTCGGGTAGGGGACCACCATAACGAGTGTCTTTCATGTTATGTTCTGGAGGGGCTTCCCACTCCTGTGGTATTGGGTCTTCCCTGGTTGGTAGCGCACAATCCAGTGGTGGATTGGCAGGCCAGGGAGATATTCGAGTAGAGTGAGCATTGCAGAGAAAATTGCTTACATAGCAATTGCTTAGTCGCCTCCATAGCTACTCTACCTAAATTTGTTTCGGACTTTGAGGACGTTTTTTCTGAAAAGGGTTGCCAGAAGTTACCACCTCACCGTCCTTATGATTGCCCGGTTAATCTGATTCCCGGTGCAAAATTACCCAAGACCAGGTTATATAATCTTTCGGGTCCGGAGAGACAAGCCATGAAAGATTATATCTCCGAGAGCTTGGCTAAGGGACACATCAGACCCTCTTCTTCACCCGTGGCTGCAGGGTTTTTCTTCGTTAAAAAGAAAGATGGGGGCCTGCGTCCTTGCCCAGATTTCCGCGAACTAAACCGGATAACCATCCGAGACCCTTACCCTCTTCCTCTCATTCCTGACCTGTTTAATCAGATTGCGGGTGCTAGGTGGTTCTCCAAACTTGATCTTAGGGGGGCCTACAATCTGATTCGTATCAAGGAAGGGGATGAGTGGAAGACAGCTTTTAACACCCCTGAGGGGCATTATGAAAATTTAGTCATGCCTTTCGGTCTGACCAATGCTCCTGCTGTCTTCCAACATTTCGTTAATGACATTTTTAGTCATCTTATCGGCAGGTTTGTGGTGATATACCTAGATGATATTTTTATTTATTTGTCTGATCTGAAAACACATGGGGTGCATGTCAGACAGGTACTGCAGGTCCTACGGACGAATAAATTATATGCAAAAATTGAAAAGTGTGTCTTCGCCGTTCAGGACATACAGTTCCTAGGTTATTTATTATCTGCTTCAGGTTTCCGTATGGATCCTGGGAAGGTCCAGGCAATTTTAGATTGGGATCTCTTGAGAACCTCAAAGCACTGCAACGGTTCTTGGGCTTCGCAAATTTCTACAGAAAGTTCATAAAAAATTATTCTGTGATTGTCAAACCCCTTACTGACATGACTAGGAAGGGGACTGATTTTTCTAAATGGTCTGACGCCGCAAAAATAGCTTTTTCCTCTCTAAAAGAGAGGTTTACCTCGGCACCTGTACTAATCCAACCTGATGTCTCCCAGCCTTTTATTGTTGAAGTAGATGCGTCAGAGGTGGTAGTGGGGGCTGTACTGTCTCAGGGTCCGTCTCCTGTCAAATGGCGTCCTTGCGCTTTCTTTTCTAAAAAACTATCTGCAGCGGAGAAGAACTATGATATTGGCAATAGGGAACTATTAGCTATTAAACTAGCGTTTGAAGAATGGCGTCACTTTTTAGAGGGGGCAATCCACCCCGTCACGGTGATTACAGACCACAAAAACCTTCTGTACCTCGAATCAGCTAAGCGTCTCACCCCTAGACAAGCTAGGTGGTCGCTATTTTTTACCAGGTTTAACTTTTTTATTACCTATCGTCCTGGGGCAAAAAATACCAAGGCAGATGCATTATCTCGTTGTTTCCCTGGAGGGGGTAATGTGAGTGATCCAGTACCCATTCTACAAAGAGGAGTGGTTGTCTCTGCGGTACACTCTGTTCTAGAGGGGAAGGTGTTAGAGGCCCAGGGGGACGCCCCGGTCTCTTGTTTGTACCTTTAAACTTGCGTCTCGAATTATTAAAGGAACATCATAATTCGGCACTTGCTGGGCACCCGGGTAGTAAAGCAACCTTGGAGCTATTGTCTCGTCGTTTTTGGTGGCCAAGGTTGCGTCAGGATGTAATGGATTTTGTGTCTACTTGTTCTACTTGTGCGCGCGCGAAAGTCTCTCATACACGTCCTGCAGGGTCTTTATTGCCACTTGTCATTCTCGATAGGCCATGGACACATCTGTCAATGGATTTTATTACTGACTTACCTTTGTCTGCGGGTAAAACAGTTATCTTGGTAGTAGTAGACAGGTTTAGCAAGATGGTACACTTCATTGCGTTACCCGCACTACCTAATGCTAAGACTCTTGCTCAGGTATTCATCAGTGAAATCGTGAAGCTTCACGGGGTCCCTTCCGATGTTGTTTCGGATCGGGGAACCCAGTTTATTTCTACGTTTTGGAAAGCTTTTTGTTCCCGTTTGGGGGTACATTTGTCCTTTTCCTCAGCTTTCCATCCTCAGTCGAATGGACAGACTGAGCGTACCAACCAAAACCTTGAGACATATCTAAGGTGTTTTGTGTCTGAAAACCAAGAGGTGTGGTCATCATATTTACCGTTAGCCGAGTTTGCCATAAATAATCGCCGTCAGGAATCCACTGGCAAGTCACCATTTCTTGGTGCATATGGTTTTCATCCCCAATTCTGTACTTTCAAAGAGGGGGGGTCTTCTGGGGTTCCCGAAGAGGAACGGTTTTCGTCATCTCTTTCATCTGTATGGCAGAAAGTGCAAGCTAATTTGAAAAATATGGGAGGTAAATATAAATGCATGGCTGATAAGAAACGGTCGCTAGGTCCGGACCTAGGTGTGAATGACTATGTGTGGTTATCTACTAGGAATATTAAATTAAAGGTTCCCTCTTGGAAACTGGGTCCTAGGTTCATTGGTCCTTACAAAATAGTAGCCATCATTAACCCCGTGGCTTTTCGCCTGGAGCTACCTCAGACTTTTAAAATTCATAACATCCTCCATAAGCGTTACTCAAAAAGTATGTTCCACCTCTAGAACCGTCACCGCTGCCACCCCCTCCTGTTGTTGTGGATGGTAATCTAGAGTTTCAAATATCCAAAATTGTTGATTCTCGTCGGGTCCGCCGCTCTCTTCAATATCTAGTGCATTGGAGGGGTTACGGTCCCGAGGAAAGAATGTGGGTTCCAGCGTCTGAGGTAAACGCCGACAGGTTAGTTCGGGCTTTTCATGCCTCTCATCCTGAGAGACCTAGTCCTGAGTGTCCGGAGGCCCCTCGTGGAAAGGGGGGGTACTGTCACGAGGGTGTCAAGAGCCACGTCTGACTCCGTTATACCCGGGGTCAGGAAGTCGCAGCGGGTGGCTGCGCGCTCTATGTATAAAGATAGTGCTGTTTCTTAATGGTAGATTTCTGGGTTTGCCTTGCAACCCTTTTTGGCTCACTCAGGGATCCATAGCTTCTTCTCCTCAGCTGTTTCTTGTCCAGCACTCCCAACCTCCTTATATTCCCCTCTCCCACTTCTCTGGTTGCCAGATATAGAGCTTCCTGCCTGGACTTCTATACTGACCCACTGGAGCTGAGTAGCTGTGATCCCTGGTTGTTGTTCCAGAGCGTTACCCTCCGGATCCCTGTTGGGCTTTTGTTGTCTGCTGTTATCGCCCACCTGGGATTATATGTTTTGTCTGTATTGTCTGTCCTCTCCTTGGTGTTTTCCTTTAGTGTCAGTGGTGCGGACTAGTGATCCCACCGCCCTGTTCACTACTTCGGGCTCATCTTAGGGAAAGCCAGGGTTTAGGCACGTGATCGGCGTACGGTTGAGGAACCCGTCTAGGGACGTCAGGGCAGTCAGGTGCCAGCCTCAAGGTGAGTCAGGGGTCACCACCTTTCCCTCTCCCTTGGACAGGGCCTTCCCATTTCCCTCCCTTTGCGTGACGCCGGTCATGACATGTATAGAGCCAAAAATGTTAGAAATGTGTCGATGTCCCAATATTTATGGACCTGACTGTAGGTGAGGTAAAAAGAATCTAGAAGCAGATTTGCTTTATCAATGGTAGATTGCTGAGGCTGTCTATCACGGTCGGCGTGACTATCACATACGTGACACAGAGGGAGGGAACAAGGAAGGCCCTGCCCAAGTGAGAGGGAAGGTGGTGACCCCTGACTCACCTAGCGGCTGGCACCTGGCTGCCCTGACGTCCCTAGATGGGTTCCTCACCCGTACGCCGATCACGTGACTAAAGCCCTGGCTTTCCCTAAGCTGAGCCCTAGATAGTGAACAGGGCGGTGGGAACACTAGTCCGCACCACTAGCTCTAAAGGAAAACACCAAGGGAAGGACAGACAATACAAACTCAACATATAATCCCAGGTGGGCGACAACAGGAGACAACAAGAAGCCCAACAGGGATCCGGAGGGTAGCACTCTGGAACGACAACCAGGATTCACAACTCCAGTGGGTCAGTATAGATGTCCAGGCAGGAAGCTCTATAACTGGCAACTAGAGGAGTGTGAGGGGAGAATATAAGGAGGTTGGGAGTGGCAGACAAGAAACAGCTGAGGAGGAGAAGCTACGGATCCCTGATTGAGACAAAAAGGATAGCAAGGCAAACACAGAAAACAATCACTAAGAAACAACGTGATCTTTAGATATAGAGCGCGCAGCCACCCGCTGCGACCTCCTGACCCCGGGTATAACGGAGTCAGACGTGGCTCTTGAAACCCTCGTGACACTGTCTTTTTCAAAGTTATTTTTTGGCTAGGTTGGAAGGGGGACCTGCCGTTCCACCTCACTCCAGTACTACTTTTTCCTGTAGCCTAAGGTAATCCCAGGTGTAGCTACTGGGTTCATTACTGGGGGAATAAATGCAAGCAAAAATGCTCATTCTGTGTCAGAGAGCATAGAAGGCTAGATGACCTGCTGGCTGCGTGAGTCTGATCTCTTATTATCCAATGCTGATCCTGGGTATTGGTGAGGAAAACCTTGTTTAGTTAGCACCCAGAAGAGCAAGGACTTTATTTCGCTTTTTTGTGTTAATTGTGATCAGGGCCTTCTTTAATATTGATTGGACCCTGGGCAGGAATTTACTTGGGCCCCCTGGATCCCGCCTTCCCACACCCTAGCATGCAATCACGCCCTCCACCACAACACACACACAAAAAAATCCACACACCATGTAGAGTAGTAAACTTTAATAATGATGAGTGGCCACTAGAGGTGTTCCTTGGCAGTAATGTTATTACTGCCTTTTTTCTGAAAAGGCAGTGCTTAAATTAAAAAGCTTGCAGAGATATGCTATAGACACCAGAACTACTACGTTTAGCTGTTGTGGTTCTGGTGACTATAGTGTCCCTTAATATAGAGAAAAAAAAGAATCAGCACAAAAGTATCAAATAAAATGGCTGTATCATTATTCAAAAAATTTAAAAAGCACAACTTCTGACACAAATATATCGTATTTTGCAGATTACTTTTTTTTTTTTAACAATGTGCAAATAGTACTGTACTACTAACCTCTCCATCCACCCCTACATACAGGGTAATACAGCGCCACATACCTCTTACATCCAGTGATGTCTCTTTGATGTAGATGTTCTCTTTCCTCATCTTTTCCTTATCTTCTCCTTTCAGACCAGACACCATTTTTCAGCCATTTCTCGTCTCTGCAGTTTGACAAACAAAATCTTAGTTTACTACTTTTCCATCATCCTCCCATCTTCTGGACAAATCATCCTACCACCCCCAATACTGTGCCGCTGTACTTCCCAATACTATACTGCAGAAACAGATAAGCCCCCTGATAATAGTAGTACCATGCAGATAGTGCCCTTCAATTATTGGCACACGGTGCCCTAAAATAACTCCACCCAGCAAATAGTGCCCCTGACACTAATAGTGTAAACATAACGTCCCCCAAAAATTATTGTGGTAAGCTGATACTGTGCCAAGGTGCCCCCATAGTAGTAGTGCTCCCAAAAGTCCCACCAATAGGAATCATTCTCTTTTAGAGCACACATGGTAGTAATAGTGCTCCTACAGTGCCCCCAACATGTCCCCACTGTGCCCCAGAAGTAATAATGCTCCCATAGTGCCCATACTAGTAATCATGTTCCCCATAGACCCCCAGTAGTAATAAAGCCCATCATAATGCCCCCCAGTAGTAATAATTCTCCTTATAATGTGCCAGTGCAAAAAATACCCTCTTTTAATGCCACCCAGTTGAGTTAATGTCCCCATAGTGCCCCATAATGTGCCAATATAAAATACTAATAATATAGTGCCCCCAGTAAATGCCCCCATAGTGCTCCTCTCCCCCCTTATTCCTAGTGCCCCCCATAATGTACCAGTATAAAATGCCCCATATATAGTGCCCCAGTAGATGCCCTCAGTGCCCCCCATAATTTGAAAGTATAAAATACCCCTTCTTAGTGCCCCCAAAAGATGAGCCCATAGTACTCCTCTCTCCCCTTCCCCATAGTACCCACCATAATGTGTCCCAGTATAAAATGCCCCTATACAGAGCCCCCATATAAAATATCCCTTCTTTGTGTCCTCAGTAGAACCCCCAATAGTGTTTCTCTCCCCCTTCCCCCATATAAAATACCCCTTCTTTGTGGCTTTAGTAGATGCCCCTATAGTGCCCCCAATAATGTGCCAGTAAGAAGTGCCCCCATAGATGCCCCCACAGTGTCCCCCAATAATGTGCCAGTAAGATGCACCCCCATAGATGCCCACACAATGCTCCCCAATTATGTGCCAGTAAGATGTGCCCCCATAGATGCCCCCCAATAATGTGCCAGTAACAAGTACCACCATATATGCCCCCCAATCATGTACCAGTAATAAGTACCCCCATGGATGCCCCCAATCATGTGCCAGTAACAGGTACCCCCATAGATGCCCCCCAATCATGTGCCAGTAACAAGTACCCCCATAGATGCCCCCCCAATAATGTGCCAGTAACAAGTACCCCCATAGATGCCCCCCAATCATGTGCCAATAGCAAGTGCCCCCACATAGATGCCCCCCAATCATGTGCCAGTAACAAGTGCCCCCATAGATGCCCCCTATCATGTGCCAGTAACAAGTGCCCCTATAGATGCCCTCCAATCATGTGCCAGTAAGTAGTACCATATAAAAAAATAAACACTTATACTTACCTCCATCAGGCTGGCAGCGATGCGATGCACCGCCTGCACCAGCCCCTGATAGGTTGAAGGCCTAGTGCCTGCAGCTTATCAGAGGAATGGGGAAGGGAGACGCCTCTCCCTCCCCTGCCCCACAGCACAGTCATCTGTATAGCTGTCCTGAGGACGGCGATACAGATGACTATGGAGATGAGTGCTTCCACAATGGAAGCGCTCATCTCCCTGTGCTCCGCCGCCGCCCCCCACTTGTCACCAGGGCCGCAGCGGGGCTCAAGAGGCAGCTGCCCCTTTTGCCCGTGTTAAAGACGACCCTGATTGTGCTGTGGATACAAGTGATGGTTTAACTTGTGTTGGAGGTGGATAAACATTATTTTGGATTTTTAACCTGCTGTCTTCAGTGAAGTCTGTCATTGCTGACCCAACCACACATACAGACCCCAGGAACATATATGTATTCAGTGGTTGGCATTTTATAGGCATTATGAATTACAGTATTGGTTGTGCTCAACCAGCATCCAGCGTATAAACAGATTCCACTTCTCACAGGAATAGCTGTCAGTCTGCTTGGATCAGGTATTTGTTTTTGGTCTTAGGGATAATGTGCAAAGTATAAGTATCCTGTAGTGGTCCTCATGCAGGGGTGTAGGTGGAGGGGACATATGACCCAGTGCTGGTCGTCAGGGGGAAGGTGCCGGTAAGACACTTTGTCTGGGCCAGGATATTCAGATACAGGGTGAAGGCTCGTTCACATGAACGTATTTTGTGTTCCGTATATGGGCCGTTTTCTGCGTTCCACATACGGTCCGTATACGGAACCATTCATTTCAATGGGTCCGCAAAAGATGCGGACAGCACTCTGTGTGCTGTCCGCATCCGTTGCTCTGTCCCGTGGCCCCGCAAAAATTATGAGTCCTGTCCTATTCTTGTCCGTTTTGCGGAAGGCACACGGGCGGCATCCGTTTTTTGCAGATCCGCAATTTACAGACTGCAAAAAACGGCACGGTCGTGTGAACAAGCCCTGAGGGTGAAGAAAAGTGAGGCTACGGCTCTGGCTACAATTATTGATGGGGAATACTGAACTGACTACTTTTACAAGGCATTGCTTTTCCAGAATTGGGAGAGAGAGACAGTGCTGTCAGACTGCTGAAAAAAGTGACACTACAGTAAAAATCGAAAGAGGGCAGATACTGCCATGATTGTTGTTTTAGGCCTCTTTCACACGGGCGTTGCGGGAAAATGTGCGGGTGCGTTGCGGGAACATGTGCGATTTTTCCGTGCGAGTGCAAAACATTGTAATGCGTTTTGCACGCGCGTGAGAAAAATCTGCATGTTTGGTACCCAAACCCAAACTTCTTCACAGAAGTTCGGGTTTGGGATCAGTGTTCTGTAGATTGTATTATTTTCCCTTATAACATGGTTATAAGGGAAAATAATAGCATTCTGAATGGGTTAAAAAAATAATAATAATTTAACTCACCTTAATCCACTTGATCGCGCAGCCGGCATCTCTTCTGTCTTCATCTTAGCTGTGTGCAGGAAAAGGACCTGTGGTGATGTCACTCCGGTCATCACATGGTCCATCACATGATCTTTTACCATGGTGATGGATCATGTGATGACCGGAGTGACGTCACCACAGGTCCTTTTCCTGCACACAGCAAAGATGAAGACAGAAGAGATGCCGGCTGCGCGATCGAGTGGATTAAGGTGAGTTAATTATTATTATTATTTTTTTAACCCCTCCAGCGCTATTGTACTATGCATTCTGTATTAAGAAAACTATTATTTTCCCTTATAACCATGTTATAAGAGAAAATAATAATGATCGGGTCTCCATCCCGATCGTCTCCTAGCAACCGTGCGTGAAAATCGCACCGCATCCGCAAGCAAGTGCGATTTTCATGCAGCCCCATTCACTTCTATGGGGCCTGCGTTGCGTGAAAAATGCACAAAATAGAGCTGGCTGCGATTTGCACGCAACGCACAAGTGATGCGTGAAAATCACCGCTCATGTGAACAGCCCCATAGAAATGAATGGGTCCTGATTCAGTGCAGGTGCAATGCGTTCAACTCACGCATTGCACCCGCGCGGAAAACTCGCCCGTGTGAAAGGGGCCTTAGGGTAGGTGCTGCAGGCTATTCTGGCAGAGAACAGCCTGCCAGAGTTCACCGGATCCAGCCTAGCCAGATACTGCCATTCACTACCAGATCCCAGTGACTATAATGGGATCCAGCGGGGATCTGGCCACGTTCTGAAATGAGTGCCAGGTTTCACCAGGCATAAAACATGCAACATTTTTTTTTGTCCGGCCACAAACCAGCACTTATGCCTGAAACCATCAGAGAGCAGACTGCTGGAACTGAGAAACACAAGTGTGAACCTACCCTAAGAGATACAGCTGCTGCAGCCAAAGGGGAGCTCTGCAGCGCTGGGAATATTGCCAGGAGAAGGGGGGGGGGGGGGTATTTTGTGCCTATCGGCTGTTAACATAAATAAACACTGTTCCTGTCACAAATGACAATTCTCTTGCTTGCTTAAACATGTTTTCTTGTTTATCAGGGTGTCTATTTGTTCCAATTTAAAAAGTATGTAAACCTGCACAGAATTCATTTACACAAATCAGCATGGAATATTTTTTCATGACAGCAGAGCAGTTATTTAGCAGTTTGTTGTTAGGCCACTAGATGGTGCTGTTGCAGTATATATGGTATATTGTGTAGTTCTGGACCCAGCCCTCCATAAACAGAAGGCCCTCTTTCTTCATGGAGAGTTATGGCTCATGAACATAACTGTATTTTTTCTCCATGTCCGTTCCGTTGTTTTTTGCGGCCCACATGCGGAACCATTGAAAGAAATTACTCTGTGTGCATGCTGTCTCCGTATGTCCGCATGGCCATGCCATAAAAAACGAGAACATGTCCTAATATTGTCCGCATTACAGACAAGGATAGGACTGTTCAATTAGTGGCCGGCCGTCCTGTTCTGCAAATGCAGAATGCACAAGTCCGGTATCTTTGTTTTGCAGATACGCAATTTGCAGACAGCAGAACAGCCAATGGTCGTCTGCATGATCTCTTAGGGCCAAAAACATCTCAACTATATGTATATGTATATGTGGACCTGATTTATTAAAGGGAACGTGTCAGTAAAGTTTGGGCATGCTGCTGTGGTGCTTGTAAATACTTATCTGGAGGTGCCCCTGTTGAAATTGCTCATTTTTCTTGGGTGGAGAAGTTATAAAACTGCCATGTGCCCTCACCAGTAGTCATCTGGGTGGTGGAGAATAGTTATGATGTCCTCACTGATAGCACATCCACTCTGCCTTAATTGGTGTCCTGCCTGGTGTGTGAAGTCAGCGACAGCTGTGCCAAGTGGGCCGTCAGTCAAGACAGAGTGGTCATGTTAAGGGCTTGTTCACACAAACGATTTTTGTCCCCACACAGTATCCCACCATCCAGTCCGTGGATCTTTGTGTACCGTATACGGGCCGTTTTTTGAGTTCCATATACGGTCCGTATACGGAACCATTCACTTCAATGGTTCCGCCCAAAAAAAAGGAATGTACTCCGTATGCATTCCGTTTCCGTATTTCCGTTTTTCCGTTCAAAGATAGAACATGTCCTATTATTGCCCGCAAATCACGTTCCGTGGCTCCATTCAAGTCAATGGGTCCGCAAAAGAAACGGAACACATACGGAATGTACTCCGTATGTCTTCCTTATCCGTTCCGTTTTTGCGGAGCCATCTATTGAAACTTTTATGCCCAGCCCAATTTTTTTTATGTAATTACTGTATACTGTATATGCCATACAGAAAAACGTAATGGAACCGGAAACACTACTGAAACAAAAAAACGGAAAAATGGATCCGTTAAAAAACACTGAAAAAGCCATACGGTCGTGTGAACAAGCCCTAATAGTGAGGACACTGTGACTTTTTACCATTGCATCACTGCCCAGATTAGTGAGCGGTATGAGGCGGTTTTATAACTTCTTTTTCTCCCTCCTAGTAAAATGAGTGACTTCAACAGACGCATTTTCTAGCACTACAGAAGCACACTAGTGGTGACAGGCTCCCTCTAAATGCCTGACACATTGGGACACATGTATTAAAGGGAGTCTTTCACGCAGATTCACCCTATTAACCTAATAACAGTGTTATGTCCACGGCATCCCCCCTATTAAAACTGTGCTTACCGTTAGTTCCTTGCTATCATCGTTCTGCAGAAAAACCCTTTTAATCTGTATGCAAATGAGGCTGTGAAGGTGCCCAGGGGCGGCGTTACAACGGCCGGTGCCAAGGCCCCTGGGTCATTTTCATACGAAGCCACTCCCCCTCCGCCGCGTCTGCCCGCCCTTAGTCTCTGCTCTAACCTCCCTCCTCCCGTCCGTAATCCCGCGCATGCGCCGATGAACGCGATATCGCACGGTAAACTGCGATGCCTCGGCCCGACTGTGCTCGTTCATCGGACGGGAGGAGGGAGGTTAGAGCAGAGACTAAGGGCGGGCAGACACGGCGGAGGGGGAGTGGCTTCGTATGAAAATGACCCAGGGGCCTGGGCACCGGCCGTTGTAACGCCGCCCCAGGGCACCTTCACAGCCTCATTTGCATACGGATTAAATGTGTTTTTCGGCAGAACGATGCTAGCAAGGAACTAACGGTAAGCACAGTTTTAATAGGGGGGATTCCGTGGACATAACCCTGTTATTAGGTTAATAGGGTGAATCGGCGTGAAAGACTCCCTTTAAGCTTTTGTGCGGTGATACATCTGTCAGGGGCCCACAGCTCATGAATATCAGGACTCCGGCATTCAGGTCCCACTGGAGCAGCTCACCATGGATTCTAACAAAATGACTGAACAAAAAAAGTAAGTGAACCTGCATGTGAATCAGCATCTCTGTCCTCCACTGATACGTCCCTCATATAGGACAGCATAAACCTGGTGGCAGATATTCATACAGACAGTATTTTCCTTGCCTCCTGGATCTCCAGAACCTTCAGATCGAAATATTGAACCCTTCAGGGTCAGGCCAGTTTTCATTTTCGCGTTTTTGTTATTTCCTCCTCATCTTCCAAGAGCTATAGGTTTTTTTTTTGTTTTCCGTTTACATAGCCATATGAGGGCTTGTTTTTTTGTTGTTGTTTTTTTGGGTGGGGGGGAGCAAGTTATATTTTTAATGGCACCACAGAGTGCTCAGTCCGGGAAACACAGCCCACATGTCCCCATCTGACCATGGCTCCCATGACCCAAACTGACTACATTATAGTCATTTGTCTGATTGCAGGTGTATTGTACTGTGCTGAAGTGATGATGATGATGTTGCAGCACCCCATAATAGGGTTACCGCAAAAGGTTGATTGTGATAATACTATATTACTAAAGTGAAATGTTTTGATTCAATGTTTTTGTGCACCTAATTGCACCGTATAGATAGGTCAGGGTTAAACAACCCCTTTTAGGGTTGCCAAGGATGGACATTGGTTTGCCCCTGGTCAGAGGGAGTTCCAGTCCAGCTGTGCTACAGAGAGGACCTGTGCTGTGTAAGCTCCTCAGAACTAGGATCACAAATTCCCCAAGGAGAGTAAGAAGGGAGCTAAAACATAACCTTTACTTGCATTAATTTAAAAAAAAGAGAACATAGCACCACAGTCAGTAGACAATATACATATATATTATTCAAAAATGAAATTAGAACGACCTTACCAAATCAGATGTACCCCGAAACAGTAGGCTCAACGTGGGTTAGGGCTCAGAATGTCAGGTCGGGTACCTTGGTATAGTCGCTGGGTAGTTCAGTGTACAGACACAGTAGGGAATCAATTTCCCTAGTTATCCCTATGCAAGGGGAGGGGGCATTGCTGATGTAATCCTACCTGTCTATACAGAGTACTTGCCCCGCAAGGGGCGACCCCGTCCGGATACCTGACCCTTGGATTGTGCCCTAAAGGATAGTTCCCGATGTGTCACGTTTCAAATTATTTCTCATCAGGGGAGGTAATCCAATAAGGTGAAAACACATCCTTAGGTCAGTGGACCAAAAGGACAAATCAGCGGGACATCAGTGGTCCCTTTAGAATGATGCACCCCACTAAGTGACCGGGGAGCACCGATGGAGCAGCTGTATAGACCCCGACAGCTGCACCAACTAGGCACAAGTTTCAGAGAACCATCATCTCTGAGGCAACTACTCAAGCAAGCTAGTTAACTATTAAAAGTGCTCCAGAGAGAGAAAGGAAACTAGAAGGTCCACAATCTGCAAGGCTTGTCATTGGAGTCAGACAGCAAGGTATTAGGCATTTTTATGACAGAGAGAGATCTTTCTGTTGTGAGAGGGAACATTGCTAACGCACCCTTCCACATTATAATAGGGTTTGGCCAGCCGACTCTTAAATTTGTACCCCTCAGCTGGCAGGGGTGCACCTAGCCTTTCTGCTGCCTGAGGCGAAAACTGAAACGGCGCTCCCTCCCCCCAATGCCAATTTCTTAACCTAACCCCTTTGCCACAATTACAGCGCTCATTGCCCATGGCCCTTCCGCTGCCCCTCTCTTGCCTCTACCTGGTGCTGCCTAAGGCGATTGCCTCACCTGGCCTCATTGGTGGTGCACCCCTGTCAGCTGGGAATGAGAGAACCTATACCAAAAATCTCATATACACTCACCTAAAGAATTATTAGGAACACCATACTAATACGGTGTTGGACCCCCTTTTGCCTTCAGAACTGCCTTAATTCTACGTGGCATTGATTCAACAAGGTGCTGATAGCATTCTTTAGAAATGTTGGCCCATATTGATAGGATAGCATCTTGCAGTTGATGGAGATTTGAGGGATGCACATCCAGGGCACGAAGCGCCCGTTCCACCACATCCCAAAGATGCTCTATTGGGTTGAGATCTGGTGACTGTGGGGGCCAGTTTAGTACAGTGAACTCATTGTCATGTTCAAGAAACCAATTTGAAATGATTCGATCTTTGTGACATGGTGCATTATCCTGCTGGAAGTAGCAATCAGAGGATGGATACATGTTCTCATTCTGTTTACGCCAAATTCGGAATCTACCATTTGAATGTCTCAACAGAAATCGAGACTCATCAGACCAGGCAACATTTTTCCAGTCTTCAACAGTCCAATTTTGGTGAGCTCGTGCAAATTGTAGCCTCTTTTTCCTATTTGTAGTGGAGATGAGTGGTACCCGGTGGGGTCTTCTGCTGTTGTAGCCCATCCGCCTCAAGGTTGTGCGTGTTGTGGCTTCACAAATGCTTTGCTGCATACCTCGGTTGTAACGAGTGGTTATTTCAGTCAACGTTGCTCTTCTATCAGCTTGAATCAGTCGGCCCATTCTCCTCTGACCTCTAGCATCCACAAGGCATTTTTGCCCACAGGACTGCCGCATACTGGATGTTTTTCCCTTTTCACACCATTCTTTGTAAACCCTAGAAATGGTTGTGCGTGAAAATCCCAGTAACTGAGTAGATTGTGAAATACTAAGACCGGCCCGTCTAGCACCAACAACCATGCCACGCTCAAAATTGCTTAAATCACCTTTCTTCCCCATTCTGACATTCAGTTTGGAGTTCAGGAGATTGTCTTGACCAGGACCACACCCCTAAATGCATTGAAGCAACTACCATGTGATTGGTTGACTAGATAATTACATTAATGAGAAATAGAACAGGTGTGCCTAATAATTCTTTAGGTGAGTGTATATGCCTAAGGTTCTGCAGAGAGACTTTAGAAAGGCAGAGAGAAGGAGTAACACAGCCCCCTATCATTGCTGCTATCCGTCCATACATTCCTATTGGGAAAGAATTGCACTGTGAACTGATGTTAGAATTGTACCTTAATAATGTTGGATGTACTACCACTCCTATTCTGCACTTTAGTAGAGAAAGACCTATTTATTTGCAGCAACTGGTCTGGTCACTGACTCCATTCGCAGGCCATTGCACCTACATCCACAGTCCTGCCTTGCACCCTGCCAAAACACCTAACACCAGGGGTACCCCTACTACCACCAGACAGGTACTACTGTGAAAAATAAATATTTTGAATCATCGTATTCTTAGATTCATAATGTTTTTATATTTCCGTCTACAGAGCCACAGTATGAAATGGCTGGATTTTTATAGTAGTACAATTTTGGGGTAAATACAGCTCTTTATTGTCAGGAAGCGAGGTGACAAAAAACGATGATTCAGCGATTTTGATTTTTTTTTTTACCGTTACAGCAATCACCATGCAAGATTGGCCTACTCCCCTTGTGCACCATGGGCGCACAATTACATGTATATGTGGTGTACGTATTGGCAGCTGGGTGGTTAGCACTGTTCTATATTGTGGGGAAGGGGCGGAGTGGTGTTTTGGGTATTCTCTTTTCTTGCCACACACCAAAAACATACTGAGGGCCTAATTTGTGTGTTCAGATTGTGAGCCCCAACGGGGGCCGGTACCAATTATGTGAACGATATCAATCCCTTGTTAGCTTACCATTGAAACACTATTTTTTTCATTAAGTAATCCCATTTTATTCCACTAGATGGCCACATCGTCCATTGTAAATCAGGATCACTCCACCCTAAACTGATTTCTAGATGTATAAAACTGGGGCAGACAATGGGATTCATGTGCTGTAGACAGTATCATTGCAGATATGTGTATAAATGTTTGCTCTTAGATCGTGACAAGACGTAGATGATCAGAGCCACATCTTCTATTCAGTGACACAATGCATCATTAAGGTGCATTTATTTACAAGATGAGATGCAAATGAGAACTTTAAAGTACATATATGAGACCAGAAAGGGCCTTAATAAGTAATGTCTGTAGATCTGAGCAGGATGGTGCTGTCATGTGTTGTGATATCTCCTGGTTCAACAGGACTTTCGGATGTTGTAGATACATATGAGGAGATCACATTGGTGATCTTTGATCTCAGACCTCTACTGATTCTCAGACCACTGTTAATCTCAGACCACCACTACATAGTTGCCAACTGTCCCGAATTTGTTGGGACTGTACCTGATTTTCAAAGACAATCCCGGCAAATTCGCTCTGTCTTGGGGCAAAAATAGGTGGAGTTGTCACAAACCAAGCCCATAAATTGGTGTTTCCAGTTGGATTCGGGGAATTCCTGGGATGGGTTTTTATGCCCCGATTTTACCAAATGAAATGTTGGTAAGTATATCACTGATGACCAGACTCCTGTGGCCTTAATAAGAGATTTCTATTTTTGCAAATCTGACTCATTTGGCTCCTACACCAGCGTTGGACTAAAGTCCCTTGGGCCCACCAGGTAAAATTATTCTGAGGGCCCAACCTCTGTGTATATAGGACCTTAGGGGCCCTGTGTTATTAGGGGTCCAATAATGTCATAGCTTGGGCCCACCGGAAGGTCCTCTGGTACTCTTTTGGGCCAATCCGACCTTGTCCTACACCCCCAATACCCTGTGATCACACATCATCCCCACCCCTGTATCAAGGCCCCTGTGCCATGAGATTATCCTGTATATGCCAGCAATATTCATTTAATGTGCAGGGCTACTCTTAGCCTTGCATCAGAGAGCATCTAAGGAACATCACTGTCACAACATAGCTCATTCAGAAGCAGTACAGTTTTTGCATATTAGCATTTGTTGGGTGCAGTGCCTTATTTCCAGGAGTTTTATGCTGATGACTTATCTTCTGGATAGGTCATCAGTATCTGATCAGACCCCTGCCAACCAGATGTTTGAGAAGCTTCTTCAGGTTTTCTTAGGCCATGTGATGTAATGTTCATCGGTCACATGTGCTGTGGGCGCCTCCCCCAGCGCCCTTTAAGAGTGAAAAAGTACTTTTTTTCGTGACGCAAGTTGCAATGAAGCAGCAAGGGCACAGGGCCCCTTTTAGTGATGTAGTGAATGGTACCCAGGTGTAGGAATGCCAGAGTGGTGTAGGGTGGCCTAAATGTCCCTTAATGTTGGTGCACGTGTCACGGTGATCCTACCTGGATCCGCTGGACCCTAGGCGTTGGCTCCGAAGCAATAAGAAGGGGGTTGCTGATGAAACAGACTCAGGTTTTATCTTGGTTCCCAGCAGGCTTTAGCATGTAAACTGGCAGGCAAACTCGTTGCGGCTACATCTGGTGCTCTCTGGCTCTGCTGTGCTGACAAGCTTAAATAGAATCTCTGCTTCTGTAAGATGCTGCAACTTCTCTCTTGTAGTCTGACTCTAGGTGAGTCCAGGGAACTATATTTCCTGGCTTCAGAGGCTCCAACTTCTGCCTCCACATCCAGCTGAGCTGAAGGTGCTCCAGCTGGCTTGGGCAAGGCATGTCCAGCAGGGACGTGCGCCTGCTGCACACCCTCCCTTAGCAGGGGGGTAAACTAGACCTTCCCCTAGCAGGGGGTAAGCTAAAATGACTCTAACTAGGACTCCACCCTCCCTGCAGCAAGTAGGACACACCCACCACACCACACCACAGAGGGGGAGTTAAAATGGAATAGAAAGCTCCACTCTATGTAACTATAGCTCTGCCATTTATGCTGCCACCTGCTGGTGAACCAGGCACATTACACTTTAACACAAACAGTTACATAGAAATAGATTATGAATGCAAATTGTACAGGACCTGGAAATAAATACATAGAATGCCATTAGGTTAGCACGTTAGAGACAGTGGCGAGGTGCAAAGGTGGTAATGCACCTCTGGTGCATTACACATGGCCTAGATGCAGCACAGCCCCATTGAAGTGAATGGGGCTGGGCTGCGGTACTAAGTACAGCCGATATATAATGTACAGCTCTGTGAGAATGTCGTGTCCCTACTTCGAGCACCGGTGCCTTCTCAAACAGCTGATCGGCGGGAGTCCTAGGTGTAGGACCCCCCCACTGATCAGATACTGATGACCTATCCAGAAGATAAGTCATCAGTGTAAAACTCCCAGAAAAACCCTTTAAAGGAGTCTAGTGATAGGTGCCCTTTTTCTGATTGAATATCGTAAAGGACTTGTGGCCATTACAGATGGAGATTCATGTGATTTAACTAAAAGAACAGATTGTCTTTTACATCCTGCTGCTCAAATCTCTGCAAACTATAGTTGACCTTACTTGGCTATATTTTAAGCTTGGAATGACTGGAGGGATAGACTGGACTGCGGTTTTCATATGAAGAGTGCAGGTGCCTGAAGAAGTACTGAGGACCCCTCCCAAAACTCTGGATAACATATGATTGCAGCCTCCCAGTGGGCTCAGAACTGCTTGCAGTGTAGGGTCAGTCATTGGACCCAGCACAGAGTTTCCAACCCTGGAGCAAAGCAATATAAAAATCAGAGAACTTCACCTAAAATAAACATCCAAACTGCCTGTTTTACTCATCTTCCTGGAGAAAACAATGTCCTGACTCACTTATTGTTCTCCACTTTTCATTAATGGCGAGGTCAAGTATGTGCTTACTAGGCACACACCACAGGAGCAGCTGAATCTTCTAACAGGGTGAAATCCCAGACCTCTGCAGCATCTAAATGTAGTAACATTGGGGGAAGTCCATTAGTGTACTTTGCGCCAAATTGATCAAAGCGTGGAGATGATGATACTTCAGTTTTACTACGGCATTACTGTACTTTTTTGCGGCTTTTTAAAAAGATAAATCTGGAGTGAAACTCATTAAAGAGTAACTACACTTTTAAACTAACTTTTAATATGTTGTCCCTAACCCCCCCAAAAAAATCTTTTTCTATATTAGTTTTCTCTCTTAGCTGAGCGGAGCAGGCAGAACCAGGAGCCCGCTCCGCTCAGCTAATCCTGGCATAGTACATGGGGACAGGGTACCCATGTGCAATGCCAGCAGTTAGTAATAGTCCAGGGAGCACGGCCAGGAGCAGCAATGAGCGCTCCTGCCCCCGTACTCCCTACGCTGCTGCGGCCCCATTCATAAAATGAGTACTCCGTTCTCCGTACACCACTGACAGCTCAGTGGTGTAGGGAGAACTGAGTTTTAGGGCACCAGTGAATGGTGCGCTTTAGGGGTGAAAAGGTATGGTAAAAATAGAAAACTAATAAATAAAGTATATTAGAAAAATATTTTTTAGGGGGTTAGGGACAACATATTAAAAGTTAGTATTAAAGTTTAGTTACTCTTTAACAGCTAACCATGCCCACTTCATCACCTATTTTTCTAAACTGGTATGAGTGGTGTAAAAATGAGTAAGCACCCTCACAAAGCCCCTATTTGATGACTTTTTGAAGCCAGAATTCTTGAGTGAAGGTGTGATAAATTCCCCCCATAGTTCACATACTACTACATCTGAAGCACAAGCATTGTGCCACCACCATGCAAACCTCCACGCAGCTTTTATTTCCAGCAGAAAGCCGGCATTCTTGCCGGACCCCGGACGGATCTCATTGTAGTGAATAGGAATCCAGTGGGCCACACAGGTGTCTGGCTACAGCAGATACAGTAATTCCAGTAGTCTGCTCCAGACTACTAGATTTAGGGCTGTATTAGATTAAACAATGTAGCAGACGATTGTCGGGAGGGAAGTGTTCCTTCCTGGCAATTGTCTGCTCGTTAGTGAAGGAGACCGCTGCTATTACATGCAGAGATCTCTTCCACAGTATGGGGAGGAGCGATTGGGTGCCATGAGCTACCATGGCCTTTCCAGTCTGGTATTCGTGGAGGGAACATTGACCAACCTTTAGTATGTCCTGGACATCATGGAAACAGTCCTACTGCCTTTTTTTACTCAGTTAGGAGACGTGGTGTTCCAACAAGAAAAAAACCTGCCCACACACTGTCCGCGTTAGGGTACTTTCACACTAGCGTTATTCTTTTCCGGTATTGAGTTCCGTCACAGGGGCTCAATACAGGAAAAAAACGCTTCAGTTTTATCCTAATGCATTCTGAATGGAAAGAATTCCGTTCAGTATGCATCAGGATGTCTTCCGTTCAGTCCCTCTTACGGTATTGGACCAAAATTCCGGAACACTTGCCAGAATGCCAGATCCGGCATTAATTTCTATTGACATGTATT
The DNA here is from genome assembly GCF_905171765.1 of Bufo bufo. Classification (NCBI taxonomy): domain Eukaryota; kingdom Metazoa; phylum Chordata; class Amphibia; order Anura; family Bufonidae; genus Bufo; species Bufo bufo. Next base: position 319,122,049 of record NC_053394.1, read on the forward strand.
AATGCCGGATACGGTACCAAGTGTTCCGGAAAAACGGATCCAGTTTCCCGGTCTGCGCATGCACAGACCTTTGAAAATGCAAAAAAAAAATACCTGATCAGTTTTTCCGGATGACACCAGAGAGACGGATCGAGAATTTCAATGCATTTGTCAGACGGATCCACATCCGGATCCGTCTACAAATGATATCCGTTTGCATACGGATTTCTGGATCCTCACAACGCAAGTGTGAAAGAACCCTTACACAATGTTCTCTTCAGGGTACCCAGTAGCTCCCCTGCCCAACTTGAAATCTTTCTACTATCAAGAATGCCTATGACTGAATCGGGTGATTGATCTTGCACAGAACAACCATCTTGGCAGAACTATGGGTCCAAGTTGAAAGAGCTTGAAATAACATACCACAGCAGAAAATCCACCATCTGTATGACCGTTACCATGTCAGGGTGGCAGCCTGTGTCGCAGCAAGGAGAGATGCCATCCATTATTGTGATGACCTTGCCTGAACATATACCCTGCTGCAGAACCCAAAATCTAATTTTCGACTAGTGTGTGTATATACATATACACGCACATGCTGGACACACATCTATCTATTATATACAGTCCTGATCAAAAGTTTAAGACCACTTAAAACATGGCAAAAAATCATATTTAGCATGGCTGGATCTTAACAAGGTTCCAAGTAGAGCTTCAACATGCAACAAGAAGAAATAAAAGTGAGACAAAACATTTTTTGAGCATTCAATTTAATGAAAACAACGAATAAACTGAAACGGGCTGTTTTTCAGCTGATCAAAAGTTTAGGACCACATGCCTTTAAAAGGCCAAATCTGTGCAAAGATGTGGATTCATTGTCATTTTCTGTCAGGTAGTCACACGTTGTGATGGCAAAGGCAAAAAAACTCTCCCTTTTTGAACGCGGTCGGGTTGTTGAACTGCATAAGCAGGGTCTCTCACAGCGCGCCATCGCTGCTGAGGTGGGACGCAGTAAGACAGTCATTTGGAATTAAATTGATCCTGAGGGTTATGGAACAAAAAAGTCAAGTGGAAGACCCCAAAAAAATTCATCAGCACTGAGCCGGAGGATCCAATTGGCTGTCCTTCAAGACACTGGACGATCCTCGACCCAAATTAAGGCCCTTACTGGTGCTGACTGCAGCTCCATAACCATCAGATGGCATCTGAGACTGAAGGGCTTCAAAAACAAAAAACGTCTTCAAAGACCTCGTCTCCTTGAACGCCACAGAACTGCTCGTTTGGACTTTGCAAGAGAGCACCAAAAATGGGACATTCAAAGGTGGAAGAAAGTTTTATTCTCTGATGAGAAAAAATGTAACCTTGATGGTCCTGATGGTTTCCAATGTTACTGGCATGACAAGCAGATCCCACCTGAGATGTTTTCTACGCGCCACAGTGGAGGGGGCGCCATAATGGTCTGGGGTGCTTTTTCCTTCAGTGGAACAATGGAGCTTCAGGAAGTGCAGGGGCGTCAAACGGCTGCTGGCTATGTCCAGATGTTGCAGAGAGCATTCCTCATGACTGAGGGCCCTCATCTGTGTGGTAACGACTGTGTTTTTCAACAGGACAACGCTACAGTACACAATGCCTGCAGGACAAGGGACTTCTTCCAGGAGAATAACATCACTCTTTTGGCCCATCCTGCGTGTTCCCCTGATCTAAATCCAATTGAGAACCTTTGGGGATGGATGGCAAGGAAAGTTTACAAAAATGGACAATACAGATGACTATGAGGACGGCAATACAGATGACTATGGAGATGAGCGCTTCCGCAATGGAGGCGCTCATCTCCTGCTCTGCCCTGCCGCCGGCCGCGGCCGCCCCCACTTGTCACCAGGGCCGCAGCGCTGGGGTGCGGGGCCCGGGCACCCACTGCACCCCGTGTAGGATCGGCCCTGGTCGCCCCCCCCCGCTTGGCGCCTATGGCACTAGCCATGGCTGCCATAGCTTGGATACGCCACTGGAGCTACTCATTACTGAGTTCATGTTTGGAAGTTGGATTTCTGTTTGGGGGGGGGGGGGTTAGTTTTTTTTTGGAGGTGTGGTCCTAAACTTTTGATCAGCTGAAAAACAGCCTGTTTCAGTTTATTCATTGTTTTCATTAAATTGAATGCTCAAAAAATGTTTTGTCTCACTCCCATTTCTTCTTGTTGCATGTTGAAGCTCTACTTGGAACCTTGTTAAGATCCAGCCATGCTAAATATGATTTTTTGCCATTTTTCCCGTGGTCTTAAACTTTTGATCAGGACTGTATCTAGTGTGTGTAAGTGATGTGTGTTCAGTGTCTATATAATGTGTGTCATGTGTGCACCATTTGTCTAATGTGTGTGTCATGTGCCTAATTTGTGTGTGTCATGTGTACAGCCAGCATCTAATTTGTGTGTGTCATGTGTATAGCCTGCATCTAATTTGTGTGTGTCATGTGTATAGCCTGCATCTAATTTGTGTGTGTCACGAGTGCAGCATGTGTCTGTGTGTCATGTGCCATTGATTTCTATCAGTGATTGTGAGCCAAAGCCAGTGTTGGGTCTAAAATACAGAAAAGGAGCAGAGCTTCCCATTATACCTTCTCTCTGCATAGGCTTCAGTCCACTGACCAAACGCCAACCATGTGACCAAAGGGGTCTTTACAGTGCCCGATGTTCGGGTAGATTATCGCTCACAAGCGTTCATACTGACACTACTTAGCGATAATCTGCCTGTGTAAAGGTGCCGCCAATTACTCAATGAACGTGCGAAATGCTTTATGGAATAATAGGATCGTCCGCATGGACACCTAAATCATCGTTCTGCTGGGACAAGCGATGACATTAGAGATCACTTCTCCCCAGAGGGTGGAGGAGGTTGTTGCATGTAAATGCAGTAGTCTCCTTCCTGATGAGCAAGCGATTGCCAGGAAGGAACACTTCCTTCCCGACAATCTATTGCTACATTGGGCCATATAAAGCGGCCTTAAAGGGGTTATCTGCAATTTTTTTTAATGGTTCCCCCCCATTCATGTGATTCAGTGATAATGTTGAAAACATTCCTACTGGTCCAGTGTCCTGGTATAATTAGGTTGCGGGTACTTCCGGGATCATGTGTCATACATTTGGTACGTGATCCTAGCCCGGTTATAAACAACGATGTACGTGGGTTGCGTCTGTGTAGTCAGGCAGCCTCGGGCACTGAATTGTTCACAGATAAATTATCAAAGTGCAGAGATTGGACCGAAACATTTGCCAATTTACTGTTTTTTGAGATGCTGGATTGATTAAAAAAAAACATTTAGTATTGCACATACTCCTGAGTGCTGTCGTCACTTTCTTAATAAAAAATGTAAATGGAACTTCTCCTTTTAGTGACATTTTACATTGACTTTTTGTTTGTTTTGTACATTACAGTTTTGCTATTTGAGGCAGATGAGAGCTTATTAGAAACAGGATTTTGTACACTGTGGGTGGAGGTGGGGCAATTAAAGTTGTCGGCAGATAAAAGACAAACCATACTGCTTGCCAGTTATCATAGGGGTGCTAATGGAATAAAAAAAATACCAAACTGGACTGCTTAGCCATGCACAGATACTAATGGAATTAATGCCTGCCACAGACAGTATGTCTCCAAACCACCCAAAGCTGCTGTATATATCAATAGTCCAGGAGATATACTTCAAAAGCAGCCATGTCGTTTCATAATAAATAACTTATATTTTTTTAGGATCAGGGAACTTAGTCCCTTCTGTGTTCTCAAGCACCAGGATTTTCGGCCTTAGGAAACCTACCAAATTACATACTACTTGAAAGAATTTATATTTCACATTCGCGTTTGGTATGCCTTGGTCGGTAAAAATATCCTGTAAAACTTGTCAGCATATTATCTTTCACAGAAATACCTACAAGTTTTGTCTCAAAATGATGCCATATAACTTTCCAGTTTTTGCAGGTAATTAGCCAGTCTTATGTCACACGACTAAGAGGAGGGTAAAAGGTGGCTGGCTAAGACCCTTTAAAAACTGCATACTATAAACCACATGTGGTCCAGATCCCCATAGATACCTAGTGTAGGTCTGGCCAACTTTCCGTTGTCCTCCCAGCGAGGATCCCTCACCTAATTGGTATGTGATTCATTATTTTATCCCTTTTATTTCTGTACTGTTTCTGGCTTGTCTGAATGCCCCTTTTTGTCATCCTTTTTGTAACCTTTTAGCACTGTACCTTTTTGTATATTAGTCGCTTTTTGCTGCTCCAAATGTACCCACACCCTTTAAGCACCTCTTTGCTGTGCTACCATTGAAGGCCAGTGTGCTAGAACTCAGTGTGTTCCTGTGAGGGCTGTGCATCTGTAACAAGGGCATTTGGGCCGGGTGGTGGCCGCATTGTGTGTGGACATGTTTGGGGGTTGCTTCATTTCTTGGAAGCCTTACAGTCCCATTCATGGTCTCGGGTGCTGTGAGTGACCCTCTTGGCCTGTCGTGTTGCATGTGTGTGTGCAGTTTGTGACAATTATGATTTGATTCCTTTTAATACATCATTGTATTGCAGTAACAGACCTTGTAGAAGCCTCACCGTTCACTGCGTTTTTAGACCAACCATTATCACCACCATCATCTTGTAAGGATTGTGTTGTCTGCTGAAGTCTCTGCATTCTTGCTGTGGATGTCATTAGTAGCTGCAAGCCGTCAAGATAAGCGGATTGTTACTCTGGAATCTGTCTTTGTCTTCCCCTTTTGTATAGTGATAACAGGATGAGGGTTGTGAGACAGGATGAAGAAGAAACATGAGAACTCAAAGACGTTGAATACAGAACTCAAAGACGTTGACTATAGAAAAATGAATCAAGCAAAATCCATACTTGACCAAACACTGAATCACTACAAAATCATCTGTCAAAAAAGCTGTGTGAATGGCCCCCTAGTATTACTTCTTAGTACTATGCGAAAATATAAAGTATTGAGGATACACTAAGGAGGTAGCGCCCCATCGTAAAATCCAAATATACTCCTTTTCCCAGTGCACATCTTTGGCATCTTGGGTAACCAGCAACAAATATGGCTGACATATCATACAGAAGGGTTGCTGGCTAATAACTGAACCATGGAGGATAGATGTTGCATGTTTGTACTGCAGTATTGCTTGTGTGCCACGAGTTCCTCTAGATGATACCATATGGCTCCTGATCTAATTCGAACTCAGCCTATAAATATCCCACCGCTAGCAATCGCGTCTGTCATCATGGTGCTCCGACTTATTAGAATATAAACTCTGTTGTTATTCAGCTGGCTCCTTCCAGTTTGTCTATTGAATAGAAGCCGTAGTGTCATGTTCCTTGTGGTAATTTCCTGAATTGACCACTCATTGGCTGTCTAGTCACCCTCAGCAACCAGACTGGGTACCACGTCACAGCATCCTTAGTAACCTAGGTAACACAGCAAAAAGATCTTCTGCATAGTTAACCCTCAGGGCTAAGGTTAGAAACACAAGGGTTACAGGATTAAAATGGCATCTGTATGGGAGCCTATGTCTTATGTAATGTGGCGTTTTTATAGGTTTCATGTCTTAGAAAGGGAAGGGATGCTACAAGCATGACGCACATCTGAAACATACCTGAATATTCAAGTGACAGGTTGCTGCTGAAGGGGGGAGGGTTTGGAGTCAGCCAGGAACAGGTCTTTTGCTCTTTTGCTGTGTGCATTTTCTGCAGTGTATTATGTAGATGAGGTCAATGGGAAGATGAAAGGGAGCAATAGTAAAGTAACGTTCAAAGACTGAAATATTCCAATATGCATGAATCTGAGAGAATGTAGAATCACCCCCATAACTTATTAGAGGTTCTTACAGTCAAGAAAAAGCATATACTGAAAGGAGTTGTGCCGGCTGTTTATATTGGTGACTTATCCTGAGGATAGGTCATCAATATCAGATCAACAGGGGTTTGACCCCAGGCACCACCGCCGATCAGCTGTTTGAAGAGGAGGCAGCGCTCCATACAAGTGCAGCTTCCTGGTCATTAAACTACCTATCGTCTTCAGTGGAGCGGTTGTGAAGTGTAATGATAAGTACTCGCTCCATTCACGTGAATAGAGCGGGTACTGGTCACTACACTGCACTTTCAAGACGAAACGCAGTGTAATGAGCAGGAGGCCGCACTTGTATGGAGCGCTGCCTCCTCTTCAAACAGCTGATTGGCATCAGACCACCACCAATCAGATATTGATGACCTATCCTGAGGATAGGTCATCAATACAAACAGGCTGAACAACTCCTTTAACTGTTTGCAAAAATCATGCAACTTAATGGGGTATTCCAGTTTTTACTTATTTTTTTATTTCTTTAAATAGTAAGTGATCACACAATTTTCTAATATACATGTATTTAGAATTCTGCTTGTATACTTTTCTTATATCAGACAGTTGGCCCGATATGTACAGTAGAATGTATAGCCCATGGGTCAGTCTAGTGTAATGTAAACATGGTCTAACAGAAACATGGTAGCAGTCATGTGACCCCCAACATTAAAGGGGTTCTCTGGTAATTAAGAAAATAAAATCACTGAAAATACTCAAATATTACTTTATTATATATTCCCAAATACCTTTCATTAGTTATAATGGCTCGGTTTGTCTAGGGAGAAATCATCAGGGGAAATAAAATGGCCACCATCCTATTAGTACACACAAAACCTGTCCTGATCACACAGTACACATAAAACCTGTCTTAATCACACAGCAGGACAAGTTACTTCAGAACACTGAGCTAAAGAGCTGCCTCATCCTCCTCTTCTACTTGTCAGGGATTATGATCCTGAATACAGCTGATAAGATCTTCAGCTGAATCTCTGTATGAATGAAGTTCATTAGAAGACATGAAGTACAGAGACATACTTGCCAACTGTCCCAAATTTGGCGGAACTGTCCCTGATTTTCAGACAGTCCCGGCGAATTTGAACTGTCCCAGGCTGAAAATGAGGGGGGGGGGGGGGGGGGGGGTAACAAAACCCCACCCATAAGTGGGTGTTCAAGAGCGGGTTTGGGGTGTTCCTGGGACGGGGCTTATATGTCCCAATTTTACCAACTGAAATATTGGTCATGCAGAGGAGGGTGAGGTGTGGGTAATGAGCAGCAGCAGTTGTATGCAGTCTCCATTACCACAGCAACACATTACCACAGTCTGTCCTGTCCATCCTCTCTGTACTTCATGTCTCCTCATGAACTCCATTCCCATAGAGATTCAGCTGAAGATCTTATAATCTGTATTCATAATCCCTGACAGGCAGAGCCGAGAGGAGGATAAGTCAGCTCTTTACCTCAGTGTTCTGAAGTAATGTGTCCCCCTGTGTTATTAGGACAGGTTTTGTGGTTACTAGAAGGACGGCGGCCATTTTATTTCTCCTAATGACTACGCCACAGCCAAATGAGCCATAATAGCTAATGAAAGGTATTTGGAAATATATTTATAATAATGTAATATTTAAAAGGGTTATCCAATGATTATTGCAAAAACGAAAAAATCAGACATCATATAGTACATGACAATATCTTTCTAACAAAGCTAGAACCAGCCCTGTACCTCACATGGATCCAGAGATCTCCCCATTCATTACTCTGCTAGATTTATATCAAGCTGACAGCTGAAGGGGAGTGTCTTTTCTGCTGCTGCTCAGGAGGCGTGTCTATACTCTCCCTATCACAGCTCAGGGGGCGTGTCTATACGCTCCCTATCACAGCTCAGGATGCAGTTGAAGGATAAAACTAAGCATGTGCGGCCATCTCAGTGAGCAGGTCAAAGAAATAAGAGCAGGTGACGCTATACATACAGACTTCAGTGAATAACTCAGTGGCTATACAATTTTTTTTTATTACATACAAATACAAAAGTATTCAGATCCAAGTGCTGGTTTGAAAGCTGCAGAATATTTTTTATGGGACTACCCCTTTAAGTATTTTAATTTTGCCCCGGCGTTTTATGGGGCGAATACTAATGAAGTGCTTCCATTTTGGAAGCGCTTCATTAGTACCGGAGAACCGGGAAGCGGTGAAGGATCTGTACTCACCACTTCCTGGTCCTCCGCTCAGCTGTCTGCTGTAAAGGGCTGCGCACCATCTGACCTCACTGCGCTGATGGCGGACATGGGGGGCATGATGGCTGACATAGGGGGGCATGATGGCTGAAATGGGGGCATGATGGCTGAAGGGGGAATGATGGCTGACATGGGGGCATGATGGCTGACAATGGGGGGCTGATGGATGGGGGCTGATGGGTGACATGGGGGCATGATGGTTGACATGGGGGCATGATGGTTGACATAGGAGCATGATGGCTGACATAGGGGCATAATGGCTGACATGGGGGCATGATGGCTGACATAAGGGCATAATGGCTGACATGGGGGCATGATGGCTGACGTGGGGGCATGATGGCTGATGTGGGGGCATGATGGCTGATGTGGGGGCATGATGGCTGATGTGGGGGCTGATTGCTGACATGGGGGCTGATGGCTGACATGGGGGTCCGATGGCTGACATGGGGGGCTGATCTGAGGCATTGGGGGTCTGATCTGAGGTCTGATTAACGTTGGGGGTCTGATTGGGGCTGTGAGCTGAGGTTTGATTAACATTGGGAGTCTGATTGCTGGTCTGACTTGAGGTGCAATGGAAAATATTTTTTCTTATTATCCTCCTCTAAAACCTAGGTGCGTCTTATGGGCGAAAAATACGGTAAATGTGCTTGTCTATAGGTGAGTTGTAAAATGGCTGCCGGACCGGTCTCTAGGTGATGTTGTCAAGTGGAAAAAAGACAAACAACTTACACAGATGAGACACAGGGACACTGTTAGACTGACAGACATGCTGAAGTGCTGCAGACAGTAATAGTATATATTATATATGTTCTGCTCCTCACCTCAGTATACTACTTTTCACCTGATAGATACCTGGGTGGCTGTCATTGTTATGAGGACACTCTGCCTGTCACCGTTATGGAGATGATGTTGCTGTCACTGTTTTGGGAGTCCTGGATTGTTACTGTTATTAGAGCAATGTTTCTTTCCTTGTTTTGGAGCGCTGTGGCTGTCACTGTAATGGGGGCACTGTGGCTGTCATTGCTACTGACATACTGTTATTGTCAGTGGCATAATGGTTGCCATTTTTACAGGGTTAGTGTCACTTGCAATAAAAAGGGACACAGCACTACATATAGGGGCATAGTTATGGCCATAGCACTTGCTATGGGGACCAAAGTTTGGGAGGTCCTAATTTGGGGCAGGAACATGGTGGCTTTTTGCTGTAATGTGGGTTTTCATATATTATGTGTATATAAACCTAATTACTGTTGCTTATGCTGCAGTTTTATTTTCTGTCACTAGTTGGTGGGGGCCCCATCTTATTTTGCCATGGGTCCCTATGAATTAGAGTTATGCCCCTGGATTCATACACAGCCATGACAGAACCTGCCAAAGACTTATGTTTACTAGTGGTATTTTATTTTGGCCCTCACCCTCCCACCAGGAAGTATCTTTCCAAAAACACATTTTTGCTCTTCTAGTTTGTTATCATTCCTGGACCTTAGTAGAAAAGTTTTGACTGAGCTGCTGCTTCCTCAGTTTATCACAAATTTATGATCACGGTTGATGTTTTCAAACCAGTACATGATCATTCCAGAGATGGGAGTTCCTCAAATAACTTTTTCACCCCATCTTTACACAAACGGATACCTGGAGTTCAAACAGTTGAAATCATTTTTGGCAGCACAGCCTGGTTCAGGAGTCAGGAGATCTCTGAAATCATAAACTGCTCCAGGGAGTCTTTGGAGAGCAGAATTCTGAAGACCTTCATCCTCAAAAATACATGACCACAAATGTAAAAAAAACATCTTTTTTTAATGAGTTGGAGCTACACCGGTTCTTGAACTTAGTTCTCTACTGGCTGCTTCTTGTGCTGACAGAATGCAATGGTTAAAGGGGTTTTCTGAGATCTTTTTACTGATGACCTATCTGATCAGTGGGGTTCTGACTCCAGGGACTCCTGCCGATCAGCTGTTCGAGAAGGCACTGGCGCTTGCAGTAGCCTTCTCACAGCATTCCCTGATCCCATTCATTAGTTGTATGTCCTAGGCGCAGAGGTAGCTCCCCCACTTACTCAGTGGGGGGGACTTTATAGTGAGGGGAATATTTGAAAGTTGACGGATCTTTACATATGTCTAGAGATCATATTCCAGTTTAAATCTGGCATAAACCTACTCGCCTAGTCTATTTCCTAGCATATTATGAAAAAAAAAAAGAAGTGCACTATGGGCAGGACTATCGATATAAGGGTGCATTCACACGACCCATTCATTTCACATGTGGACAGCAACCGCAGATAAGAATAGGCATTCTCTATATAGCGCTGGCCGCGTGCGTTCGGCATTTTGCATTTTTGCCGGTATCCATGTTTTGCGGATCCGCAATTTGCAGACTGCAAAACACTTAGAGTCGTGTGAATGCACCCTAAGAAATATGCTGCGACAAGAGCTGTTTCCCTCTAGTGCAGTGTTTCCCAACCAGTGTGCCTCCAGCTGTTGCAAAACTACAACTCCCAGCATGCCGGAGAGCCTTTGGCTGTGCGGGCATGCTGGGAGTTGTAGTTTTGCAACAGCTGGAGGCACACTGGTTGGGAAACACTGCTCTAGTGGTTGTGCCTGTTAAGTAGGGGTCAGTTGGTTGCTGCACACTTGGATAACACTTGCCATGTCCTGAGTGAGGCCCGGATGTCAGCAAGGAGAATGCACAGAAGAACACAGTTGTGATTGACTTGACAAACGGACTGGGACGGACCTGAAACGCGTTGGGATACAACTAATAAAGCCTTCACCATATCTCTTGACCCGGGGCTTCGTCTCATAGCTGTGCCACTATCAAGTCCTTCTTCTGTTTATTGTTCTTATTTTGCCCACTTAATAAAACTGGCAAACATAGCATAAAATCACAAAAAGTCCCACATTCTTTTTTTTTTACACCAGAAAACTATCTCCATAACTTACAACCAATGTGAACACAGAACTTGCTCTGGTGATCTGCCTTATGAGAAATGCAATATACACCAGGTTTTAGATGGTAGTGTGCTGTAAGAAAACTAATCGTAACATTGCATTGTAGGAGCTGAGCCAAGCTGTTGGGGTTTTGTCTGACAACAAACTTGCTGACTGTTTCTAATGATGACCAGCTAAATACTGGAGCATAGTATAGGTCGTAAGTCGGGATCAATACAAGATAAATACAAGCCCTTGGACATGGACCAACTAAACAGATTCTTATCAGGAACTAACCATTAGGCCACATTTAGACAACCGTATTTCTGAGTCCGCACCCGTTCCTTAATTTTGTGGAATGGGTGCGGACCCATTCATTTCAATAGGGTTGTAAAAGATGCAGACAGCACACCATGTGCTGTCCGCGTCCGTAGTTCCGCGACACCGCAAAAAATATGGAGAATGTCAGCATTTCTATATATGGCTGGCCCTGTGCGTTCCGCAAAATGCGGAACGCACATGGCCAGTATCTGTGCTTTGCAGATCTGCATTTTTCGGAACACAAAACACTTCCGGTCATCTGAATGTAGCCTTAAGCAGAGGGGAGAGCTGCATTTACATGCTGCAATCATCCCCTTTGTAAAGGGAAGAGTGAGCGCTACTGTGATTGTTCATTCCCTTAGAAAATCTGTTTGCTCATTAATCAGGTGATGATGACACATTTACACAGGCCAGTTGTTGGGAGGAAGCATTCCTAGGAACGCCGATTCTCAGTAATTGCCCCATTCGTCAGCCCGTGTCATAGGATTTTAGCAAAATTTATAAATATAGTTACCAGCCTTTCTGTGTAGTTTTGTCTTAAGCACAACTTTTTTGTGTAGTGCTTCCGTGGGGTTCCGTGCACCGACCTTCCGGATGGCGGACCTTTTTAAGTGAATGTATTTTGTGGACCCACTGTACAGGCCTCGCCGGCACATGGTTGTCTGTATGAGCCCTTAGGCTGTGGTAGAAAGGTATCTTCCTTACTGATCCCAGGCAATCCATTGAGAAGGTCCTGCTCTGAGGCCAGTATATTGATGAAACTGGCATGGCTTCAGAGAGGAATTGGATAAGATTGTCTCCCACCTAGACTCAAACAACTACAATGCCAGACTTACGCAGGGCCGTCTTTACCAAGAGGCAAAAGGGGCAGCTGCCCCGGGCCCAGTTGCTCCTGGGGGGCCCAAGGCAGCTGCCTCTTGAGCCCTGCTAGCTACTGCCCCGGGTGTCAAGGTGTCAGCTACACAGGGGGTGCTGCCATGCCATGCTGCCGGTGTTCTGCCGAAAGTCTATAGTTTGCCGAAAGTCTATAGCGGAAGTCATGTGGCGCGCTGCGCAAGCGCACAAGCGTACTTCAGCGAAGCATTCCTGCAGCACCGCGCATGCGCACACTTAAGGGTATAGATTTCTTAAAGTAACAGTCATCTCCATTAATCTACATTAATTTGTATCCTCGCGGGCTCGCTTCACTCGCCACGCATCGGGCTCGGCCTCGCTGCGCTCGGCATTTAGTAAAACGGACTCTATGCCGCCATTGATAGTAAAGAAGGAAATGGATAGTAAAGAAAGAGATGGATAGTCTCTTTCTTTACTATCCATTTCCTTCTTTACTATCAATGGCGGCATAGAGTTAGCTTTACTAAATGCCGAGCGCAGCGAGGCCAAGCCCGATGCGTGGCGAGCGAAGCGAGCCCGCGAGGGTACAAATTAATGTAGATGCTGTATTTTACTGGCGGGGACCGTCACTTTAAGACGATGATTCGGATGATTTGTGGAAGTGCGCTTGTGCGCTTGCGCAGCGCACCACGTCACTTCCGCTATAGACTTTCGGCAAGCTATAGAGATCTGGCAGAACACCGGCACTGAGTCCAGGCATCATGATCGTACTGTGTTAAAGTTGTGATCAGGACCTTAATGACATCATCACCACGTGACCAGTAACCTAGCAATTACTGGTCACATGGCTATGAGGTCATCACAGGTCCTACCAGGAGTGTTGGAGCTTTTTTGTGTGAAGATTACATCAGAAAAAGGTGACAGGGGCTGTTATGTTAATATACTGTAAACTACTGTATAGTGGTGGGCTGTATACTGTGTGGGGGCCTGTATACTGTGGGGGGCTGTATACTGTGTGGGAGCTGTATACTGTGTGGTGGGCTGTATACTGTGTGGTGGGCTGTATACTGTGTGGGGGCCTGTATACCTTGGGGGGGGCTGTATACTGTGGGGGGCTGTATACTGTGTGGGGGCCTGTATACTGTGGGGGGGCTGTATACTGTGTGGTGGGCTGTATACTGTGTGGGACTGTATACTGTGTGGGGGCCTGTATACTGTGGGGGGGCTGTATACTGTGTCGTGGGCTGTATACTGTGTGGTGGGCTGTATACTGTGTGGGGGCCTGTATACTGTGGGGGGGCTGTATACTGTGTGGTGGGCTGTATACTGTGTGGTGGGCTGTATACTGTGGGGGGGCCTGTATAGTGTGGGGGGGCCTGTATAGTGTGGGGGGCTGTATACTGTGGGGGCTGTATACTGTGTGGGGGCCTGTATACTGTGTGGGGGACTGTGTACTGTATACTGTGGGTGCGGTATAGTGTGGAGTGCTATACTGCTGTACTGTATAGTGTGGGGGGCTGTATCGTGTATAGTTTGGGGTGCTGTATACAGTGAGGTGTTGTATACTGTGAGGTGCTGTATACTGTGGGCTACTATACTGCTCTACTATATACTGTGGGGTACTGTATAGTGTGGGGTGCTATACTGCTCTACTATATACTGGCGTGATTGCCTAAGGTGTGGGAAGGTGGGATCCAGGGGGCCCAAGTAAATTTTTGCCCAGGGTCCAATCAATATTAAAGACGGCCCTGCTTACAAGGCAGACGAAATGCGCGTCAGCTCTGGTGGGCTAGCTTAGCTTAGTAGTATACTTGGTAATTCCTTACACTGTGTACAATTTTTCTCTAGGCACTGTTCCTTTAAAGGGATTGTTTCACTTCAGCAAATGGCATTTATCATGTAGATAAAGTTCATGCAAAGCACTTACTAATGTATTGTGATTATCCATATTCCTCCTTTGCTGGCTTGATTCATTTTTCCATTTCATTAGACACTTACGACCCTGCAATCCAGCAGAGGTGGCCCTGCTTGCACACTATAGGAAAAAGTCCTATGCATGCTCCCGCGGTCCTGGCCACCAGAGAGGCCAGAGTTATTTCCTATAGTGTGCAAGCATGGCCACTGCTGCTGGACTGCAGGGTGGTCATAACCATGGAAACGAGGAGTGTAATAATAAGATGGAAAATTAATCCAGCCAGCAAAGGAGGCAAAATGGACAATCACAATACATTATTACCGTAGTACCTAAAACTTTCTCTACATGATAAATGCCATTTGCTGAAGTGAGACAACTTCTTTAATACATTTGTGAATTGGTTTTGTATATGGCCTCATGCACACGACAGTTATTTTTATCGGTCCGCAAAATGGGGTTCCGTTGTTCCGTGATCCGTTTACGTTTTTGTTTCCGTGTGTCTTCCTTTATTTTCGAAGGACCACCAGACATAAAGGAATGTAAAAAAAAGTCTAAGACAGGTTTGCCATGCAAATAATAGGAAAAAAACGGACGCGGACGCGGATGACAATCTTGTGTGCCTCCGTGTTTTTTAGCGGTCCCATTGACTTGAACGGACTGGAACCACGGATCACGGACGCGGATGGCAAACGGTGCATTAGCCGAGTTTTCAACAGACCCATTGAAAATCAATGGGTTCGTAGAAAATCAAGAAAAACGGTGCAACGGTCACGGAATAAAACAACGGTCGTGTGCATGAGGCCTAAGTCTAATAATTATCACTGATCTGATGATCTGTGATGGCTGTTGGCTCACTCTTTGTAGATATTTTTATTTCATGTATTTGGCTTATTTGTGTGTTTCTCATGAGTTTCTGGTGGCATTACATTTTTTTATGTTCTCATCTACCGTAGGTTGACCAGGAATTTCGCCCATGACCTGAGCATTCCCACCATATAATTTACAACGTTTATGAGATGCCATTTGGAGGATTACGTATTTGAAAGGCAAGCAATTGATATGAAATCTAACTTCCAGGAGATGGGGTATAGCAATAGATCAATCCATAGGGCATACAGGAGGGATATGGCAGCAGTCAATCATCTCATCTAGAGCTCACTGCAGTCACAAGCCTAAATTTAAATTTTAAAATGTAGCTTCTGTAAGGGATCAGCTCTTTTTCGGGGGACAGTGGCTCACTTAGCTGTGAACCTGGAGTGGTGCTCTAGTCTAACTTGAAATCACCGCTTGTACACCAGCCCCCCAGGCTGTAGAAATGTCAGTCCAAATACGAGTCCCTTTGGGGGATTGTGGCCCAGCAGTCCTCCCGACTGTGGCCTTGTGACCCTTGAGCCCCAGGCTTCACGGCGTCCCCCAAATGTTCTGGCTAGCACCTAGCCCTGTGGCCCCTCAGCCAGCCCGGCTGAGACCACTTGTATAGAGCCTCCAGCAGGACTCTTTTGCAGTCTGGGCTGGGCTCTTATCCCAGACTTATTGTGGCACCTGGTGCTGCCTCAGATCTGATGATTGCCGGGGAAGACATGGAAACTCCTGCCATAAATCTCCCCTAGCAGCCATGAGGCCTGTCACTGCCCCACAGTTCCCTGTGGAATTGTTTTACAAAGACATCTCAACCATATGGTGTGCATCTGTGTTCACGTCTTATTTAAAGGGCATATGTATTCACATACTTTCACATATTAGACATGGAGTTGTTTTCCGCACTGAGACATAAAACATATACGCTACGTTATATAATGATTGTGTTGTTATCAGAATCATTCTCTTGAACAGTTAATGAGACTAAATCTGGGTGTACACGAGATGAAGGTTGACCAAACCTACATAAGTGGACTTGGCCAACGACTCTTCCCTGATGGCAGATTTTGGAGGAAAGAGGGATTGCAGCATGCCAGGGCTCCCTAAGGATGATGCGGGCGTGAGTGATAAGGTGCCGAGAATAGTAGTACTCCCGGTTTAGTTGTCCCTTGGGGTCGGCAGTGCAGTGGATGGGAAGACAGCACGAAATCCTCCGGGGCACTCTCGGTTGCAGGGAACACCAGCCAGATGGAAGTTGAGGTGCCCCTTGATGGTGGTGATGTTTAGGGTGCTTGTGGCGGCTGGGCCCTTGTGTTCGTGACGCCAACACCGTTAGGTGCAAAGGTTGAGAGTAGTAGTAGTAAGAATGAGAAGTCGTAGTTGTAAACCAGATCAACATTTACTGACAATCAATAGTTTCTGGACAGTTGCTACTGTTCATCAATGGAAAGCTTTTGTAAGCATAAAAAGTTCAATGGTGATCCTATTATCAGGCAGTGGCAGTTGTCAATGGAGGGATTCTTCAAATGCTGATACTTTACAGGCAAGGATCCAGGTGGTAATTTTACTCTTTACACTCTTTACAGCACTCTGGCACTAAAGATGCTAATATATATATATTTGCTATGAGCTATCCTTTAAGGGTGATCTCCCTTGTGGCAGGCAAACACATCTGCTTCATTATTTGGCAGGATATACTTATAAGTAGGCTTTTCCACTATGACGCGGAGGGCTTGTGTAGTGGATAAGGACAATTATGGCCTTAATCATCCAGTTGTGTCCAGGCACTGGGAAAGCTACTCCTGGTCACTTGTACTAATGAGATCCAAGCTGTTACCCTCGCTAGGCTCTCTGCATCTTGGTGTATAGACTCACTGTCTGGTGCTTGTCTTTTGTAGATATCTTCTCTAGGCTTGCTCAGGGCCCAGAGGAAAGTGAGGCAGCTACATGGTGTCTTTCTCCTCCATGAACTTGCTTCTCCTTACGGTCCATTCACACATCCGTGTGTGTTTTGCGGATCCGCAAAACACGGACATCGGCAATGTGCGTTTCGCATTTTGCGGACCGCACATCGCCAGCACTATAATAGAATATGCCTTATCTTGTCCGCAATTACAGACAAGAATAGGACATTTTTTTCGGGAACGGAACGGAAATGCGGAGCCGGAAGTGCGGGTCCGCATTTCTGGATCCAGGTAGCACATCGTGCGGCCCCATAGAAATAAATGGGTCTGCAATTCCGTTCCGCAAAATGCGTAACAGAATTGCGGACGTGTGAATGGACCCTTACTCTGACTACATTCTAATCCCAACCCACACAGCTAGACACCCCCCCCCCCCCCCCCCCACTATATATATTACGTGGTGCCAGCACCACCTAGGGGCGAATGGATGCAAATGACATTACCAGCCAGAAGATAGGAAATACCATACAATACAATTACAGATGTTTGAAGCGTCCCTTTTACACACATATGTGGGACACTGCAGGATTTTAGCAGAATAACTACTATATTGTACATATTTTTATAGATCTCGTATTAAAGTGGTTCTCTGAGCTTTCTTGAAAATCTTATTGTGTACAGACCTGTAGATGGAAGCTACTCTGCTCAATACTTACCCCTCCATTGCTTTTGTCTCTGCTGCACATGTCCGCCGAGACTGGATGTGGGCTCTTCCCCTCAGGTCCTGACAGGATACTGTATATGCAGAATCATCAACACATCCGGTCGGGACCTGAGTGGAAGAGCCCGCAGCCGGTCTGCACAGTTTTTATGATTCAGGACTTCTTGTGGTACAGGGTTGGAATGACCCAACAGAGTACCAAAGGATTCTCTGGTGGGCCCATGCTCTAATGCCATTGGGGCCCCAAAGACCCAAGAAAAAAAAGACACTTAGTGCCAATCACTTGCCACTAGGATGCATTTTTTTATTTAAATACTATTATTTATTGATGATATAAGGGCAGGCCCTAAGAATCATTTCCTCTGGTGAGCCCAGGGACCCCCAGTCCTACCCTGTTGTGGTATATTGCAATTCTGTGTAAGATTATAATAATGTCTAGATTATCAAATGTCAGATTGAAAGAATTATATACTGTAGGCTGGGTTTTAAAAAAAATTACAACACAAACCGCATTGCAAAAACTATATGCATTTGTACTGTGATTGCCACGGTTTTGAGAGCCACTTAAAGGGGTTCTGCAGTTTTTTAAACTGATGATCTATTCTCTGGATAGATCATCAGCATCTGATCGGCGGGGGTCACTGGACTTCCGGTAAACAGCGAGAAGGCCGCGGCGCTACTGCCAGCGCCGCTGCCTTCTCAAACAGCTGATTGGCAGGGGTCCCGGGTGTCGGACCCCCGCCGATCAGATGCTGATGATCTATCCAGAGGATAGATCATCAGTTAAAAAAAAACTGCAGAACCCCTTTAAGTGCCATTTTTACAGGCAAAACACATTTGTTTTACTTGTAAAAGCCACAGTCACTATAAAAGACATACATTTTTTACGATGTGGTTTTCATTGCATTTTTTTTCTTGCAAAAGTGTAAACCCACCCATAAGAGTCACACAGCAAGATACCTATGGTTACATATGAACCATTAGATATACAGCAACATTATTTTGCTGCATTTTTATCTTTTTACAATGCCTGAAGCCAACTACCTTATTTACCATTATTCATCAGGCCGAAATATCTACCCATATAATTAAGTGAAATTATGGTAATCCTCAGAGGTATCCTGTACAAACAATTTCACTGCCTTAGCAGTGTCAGTAGATTGTGCACAGAACAGCCAAAGATCATATTGACTGTGTATAAGTGAATAGGGGCCACACTGTTACCAAATATATATTAATTACACGGGCAAATATTATTGCATAAAAAAAATGCTACTTTATTAGGACATAAAGTAATGAACATCCCTGCAGAAGTATTCTGTGGAAACAATCTGACTTCCTTAGGTTGGGTCCACATCTAATTAATGTATACAGAAAATGTATACATTAACGGATGCCTCAGACGGATGCCATACACTGGCATCCGTCACCATAGAGTTCCATGTTTTTTATCTGCAGGATGGAAAAGCGGTGGGGTGCTACGCTTTTGTATCCCTTTTTTTCCCAATGTATGTTAGGCTACTTTCACACTAGCGGCAGCCTTCTCTGGCAGGCTGTTCCGGCAGCCTGCTGCCGCTAGTGCACCGTGCCACCGGAGGTCCGCTCCGGCCCCATTGACTATAATGGGGGCGGGCCAGAGATGGATTATCCTACTAATTTACAACTCTTATGTCTTACAGCACATATCTGGAGGACTTGTTTTTTCACTTTCTGTGGGTGGGCAACAGCTTGTCACATGAGACCATCAAGCATCCACATCTCCCAGCATTCAGTGCAAGTAGCTTTTGGTAAAGGGGTTGTCTTACTAAGACGAGATGACAGACAGTTAGGCCCACCAGCCGGCTGGGTTTCTGAGTTAGGGAAACAACATAACTGAATGTGCTATACTGTTTCTAGAGCTCCCATGCACTGCAATGGAAGCTAATGAAATAGCAAGCACTGTTGTGCTCCACTCGGGGACGTAGCTAAAGGCTCATGGGCCCTGGTGCAAGAGTTCAGATTGGGCCCCCCTTCCCTCAGTGCTTTGTGGCCAGGGGCAGGGAAGCACATAGCCTTCTTGCTGCCTGAGGCAAAAATTGAAATGGCACCCCCGTGGCAAATTCTTGACCTTACCCATTCCCTCCAGCCAGAGGTGTAACTTGACCTGCATGCACTTTCTATAATGCCAGTGTATTCTTATATGGCACAAGAGTCTTTGGGCCCCCTCAGGCTCCTTGGCCTGGTAGCGACTGCTACCTCTACACGCCCTATAGCTACGCCCCTGGCTACGCTGCTTGCCGGACGGCTGGTGGTCAAGACTGTGTCTCATCTCCCCTTAGTAAGGCCTCTTGCACATGAACGTGCCGTATTTTGCAGCCCGCAAATTGCGGATTCGCAAAACAAAGATGCCGCCCGTGTGCCTTCCACAATTTGCAGAACGGAACAGACGGCCCATTATAGAAATGCCTATTCTTGTCCGCAAAACAGACAAGAATAGGACATGATCTATAATTTTTGCAAGGGCCACGGAACGGAGCAAACGGATGCGGACAGCACACGGATAGGTGTCCGCATCTTTTGCGGCCCCATTGAAGTGAATGGGTCCGCACCCGAGCTGCAAAAAATGCAGCTCGGATGTGGAACCAGACCACGGTCGTGTGCAAGAGGCCTATTGGCGAGTTAATGGTCTCAACTGATGAGCTGCTGCCCACCCACAGAAAGTGAAGAAACAAGTCCCCCAGATATGTACTGTAAGAAATAGGAGTTTTAAATTAGTGGTATAATCCATTTAATTTTACAAAATCATTCTCACATCTCCCATCCCAGTCACTGGTAATTAGCTATTTAGGTATCATACGCACAATCATTGAAAAGCACAGTTCAGTTATCACCACGCTAGGTGTTTTTATTGAACTAGAGTCCCTTGACATTTAGCAGATCATAGGGTATGTCCCTGCTGGGACCCTCAGCAATTAGCTGTATTCTGTAGGGGATCCTGCGAGCAATTAATTCCCCAGCAGCACCACTGTAGAATCTATGAAGCATTACATAGTTCGTACTGCCATAGATGTTTCCAGAGGGAAAAATACTCTTTGTAGCTGCTCCCTGCCCTGGTATCGATAATTGTCTAGAATGAGGGATCCCTTTTATCTTCAGGATGGCCATTATTAGATTGGTGGGTAAGTCGATGGGGTTCCATCTCTTGGCACTCTTGCCGATCAGCTGTTTGAAAGTGTCACAATGCTCAGGTTAGTAGCGTAGCCAACCTATTGTTTACATCGGGTTTTATACTGTTTTTTCTGTTTTTAGTGGCTGTGTTTGGTATTGTAGTTTTATCCTATTCCAATTGCTAAAAAAATTTTTAAAAAAGCCTTTACAATTTTTGCAAACCATTCAGTAACTTTTCTTTGACTGGTTTTAAGTAGTGATGAACAATGTAGTCTAAGCCAGTTTTACTGGTGAGCAGTTGGTTGAAGACTTTAATCCTTTCGGATATTGCCTAGTTTAAATTTTTCATTCCAAGAGCCATAATTATTTTTGCTTTCTGTTCACACAACTATATAAGGCTTGTTTTTTGCAGGACAAGTTGTACTTATTAATGGGACTGTTTATTTTACCATTGATTGTAATGGAAAACGGCAAATAAAAATTCTTTGTTGGGGAAACTGGACAAAAACAAACTGAAAAAATGGCATGGTATTAAACAGGCAGGAAGTGCTCAAACCCATACGCAGTTGTGCATGTGTATACAGGGGAGCAGATCCTGCACTTGTGGCCCGTTGCTAATGGTGATCCCCAGCAAAAATACATACAGTGAAGCAGCGGACCAGAAGTACCGCAATAAACATCCTACACAAGGTAGCAATTATGTGGATGTAATAATCAGTATAACAATATAATAATATTTTCAAAGACAGGTCTTACTGCGGTCTTACTAAACTCTCAAACTGATGTTAAAATTGAGAGATTAGCCAACATATCCTACTATGGAGGACATGTCTGAGCCCGTGCACCGCGCCAAGGTTTCTCAAGTAGCTCGGGTCCTAACGCTCACCTACCTGGGCCATATGGGCAATACCAGGAGCAAGTGGGCTAATTACAGGAGCGTAAGGTCCGACTCACAGACAACTCGCCAGTTACCTCCAGTATGTAGCCATGCTAGCAATGGGAGGAGGGAGGAGTCTGCGAGTCCCACTCAAGACTGGCTGATATGGCCCAGGCCTCACAGGTGCACCTAAATGTAGCCTGTGGATAGAAAACAGACATGTAGAAGCATAGAAACATAGAATATGTCGGCAGATAAGAACCATTTGGCCCATCTAGTCTGCCCAATATACTGAATACTATGGATAGCCCCTGGCCCTATCTTATATGAAGGATGGCCTTATGCCTATCCCATGCATTCTTAAACTCCACTGTATTTGCAGCTACCACTTCTGCAGGAAGGCTATTCCATGCATCCACTACTCTCTCAGAAAAGTAATACTTCCTGATATTACTTTTAAACCTTTGCCCCTCTAATTTAAAACTATGTCCTCTTGTAGCAGTTTTTCTTCTTTTAACCTTTCCTGGTAAGTTTTATCCTGCAATCCATGTACTAGTTTAGTAGCTCTTCTCTGAACTCTCTCCAAAGTATCAATATCCTTCTGGAGATATGGTCTCCAGTACTGCGCACAATACTCCAAATGAGGTCTCACTAGAGCTCTGTAGAGCGGCATGAGCACCTCCCTCTTTCTACTGGTAATTCCTCTCCCTATACACCCAAGCATTCTGCTAGCATTTCCTGCTGCTCTACAAGGCAAAGCTTGTTAAGAGCTCATTTGCATTTCCTCCCTCCCAGAATTCCAGAGGAGCATGTATGGCCTATAAGTCTCCTCACACTGATTAAGGTGCTCTCTCCCTAAGGATAGTTAGTTCCCCCCTTGCTCGGACACAGGCCTCCTACCCAGTTAAGCCAGTACTCTCTGCTCTGCACTGATGAGTGGCAATCACCCCGAAACAGCTGTCTGCAGATGAGGTGCTGGCTTATTTAATATCCAAGTCATGTCTCAAGGCTTATTTTAAGAGCTGAATATTGACTTATATGATAGCTGCCTTACATCTGGTGGCATTAGAGGCAAAGCTTGTTAAGAGCTCATTTGCATTTCTTCCCTGCTGCTCTATGACATTGTCTGCCTACCTTTAAGTCTTCTGAAATAATGACCCCTAAATCCCTTTCCTCAGATACTGAGGTTAGGACTGTATCACTGATTTTATATTCTGCTCTTGGGTTTTTACGCTCCAGGTGCATTATCTTGCACTTATCAACATAAAATTTTAGTTGCCAGATTTTTGACCATTCCTCTAGTTTTCCTAAATCCTTTTCCATTTGGTGTATCCCTCCAGGAACATCAACCCTGTTACAAATCTTTGTGTCATCAGCAAAAAGACACACCTTACCATGTCCTCAATAGTAGGATATGTTGGCTAATCTCTTAATTTTAACATCAGTTTGAGGGTTTAGTAAGACCGCAGAGTGCACTTGTCTTTGCAAATATTATCATATTGTGAAACTGGAGAAAAACACAATTCTGCCAAGGTTTTTTGGATTTTAATATTACGGCGTTCACTGCTAAAAATGACATGGCGTTGACATGGCATTCCTTTTCTGCTGCCAGTAGGATTACGGTGATACCAAATTTGTATAGGTTATATTTTGTTATACTGTTTGCATCTCCATACCTTTTGTATATTTCTGTCTACAGAGCTGTATGTGGGATTGTTTTTTTTGCAGGGCATGGGGGGATGAGGTGACAAAAAAAAATTTTATACAGTATTCACCGCACAGTAAAAATATTTTAATAGTTTATGCATTTTGAGGAACGAGTGAAACGTTTTCAAGAAATCTACAGTAAGTCCAGTTGCCTTGATTTATTCTTTACAGATATGCATTTTGAGGCACAGTTTATTGTTTATTTATTTTTATCTATAAATTAGGGATGGGGGGTAGATTTGAATTTTTATATTTTTTTATATTTGTTTATATCTTTTTCTTTAACTTTTTTTTACTTTTTTTCAAGTCCCCCTAGGGGACTGGAACCTGCGATTCTATGATCTCTTCTACAATAGACTGCAATGATTTACCAGGCAGGGCGCCATAAGAATGCATTGCTGTGGTAGCCTCGGGCAGCTTCATAGATCTCCGTGTGGGGGAGAAGTTCAGACCGGGGAGAGGACGCTCCTGGGGAAAGCTCCCTTAGATGCCATGGTCACAAATAACCACAGCATCTGAGCGGTCAAATGACGAGGATTGACGTAATTGCTGAAGTTTGTAATTGAGGCCGGGTGAAGGCAGTATCACACAGCTGACTTCTGTCACATATGGAGTGGGTTCAATATGTGAGCCCGCTCCATACTCCTTACAGCACACCATGATGTAACTATATGTTGTTGTGCATGTAAGGGTTGAAGTAGGTTTTCAGGCTCAGCATATTGATAGCCTATGCTTAGCATAGGCCATCAACACCAGATGGGTGGGCATGAGTGTAACTATCAGGGAATCCAAAAAATAGAAAATGTGACACGGTCCTTATATACCGCAACTCCACCAGCCGACTATTAAATTTGCACTTTCCCCCGTGTATTCATTGGACCAAAATAGATTAAACAGCTCTTTTATTCATAAATCCATTTGATATTCCTTAAAAAGATAAAATTCAGTAACACGTTATATATTCCTTTCCATATAGCAACATCCACAAGATCTGGAGCAGCAATATTGTACACAACTAAAGAGCAAAATCTCAGGGGACATGCCCCCTTTGTCAAGCACTGTTTAATCTATTTTGGTCAGTGGAATATACGTGTGAAAGTGTGACTATCAGAGTAACAGGCATAACAGCTGCTATCCTGCCCAATAACTAATGGAGCCCATCTATATGGACAATGGAAGAGTGCATTTATTTTTTCATTTTGTGTACAATATGCACACTATTGTGATATCACTTTGTGCATTATCCCTGAGCAATCAGAAAGCCAACATAATCATAAGCTTCTCATGTTCTGAACTTAAAGTGTGATCATGGTGGAGTGGGGCCCCAAGCCATGTTTTTCTCTGAGGCCACATGGGTCCTAGTTAGGCCCTGTGGGTGGGAGTACCAGTTAGCACCCGCCATTATGCTGTCTGAAGAGGCCACAGCACTCATGGAAGTCATATGGCCTCATCATTGTTTACCTTGGTCTGTTGACCAGCATATAGATTATCCCGATTCTGATCTAAGGAAAATCCTTTAATAATATCTCCAGAATATAAGTAAAACATAAATAATAACTTTACCATGGCTTAGGACACAGTACATTGCTTCCAAAAGCTTACACTATAGTGATTGTCTTAAAACAAGAGCACATTACAGGAACATTTTGGTATGGGGACAGGAGCCATCTAACACAGGGTTCCTGTTGATGGCACTTTGAGCTCCGGTCAAATAGACTGTGTTATTTGGAAATAAACCAAAGATTCATCAACATGACTTTACCTGCCTGGCACAATGAATTATACCTCTGACAAGTTTGTTTTCCTGCAGCACAAGGTCATGGTAGCAAAGTGTTTTCCACAGGCAGAAGCACATAAATGACAATGTCCTGTACAAGAAGCATTCACCATGGATGGAGAAGTAGGACAGTTACTTCTATAAGAGTTCCTACTGTATCTTCATGAACATAAAGGACCCTAAGAGCAGAGTTTTCTCTTAGTCGAGTACAGTTATGAGTTCAATATCAATTAGGGGAGAAGTGTTAGTCCAATCTCTGAAGGCAATGCAGCAGTCTTGATACACCAAAGCCAGATCTGAGGGTTTTTTAAAATAAAATAATATATATATACAGTACAGACCAAAAGTTTGGACACACCTTCTCATTTAAAGAGTTTTCTTTATTTTCATGACTATGAAGGCATCAAAACTATGAATTAACACATGTGGAATTATATACATAACAAACAAGTGTGAAACAACTGAAAATATGTCATATTCTAGGTTCTTCAAAGTAGCCACCTTTTGCTTTGATTACTGCTTTGCACACTCTTGGCATTCTCTTGATGAGCTTCAAGAGGTAGTCCCCTGAAATGGTATTCCAACAGTCTTGAAGGAGTTTCCAGAGATGCTTAGCACTTGTTGGCCCTTTTGCCTTCACTCTGCGGTCCAGCTCACCCCAAACCATCTTGATTGGGTTCAGGTCCGGTGACTGTGGAGGCCAGGTCATCTGCCGCAGCACCCCATCACTCTCCTTCATGGTCAAATAGCCCTTACTTTCAAAGTTTTCCCAATTTTTCGGCTGACTGACTGACCTTCATTTCTTAAAGTAATGATGGCCACTCGTTTTTCTTTACTTAGCTGCTTTTTTCTTGCCATAATACAAGTTCTAACAGTCTATTCAGTAGGACTATCAGCTGTGTATCCACCTGACTTCTCCTCAACGCAACTGATGGTCCCAACCCCATTTATAAGGCAAGAAATCCCACTTATTAAACCTGACAGGGCACACCTGTGAAGTGAAAACCATTTCAGGGGACTACCTCTTGAAGCTCATCAAGAGAATGCCAAGAGTGTGCAAAGCAGTAATCAAAGCAAAAGGTGGCTACTTTGAAGAACCTAGAATATGACATATTTTCAGTTGTTTCATACTTGCTTGTTATGTATATAATTCCACATGTGTTAATTCATAGTTTTGATGCCTTCAGTGTGAATCTACAATTTTCATAGTCATGAAAATAAAGAAAACTCTTTTATTGAGAAGGTGTGTCCAAACTTTTGGTCTGTACTGTATATAAAGGCTGAGAAGGTGTTGTAATGGCAACTAGACCCCATGCTTCATCAACTCTATATGTCTATTGACCGGCTCTGATAAATCTACATATTGGACAAGTGGGGTGACCCCTGATAAGAAAGACCTGGGGTTGAAGTGTCAGCCCGAAATGAGAGGCCTCAATACACAGTACAGTACTGTTATGTGAACCTGATGTTTTTGATGGGGAAGGGCAACAATTTAATGTATTTGAGGAGCTCCAGATTCTCCCTAACAAATTATGTTGGGTTAGAAAAGAGTTGGTACTGTTTGTTTGATCTATCAGGAGATGCCACCAGAGGTGTTTGGCAGCAGCTTTTTAAACTCTTGCCATTGAAAACACATACACAGTCGGCCAAACTGAGTGTATATGTGTATGTGGGAGTCAGGAGAGATCCAATCATGAGAAAAAATAAAAAGCATCATCTTTGAATTTTATGGTTTTACCTGTCAGAACATGAAAAATATCCATAGATGGCAATCACAGTCGAAGAATAAAACACAGCAGATTCCACTGTGTCATTATTTATTAATGAAAAATAAAGCCAAAATGGAAAAGACATGGGTGAAAACTAAGTGTAACCGCCACATGGTTGATTGTAGCTTCATTTCCCCTAAAGACGCCGCTTATAGCGGTGAAACATGTCGGGGAAGCTGCATCTTGAATGAATTTTTTAAAATTATGGCAGGGCAAACAAATGAACATTAGCACGGCGATCTGCAGACGCCGAGCACATATGCTCATATGATAGGAGCAGTATAGATAAAAATCGAGGTGCCAGTAACTTACGACCGGGGGAATCCTAGAAAGGTCTAAAATTACAAATTGCAAAGAGCACTCCCCGAAGGTCGATTAGCTTATAGAGTGTGGTCTAGGTGATAGAGTGACTGGTGTCGAATGACATTGCAGACATAAGAAACAACAATGATACAGACCACACACTACCTCCAGGTGGATATGCAAATAATTTCCTCCTGATTTATCAATAAAGTAGTGGCACACTATACATCCAGCCCCTATACAGCAGCCCTCCATATGTATTTTTAAATCCTCACCTTTGGTTTTCGTGTTTTGTTTATTGTTTTGAGAATAAAGAATAAAAGTTATATTTTAAATTTAAGACCAGAAACAGGAATTTATAGTCTCTGACTATTGAATTATTATTATTAACCTCCTGGGTTAAGTGGGTCATTTGAAATATTATATATCAACCGCCACATCATTCCAATCGGGTTGAGGTCTGGACTTTGACTGGGCCGTTGCAGCACCTTGATTCATTTCTTCTTCAGCGATTCTGTTGTAGATTTGCTGGTGTGCTTGGGATCATTATCCTGTTGCATGACCTAGTTTTAGCCAAGCTTAGCTGTTGGATAGATGGCCTCACATTTGACTCTAGAATACTTTGTTATACAGAGGAATTTCTGGTCCTTTCAATGACTGCAAGGTGTCCAGTTCCTAAGGCTCAGGTGCCATTATATATTAATATTTTCATATCTTTACTTGTAAGCGCAGAGCTAGTGCTGCAATAACAACACGCCGGGCCCCGAGTGGAAGGAGTGAGGGAGAGTGAGGGATTCACATCACTGCTGAATTGTACTATACACTGTGGGGTTCTTTACTGTATACTGCATACTGTGGGGTATTAGCATGTTATACTGTATACTGCATACTGTAGGGTACTATATACTGTGGGGTGCTATATTGTCACGGATGTTCCTGCGACAGGTGGCAGGAGATCGGTGAGACTGGCAACACGTGGTTTGTGTCATGGTCTTACCTTCTTGCTGTTCTCCTTCGTTTGACATGTGCTGGCGGCCATCTTGGTTTCTGGGTTTCTTGTAGCCTTCCACCCTGCGGCTCCTCCTTCCCACTGGGAGGAGCTGGATGCCTAGCTCATATATATAGGAGGTCTGTGGCTTCAGTTCCTTGCTTGGTCCTCCTGTGTTCACATGCTTCTAAGACTGCTGCTGCTTCTGGTTCCTGATCCTGGCTTCGTCTGACTACCCTGCTGGTTCCTGATCCTGGCTTCGTCTGACTACCCTGCTGGTTCCTGATCCTGGCTTCGTCTGACTACCCTGCTGGTTCCTGATCCTGGCTTCGTCTGACTACCCTTCTGGTTCCTGACCCCTGGCCTCTCAAAGACTCTGCTTCGGTTTCACCATCCGTTTGGACTTTTGCTTTACAGCTTTATTTTCAATAAAGCCTTCTTATTTTCACTTATTTCTTGTTGTACGTCTGGTTCATGGTTCCGTGACATTAGGACCAAGCCATGAATTCTGACGGTACAGGGCCATCCTCGCTACCCATGCTGGTTGCCAGACTTGATCAGCAGGATCACCTGTTGGGTCGGTTCGCTGTGGCGTTGCTAACCCTGCTTGAACGCACGGCTCATTTCGCTCCCGTTGCCGATGGGTCGGTTGTCGCTCCTACTGCCGCTCCGGTTGTTGCGCCAGAGTCTACCCCGACACCTGTTGTTGCGCCTGCGGTGTTTCGGGGTATGACCGGTTCTGCCCCTCTTCCACAGCGCTTTGGGGGAGAGCCAACTCAGTGCCGAGGTTTCCTTAACCAGGTGGGCATTTATTTCGAGTTGCTGCCACATGCCTTTCCTACTGAGAGATCAAAGGTGGGCTTCTTGATCTCGCTGCTCTCGGACAAGGCCTTGGCCTGGGCCAGCCCTTTATGGGAGAACAACAATCCGGTGGTTGCCGAGTTTTCCGGTTTTGTTGCTTCTCTTCGGAAGGTATTCGATGTGCCGGCTCGTGCTGCCTCTGCTGCGAAGCTCCTTATGTCCATCAGACAGGGTTCACGATCCGTAGCTGAATACGCCATTGAGTTTCGTACCCTGGCAGCAGAGGTGGGCTGGAATAATGAGGCTCTGGTCGCTGCTTTCTCTCATGGTCTCTCGGATGCCTTGAAGGATGAGGTTGCAGCTAAGGACCTACCAGTGGAGCTCGAGTCTCTTATTTCTTTCCTGATTTTGATTGACACCAGACTCAGGGAGAGACCTTCCTTTAAGGAGAGCCTGCGGAGGTCTTCTAACAGATTGGCGCCTACGTTTGCTGTCCCACCCGTGCCTCCCTCTCCTCCCACGCCTCCTGGGGATGACTTGTCTGGGGGTGAACCCATGCAGCTGGGGTTTGCTCGCCTGTCCGAGGGGGAGAGGGTACTCCGGAGACGCGAGGGCCGATGCATGTACTGTGGTCTCGGTGGGCATTTTCGGTTGGCATGTCCGAACCGTCCGGGAAAACGCTCGCACCTGAGATCCTGTCGGGGGCAGATCTTGGGTGGAGTCTCCTCGTCCCCGGTTTCCCGTGTTGACAAACCACTGATCACTGTTGTCCTCTCCTGGGTCGGGGGCTCGGTGACGACCCAGGCGTTGGTGGACTCTGGTGCTGGTGGTTTGTTCATTGATAGTGTGTTCGCTGCCGCCAATTCCATTCCTCTGCAGGCTCGAGGTTCCCCACTGGCTCTTGAGGCGATAGACGGCAGACCCCTTCTGCCGCCACACGTGACTCATGAGACCCTTCCAGTGGGGATAGCCATTGGTGCCGTTCACAGAGAGTCGGTCTGCCTCCAGGTTATTTCGTCTCCACACTACTCGGTGGTCTTGGGGTACCCCTGGCTCCAGAAGCATAATCCGACTTTCGATTGGAGATCGGCCGAGATCCTCTCGTGGTCACCGCAGTGTGGGGCTAGTTGCATCCATGGGTCTGTCAAGTTGCTGTGTACTTCCTCGGACTCTCTGTTGCCTCCTGAATACGAGGAGTACCGGGATGTATTCGATAAGGTGCGCGCGGTTGCCCTACCTCCGCACCGCCCATACGATTGTGCCATAGAGTTACAACCTGGTGCCGTTCCTCCTCGTGGCAAAGTCTATCCACTGTCGGTAGCGGAGAATGAGGCCATGGAGGAGTACGTGATGGAGGCGCTTTCACGCGGACACATTCGCAAATCCTCGTCCCCGGCAGGGGCTGGATTTTTCTTTGTGAAAAAGAAGGGCGGTGAGTTGAGGCCTTGCATCGATTACAGGGGTCTCAATCGCATCACGATCAAGAACGCTTACCCGATACCCTTGATTTCCGAGCTGTTCGATCGCCTTAAAGGGGCCACGGTCTTTACCAAACTCGACCTGAGGGCGGCATATAACCTGGTAAGGATCAAGGCGGGCGATGAGTGGAAGACCGCGTTTAACACCAGGACCGGTCATTATGAATCCTTGGTTATGCCCTTTGGGTTGTGCAATGCGCCCGCAGTCTTTCAGGAATTCATCAACGATGTTTTCCGTGACCTGTTGCAGCAGTGTGTGGTGGTCTATTTGGATGACATCTTGGTATATTCTGAATCCATGGAGGCCCACATTCTGGATGTCAGACGAGTGTTGCAACGGTTACGAGAGAACAAGCTGTTCGGTAAGCTTGAGAAATGCGAATTTCACCGATCCCAGGTAACCTTCTTAGGTTACATCATTTCCGCTGAGGGGTTCTCCATGGATCCTGAGAAGGTTTCGGCTGTCTTACAGTGGCCCCAGCCCAGTGGTCTTCGTTCCCTGCAGCGCTTTTTGGGCTTCGCCAATTATTATCGGAAGTTCATCAGGGACTTTTCCATGCTGGCCAAGCCTCTCACGGATCTGACCAGGAAGGGCAGTAATTCCCAGGTCTGGCCGCTCGAGGCCATCCGAGCTTTTGAGGCCCTAAAGTCCGCTTTTGTGTCGGCTCCGATTCTGTCGCATCCCAACCCTGGGTTGCCCTTTGTCCTCGAGGTGGACGCGTCTGAGACGGGAGTAGGCGCCCTTCTGTCTCAGCGTAGAACACCAGAGGGTCCTCTGCTTCCTTGTGGGTTTTACTCCCGGAAACTGTCTTCCGCGGAGTGCAACTATCAGATTGGTGACAGGGAGTTATTGGCCATCGTGCAGGCCCTTAAAGAATGGAGGCACTTGCTCGAGGGTTCGGTGGTCCCGGTTCTCATCCTGACGGACCATAAGAATCTGACCTACCTTTCTGAGGCCAAGAGATTGACACCACGTCAGGCCAGATGGGCTCTGTTCTTGTCACGTTTTAATTACGTGGTCTCCTACCTACCCGGTTCCAAGAACATCAGGGCGGATGCCCTATCACGGCAGTACTCCGAGCTGTCCAGGGAGGAGTCGATTCCGACTTCGGTCATACCTCCGAATCAGATCCTGGCCGCCATTCGCACCAGCCTGACCTCTCCCCTGGGTGAGCAGATTTTGGCGGCTCAGTCTGGTGCTCCCTCTGGGAGACCCAACGGCAGATGTTTTGTGCCTGAGGAGTTGCGCACTCGGTTGTTGCGAACCTACCATAACTCCAAGACCGCGGGGCATCCTGGAAAGAATCAGCTGTCCTGGGCTGTTTCACGTCTGTTCTGGTGGCCTTCCCTACGTTCCGACATCGCCGCATATGTAGCGGCATGCTCCGTTTGTGCCCAGAGTAAGTCCCCTCGGCACCTTCCGTTGGGCCTTCTGCAACCCATAGCCACCGGGGAGCGCCCATGGTCACACCTGGGGATGGATTTCATTGTGGACCTCCCTGCATCCCGAGGCCATACGGTCATTCTCATGATTGTGGATCGGTTTTCCAAAATGTGCCACTGTGTTCCTCTCAAGAAGTTACCCTCTGCACAAGAGTTGGCCACGATTTTTGCCAGGGAGGTCTTCTGGTTGCACGGTTTGCCCAAGGAGATTGTGTCGGATCGGGGGAGTCAGTTTGTGTCCAGGTTCTGGCGCGCCTTTTGCTCCCAGTTGGGGATTCATCTCTCCTTCTCCTCGGCCTACCACCCTCAGTCCAATGGGGCCGCAGAACGATCCAATCAGGCCTTGGAGCAATTCCTTCGTTGCTATGTCTCCGATCACCAAGACAATTGGGTTGACCTCCTGCCTTGGGCTGAGTTTGCCAGGAACACGGCGGTGAACTCTTCCTCTGGGACGTCTCCCTTCATGGCCAATTATGGGTTCCAACCTGCCGTGTTACCGGAGGTATTCTCTCCCCAGGATATTCCGGCTGTGGAGGATCACCTTTCCCTCCTACGTGCTTCTTGGGTACAGATCCAGAAGTCCCTTGAGGCCTCTGCGCAGCGCCAGAGACTCCAGGCTGATCGCAGACGAGCGCCTGCTCCTTCCTACCAGGTCGGAGACCGTGTATGGTTGTCCACCCGCAACCTCAACCTTCGAGTGCCCACTCCCAAGCTGGCGCCTCGCTTTGTTGGTCCCTTCCGAGTGCTTCGCAGGGTAAACCCGGTAGCCTATGCCCTTGCGCTTCCTCCTGGCATGCGGATCTCTAACGTGTTTCATGTCTCCCTGTTGAAGCCACTGGTGTGTAATCGTTTCACTTCCTCGGTTCCTCGGCCTCGTCCGGTCCGAGTGGGCAATCGTGAGGAGTATGAGGTGAGCAATATCCTGGACTCACGCCTGGTCCGTGGTCGGGTGCAGTTTTTGGTCCATTGGCGTGGTTATGGTCCAGAGGAGCGTTCCTGGGTTCCCTCCGCAGATGTCCATGCTCCTGCCTTGCTCCGAGCCTTCCACGCACGCTTCCCTCAGAAACCGTTTTTTGCTCCGCGGAGGAGGGGCCCTTGAGGGGGAGGTACTGTCATGGTCTTACCTTCTTGCTGTTCTCCTTCGTTTGACATGTGCTGGCGGCCATCTTGGTTTCTGGGTTTCTTGTAGCCTTCCACCCTGCGGCTCCTCCTTCCCACTGGGAGGAGCTGGATGCCTAGCTCATATATATAGGAGGTCTGTGGCTTCAGTTCCTTGCTTGGTCCTCCTGTGTTCACATGCTTCTAAGACTGCTGCTGCTTCTGGTTCCTGATCCTGGCTTCGTCTGACTACCCTGCTGGTTCCTGATCCTGGCTTCGTCTGACTACCCTGCTGGTTCCTGATCCTGGCTTCGTCTGACTACCCTGCTGGTTCCTGATCCTGGCTTCGTCTGACTACCCTTCTGGTTCCTGACCCCTGGCCTCTCAAAGACTCTGCTTCGGTTTCACCATCCGTTTGGACTTTTGCTTTACAGCTTTATTTTCAATAAAGCCTTCTTATTTTCACTTATCTCTTGTTGTACGTCTGGTTCATGGTTCCGTGACAGTTTGATCTGGCATGTTTTCCGTTTGGATCAAATGACGTCTGTGTTGTTTTTGGTGCTTGCCACACCTTCTTTCCCCAGGTGTGGCTATTAGGGTCATTTATCAGGGTCATTTATCCTCTCTATTTGGATAGATTGTGGTTGGATCTCGGCGGAGTACCTGGTGCTTCCATTGCTCCTTTGAAGTTAAGTCTTTCCTTTCCCTTTTGTATTTTGTTTGGGTTCTGTGTGTTGCATTTTCCTATTGTTTGTATTAGGCCTGACGGAGACTCCTGTTCGTCCTTCCTTTTGGAGGAACAGGTAGTCTCATCTCTGCCATTAGTTCCAGGGTCCTATAGGGCTAGATAGATACTGTATACTGTAGGTACTGCATATTGTTGGGTGTTTTACTGTATACTGTAAGGTACTATATACTGTGGGGTGCTATACTGTATACTGCATACGGTGGGGTACTTTATCCTGTGGGGTGGTATACTGTATACTGCATAGGGTACTGCATACTGCGGTATACTTATGTGTATGTACTGTGGTATACTATATACCATATACTGTGGGGTGTTATAGTATATAATGTTTACTGTGGGGTGTTATACTATATACTGGATACTGTGCTCTGTTGTGTACTACATACTAAGAGGGGCTTGGTGTATTATACTACCGTATATATAGTATACTTTGGCGTGTCATACTTTATGCTACTAGGTGTTTTATACTGCAGACTGTGGGGTGTTATATACTGCAGACTGTAGGGTGTTATACTTTATACTGCATACTGTGGAGTGTTGTACACTATACACTGTTAGGGGCTGGGGTGTAGTTTTCTTTAATATTTACCAGAAAAAAAAAGAAATATGGGGCGGAAAACAAAAGGGAGATGGTCGGGGCAAATAAAGGGACGGGCCAAAGATGGATAAACATCCCCGGGCCTATGATACACTTAAAGGGGTTGTCCCATGAAGAATATACTAGTTTTTAAACCATCACCTGGTTCTGAATACTTTTGTAATTGCATGTAATTAAAAATGTATTCAATATAATATATCTGTATAGCGCCACCTGCTGTTTTTTTTTCTTATTTCTTTGACCTGCTCACTGAGATGGCCGCACATGCTCAGTTTCATCCTTCAACTACCTCCTGAGTTGTGATAGGGAGTGAGCTGAGACATGCCCTCCTTAACTGCAGCAGAAAAGACACTCCCCTTGAGCTGCCAGCTTGATATAAATCTAGCAGAGCAATGAATGGGGAGATCTCTGGATCCATGTGAGGTACAGGGCTGGTTCTAGCTTTGTTAGAAAGAGGTTGTCCCATGTACTATGTGATGTTTGATTTTCATTTTTTACATTAGTCATGGGATAACCTCCTTTAATCTGCTCCTGCTGTGGCTCCATAACAAACCCAAATTATTACCCCTCCACTCCTGTGCTTAACAGTTGAGGAGTTTGTGCTGATAGGCTGTATTTTGTTTTCACCAAAAGTGGCACTGTCCATTAGGGCCAAACCTCTCCACTTTGGTCTCGTCTGTCCGAAGAGCTTTGTTCCAGAAGTCTTGTGGTTTGTTCAGATGCAGTTGAAACTTAAGCCAAGCTGCTTTCTTCTGGCAAGCTTTCAAAAAGGCCATACTTGTTCAGTCTTTTTCTAACTGTACTGTCATGAACTTGAACACTTAACATGTAAGTCTTGGGTTTTGAGCAACTTTTCTGATCATTACATGGTCTGGCCTGGCCTTGGGGTTAATTTGCTGGGACTTCCACTCCTGGGAAGATTGTATTTTTTTCCACGTGTGAATAAGCTTTCTCACTGTAGAATTATTTGGAAATGGCTTTATAACTCTCCCAAGATTGATGAACAGCAACAATTGCTTCTCTAAGACGGTTGTTGATGTTTTTTTCTTAACCCACACCTGAATGATCCAGACCAGCAAACTGCCAAAACCTCTACTTTTATAGAGGGTGGTCACACTTGCTGATGACCAAATTACTCAATGAAAAAAGTGGCCTAAACGGGTGAAAATGCTCCAAACCCAGACACTGTAGCGTGTCTATAACTGGGGGAGCAATTCCTCCGCATGCGGTCCGCAGACAACGGCAATCCCCAGCAAAAAATGCGTACAATGGAGGATGCCGGGGCGGACCGCATGCACCACAAGAACATCTTACACAAAATGATACATTGTGCAGATGAAAAAATATACATACAAAAATCCCTGCATGAGTAACATAGTAACATAGTAACATAGTACATAAGGCCGAAAAAAGACATTTGTCCATCCAGTTCGGCCTGTCATCCTACAAGTTGATCCAGAGGAAGGCAAAAAAACCCTGTGAGGTAGAAGCCAATTGTCCTCACTTTAGGGGAATAAAAAATTCCTTCCCGACTCCAATCAGGCAATCAGAATAACTCCCTGGATCAACGACCCCTCTCTAGTAGCTATAGCCTGTAATATTATTACACTCCAGAAATACATTCAGGCCCCTCTTGAATTCCTTTATTGTACTCACCATCACCACCTCCTCAGGCAGAGAGTTCCATAGTCTGACTGCTCTTACCGTAAAGAACCCTTTTCTATGTTTGTGTACAAACCTTCTTTCCTCCAAACGCAGAGGATGTCCCCTCGTCACAGTCACAGTCCTGGGGATAAATAGATGATGGGATAGATCTCTGTACTGACCCCTGATATATTTATACATAGTAATTAGATCTCCCCTCAGTCGTCTTTTTTCTAACGTGAATAACCCTAATTTTGATAATCTTTCAGGGTACTGTAGTTGCCCCATTCCAGTTATTACTTTAGTTGCCCTCCTCTGAACCCTCTCTAGCTCTGCTATGTCTGCCTTGTTCACAGGAGCCCAGAACTGTACACAGTACTCCATGTGTGGTCTGACCAGTGATTTGTAAAGTAGTAGGAATATGTTCTCATCACGGGCATCTATGCCCCTTTTGATGCAACCCATTATCTTATTGGCCTTGGCAGCAGCTGCCTGACACTGGTTTTTGCAGCTTAGTTTGCTGTTTATTAAAATTCCTAGATCCTTTTCCATGTCAGTGTTACCGAGTGTTTTACCATTTAGTATGTACGGGTGACTTGCATTATTCCTTCCCATGTGCATAACTTTACATTTGTCAGTGTTAAACCTCATCTGCCACTTATCTGCCCAAGCCTCCAGTCTATCCAG
Organism: Bufo bufo; assembly: GCF_905171765.1. Classification (NCBI taxonomy): domain Eukaryota; kingdom Metazoa; phylum Chordata; class Amphibia; order Anura; family Bufonidae; genus Bufo; species Bufo bufo. The sequence continues at coordinate 319,158,670 of NC_053394.1, forward strand.
ATCCCTCTGTAGTAGTATACTGTCCTCTTCAGTGTTAATTACTTTACAAAGTTTAGTGTCATCTGCGAAAATTGATATTTTACTATGCAAGCCTTCTACAAGATCATTAATAAATATATTGAAGAGAATAGGGCCCAATACTGACCCCTGAGGTACTCCACTAGTGACAGTGACCCAATCTGAGTGTGTACCGTTAATAACCACCCTCTGTTTTCTATCATTGAGCCAGTTACTTACCCACTTACAGACGTTTTCTCCCAGTCCGAGCATTCTCATTTTATATACTAACCTTTTATGTGGTACAGTGTCAAATGCTTTGGAGAAGTCCAGATATACGACATCCATTGATTCGCCGCTGTCAAGTCTAGAACTTACCTCCTCATAGAAACTGATTAAATTAGTTTGACATGACCGATCCCTCACGAAGCCATGCTGATATGGCATTATTTGCTTATTTCCGTTAAGATGCTCTAACATAGCATCTCTCAGACTGGAAGATATTGGCAAAGTTCTCAGCTTTTAACATCGGCCTGAGGAATTAGCTAGTATTGTCAGTTTTGGTGCATTTTTTGCAGTGATTTTTGTATGTATATTTTTTCATCTGCACAATGTATCATTTTGTGTAAGATGTTCTTGTGGTGCATGCGTTTTGGTGTCCGCCTCCAGAGCGGAATGGAGGCGGAACGGAGCCAAACTGATGCATTCTGAACGGATCCTTATCCATTCAGAATGCATTGGGGCTGAACTGATCCGTTTTGGGCCGTTTGTGAGAGCCCTGAAACAGATCTCACAAGCGGACCCAGAAACGCCAGTGTGAAAGCAGCCTAAGCTAGGCTACTTTCACACTAGCGTTCGGGTGTCCGCTCGTGAGCACCGTTTGAAGGGGCTCACGAGCGGCCCCGAACGCATCCGTCTGGCCCCAATGCATTCTCAGTGGAGGCGGATCCACTGAGAATGCATCCGCCTGCCAGCGTTCAGCCTCCGCTCCGCTCAGTGAGCGGACACCTGAACGCTGCTTGCAGCGTTCGGGTGTCCGCCTGGCCGTGCGGAGGCGAGCGGATCCGTCCAGACTTATAATGGAAGTCAATGGGGACGGATCCGCTTGAAGATGACACTATATGGCTCAATCTTCAAGCGGATCCGTTCCCCATTGACTTTCAATGTAAAGTCTGAACGGATCCGCTCAGACAACTTTCAGACTTAGAAAATTTTCTAAATAATAATGCAGACGGATCCGTTCTGAACGGATGCAAACGTCTGCATTATCGGAGCGGATCCGTCTGATGAAACATCAGACGGATCCGCTCCGAACGCTAGTGTGAAAGTAGCCCTAGTATTGTCAGTTGCGTATCATTTTAAAAACAAATTAGTCAAGGGAATTTGAGTAACAGCATACTCTCTAAATTCCTATGGAAGCAGTAAGGGCTTACTACATTTTTCACACACAGCTTCTGTATTTTGGCCTAGATTTTCTTAAATAATGACGTGGTGCAATTTGTCACGTGTTGTTGTTCATCTGCCGTTGTATTTACTTAATTTTAAGACTTTCTAAGGGCCAGATATTTTTTTTATTATGTCCTGATACATAAAACCATTATCAACAATTATGTCCTGACTGTGGCTATTGGCTAACAGCTATTAAAGGTGTATGGGCAAGTATGAAGAGACTGGTCTTGTTATGTGCCCTGTAAGCACATGTAGAACACATAGAAGAGAGTAACTCCCTCAGGACCTTCCTTGAAGAACTAAAGTCCAGAGATGTGTCCAGCAAGGATCTTGGCTCACAGGGATTACAGGTACCATTAAAAACTAATGAATGCAATGGACTTCAACATAGGCCATGTAATGCTTTGGCGTCAGTCAGTTATTCATAGACAGACAAAAACTGTTGAACACCGAGGCATCCAGCAGTGAGAACCCCTATAAACAGTTTGTCTCATGGTGTCTTGAACTGAGGTTTACCAAATTAGACAAGCAATTTGCTGTAACCAAAATGCTAATATTAAAGGGGCATTCATTTTACCTTCTAAGTTTCCGCTCATCTACTTAATATACCTCCAAACAGTTGTATGGGTTAGCTTGTCCATCGCTGCTCATGCAGAGGAGTATGCAGCGCCCCTTGTTGCCTGCTCATTCCTTTAATGAAATCATTGCCAACTCTGCATTAATGCAATTAGAGTGTACAAAACATCTATAATGAAATCATTCAGCCATACACCGAGCAATGGCGCTTGATATAAAACATGAGGACCCTCATGTGACAGATTTGTTCAATGGAGAGCTTACAGCAGAGCCAAGAAGCCCTTGTCTCTAGTCCCTCAGCGCGGCCTTGCATAGTTATCAGATGGTATGGTTCTGGTGTGTCCCAGTCATTCCAGGACGGGCCGGGCCCTTTTCCCATCAGAAATCTGTAATGCAAAGTGATGTTTATATAAATGAAACACCTAATGAACGCAATCTGACATGACTCATCATTACAATATGCAGAACGGTTAACCTTAATTGGAAACAGAAGAGTTCAGACTTTTATGACCTGAGCAAACTTCATGCTGAGCAGGTAGAAATGATCCGTGGGAATTGTGCAACTAGAAAAACATGGAATTCAAAAGCCAATGATTACTATTACTGCTCCTTTTAAGGCTCGAATCACAGTTAGCATGTTACCTTTTAAAGGTGTTTTCTGGGATAGGTCATCAGTATCAGATTGGTGAGGGTCCAACACCTGGCACCCTCACTGAATAGCTGTATTGGGCAGATGCTTGGGCACCAGAAACTATACAGTCGATACAGCCAGAAGCAGAAGGCTCCATCCACAGTGTAGCGGACATGCCCAAGTACACCAGCCTAGCTCCCTCTCTAGGTACAGTATGCCAGCGCCGGAAACTACAAGTGTATGGACCTTCTGCTTCCGTCCACTATATAGTTTCCGGTGCTGGTGGAGGGCCTGGGTGTCCAACCCCTCACTAATATGATGTTGGTGAGATGACCCAAGGATAGGTCACCAATAGCTAAGTCCCTTTAAGTACCATGACATGTCTCAGACTTTCATAACGTGAGCACATTTTAGGGTCTGTGTTACAACCGCAATGCTCGGCCCTGCTCAAGTTCTACTGAAGTTTCTTGGTAAACATGGCAGGAAATGTCTAAAGCCTTCAAGGTAACAGGATATGAGTCCATAAATTTAATGTAAAAAAAAGTTTGTCATCCTTGCACATATTTAATTCTCTCATGACATACCACATATACCTGAAACATACTATTACAATGATTATCACAACAGAAAATCCATATAATTGCAACGCCCATGAGGTGCATTACCACGTCTGCACCCTGCTACTATCTCTAATGGGCTAGTATAATGTCATCCTATGGATTAATTTCCAGGTCCTGTAAAATGTGTATTCCTATTTCTTATTTTGTAACTGTTTAAGTGTAATGTGCCTGGTTTACCAGCAGGTGGCAGCAAGCATGGCAGAGCTATCTTAGATAGAATGGAGCTTTCTATTCCATTCTAACATCCCCCACTTGCTGCAGGGAGGCTGGAGTTCTAGTTAGAAGTGAGTTCAGCTTACTCCCTTCTAGGAAAAGGTTGCAGTTTACCCCCTGCCAAGGGAGGGTGTGCAGCAGGTGCAAATCCCTGTTGGACGAGCCCTGTGCAAGCCAGCTACAGCACCTTTAGCTCTGCTGGATGTGGAGACAACAGCTTGGAACGTCTGAAACCAGGAATAAAGTGTTCCCTGCACAAAAGCTAGAGACAGACCAGATTACAAAGCGAAGTACAGCATAAAAAAGAACCTGAATTATATAGCCAGCCTGTCAGTACAACAGAGTCAGGGAGCACTAGAAGTAGCAGAGAGGAGTTTGCCTGCCACAGTTCATGCTAACGCCTGCTGGGACCAAGACAAAGCTTGAAGACTGTTTCTCATGAACGTTTATTCAAATAAAGCTGTTTTAAACTTCATCACAAGGTCTGGACTCAATTTATTTAATCATCCCCTAATTCAACTTCCCTTTTTCTGCTTCCGGAGGGCAACGCCTGGGGTCCAGCGTATCCAGGTAGGAGCACCGTGACACGTGCACAACATCTTAAGGGACATTTAGGCCACCCTACACCACTCTGGCATTCCTACACCTGGGTACCACCAACACTACATCACTAAAAGGGGCCCGAGCCCTTGTTGCTTCACTGCAACTGGCGTCACAACAAAATATGTACTTTAAGAGACCCCAAGTAGAGCGCCGGACGACTGCACAAAATAAAACAATACGAAATCTATACATCCCCTCTGCCACTCTTATCGGAAAAACAAGTACTCTACCCACATAAAAGGGGTATCCCCATCTCAGCCATGCATTACAGACCTGTAACTTCTCCAAGTAGTGCCATCATAATGTGCCTTCAGGAGCATAGTACACTACAGTGACCCATACACCGGGCAGTGGGCACTGTATTACAGATCAGTCCGAATTAGACCCATAATACCTCTGTGTGCATTTTGGATGTGCTGTTTGCCTATATAGCAGATATAATAACAAAAATAATAACTTTTATTTCTATAGTAAATATTTTAGATGAAAATACATCATTTTACAGTCATTTCATACAACCTGCCAGGTGTCTTTTTCCCTTGACCCTCACACTTCACCCATGCAATAACTAATACACTTAGATGTTGCATACGTGGCACCGGCGAATTCAATGATATTTTATACCGATTCTTCGGAGGGCGATGACATGATACATGACTTTTTATGAAAACACTGTCTACACAAGTCACCGTGTGCAGAGTGCAGGGCAGGAAAGGAGTTAAATTAGCTGGCCACTCATTATTTGCCATGACAGTAACATTGGGATGCGCCAACCTGTCTCCATGGAAACGTAGCATCGCAAGCAGGGACAACGCCTGCGGCCTTGATAGAAGAGGCATCCAAAGGGGCACCGTCTCTGCTTGAAGCCGGCAGGAGACATTTGTCAGGGGCTAAACAGCAGGGAAGCTGTCATCTCCTCCATGCTGCTGACACAAGGACAATGTACAAGAATACATTAAAAAAATGGGTGCATAGAAAAAAAAACATCCCAGGCCTCTGTGCATAGCATAGCTGGCCCACTTAACCCCTTCAATACAGGTTAATAAGATTAGATAGCAAGGATGCATAGATAGATAGATAGATAGATAGATAGAGAGAGATAATATAATACTTAGATAATTAGTATTATATCAGATAGACAGATATAGATAATAGATAAACAGGATAGATAGATAGATAGATAGATAGATAGATAGATATAGATAGATAGATAGATAGATAGATAGATAGATAGATAGATAGATAGATAGATTATAATATAATACGTAGATAATAGGTATGATATGAGATAGACAGAGATAGATAGATAGATAATAGATAGATAGATAGATAGATAGATAGATAGATAGATAGATAGATGATTGATAGATAGATAATAGATAGATGATAGATAGATAGATAGATAGATAGATAGATAGATAGATAGATAGATGATTGATAGATAGATAATAGATAGATGATAGATAGATAGATAGATAGATAGATAGATAGATAGATAGATAGATAGATAGATAGATTATAATATAATACGTAGATAATAGGTATGATATGAGATAGACAGAGATAGATAGATAGATAATAGATAGATGATAGATAGATAGATAGATAGATAGATAATAGATAGATGATAGATAGATAGATAGATAGATAGATAGATAGATAGATAGATAGATAGATAGATAGATAGATCAACATATAAAGGAACATTCTTTTTGGATCCTTCGAGTCAGTGGGGCCCTGAAGATAATACAGTGTGAATACACCCTTAGCACACAAGTGAAAAACTTCAGAGCTCTCCAAAGGCATCTTGAAAGACAGTGGCCTTCGATAAGATTTTTATCTATGATACACAGATATTAGTGCAAGGCGAGAAAACATGTATTGTCCTGAGTAGTAAGAACCGACATTGCTTGTTGTAGAACCAGAACAGAGTCATTTTAATCATATATCTATAAATCACTTCTAGCTCTATAGAGTGCACATATTAGATTATGTGAGGGCTTCCTCAAATTCCTTTTAGATTTATTGTCATCTATCATCTGCTAATGCTATTTTCCCGCATAATATCCTACAAACGGATTTTCTTACCGTAAATATCCGCTATCCATATTGTGTTCTCTGTCAGGACTGCTTAGTGTCAGGACCAGCAGTATCCCTGCGTATACTGGGCCGGTGCAAGGATTTTTGCCAACACAAGCGAAGCTACGTTTTGGCAGCCCCCCCCCCCCGCCCCAGAAGTTGAACTCTATGGTTTAGTTGACCCATTGTTGTCCGTTTGTTGCAGCCGTAATGCAGACGCTAAAATGCTCCAATAGTTCGGCCATGAGAAAGCAGAGAGGTTTTCATGTTTTATGTAAATATGGCTTAAAATAAGCAAGATAAATGGCACAATTAAAAAACAAACAAACCAAAATTAATGTAAAGAACCATAAGAAGGCAAATAGCGCGTGCACACAACCGCCATTTTCTGACCCATTCATTTATATGGGACTGATTTTTGCAACTGTTCTGCAAATTACAGAGCAAGTCCTATTCTTGTTCATACTTTCAGAAGATAACAGCCCTTGCAATTGATGGGTGTGAGAAAAATACAGAATGTATGCAGAAGGACCCCCCCCTCGCAGCTCACCTGGCCCTGGTCCCGTCTGCAGCAGCTGGCTTCTCCTCTGTGTGGTCCTGGTATCTTCTCTCTGCTTTAGACAATCGCTGGTTTGAGGACCGTATTTTTCACCCTCTAAGACGCACCTAGGTTTTAGAGGGGGATAATAAGAAAAAAATATTTTCCATTACACCTCAGGTCAGACCAGCAATCAGACCCCCAATGCTAATCAGACCTCAGATCAGACCCCCAATGCCTCAGATCAGACCCCCATGTCAGACATCAGCCCCATCCATCATCCCCCCATGTCAGCCATCATGCCCCCATGTCAGCCATCAGCCCCCCCATGTCAGCCATCATGCCCCCATGTAAGCCATCATGCCCCCATGTAAGCCATCATGCCCCCATGTAAGCCATCATGCCCCCATGTAAGCCATCGGCCCCCATGTCACATTTCTCCCCCTCCTTTGTACATAATCCCCTCTGTCACATCACCCCCATGTCACATTTCACCCCCCTCCATATCACATTTCTCCCCCTCAAGGCCTCAATGTCACATTTTTCCTCCTCCATGTCAAATCGCCTATGTCACATCAGCCCTCCATGTCACATCAGCCCTCCATGTCACATTTCTCCCCCTCCTTGTCACATTTCACCCCCTCAATGTCACATTTCTCCCCCTCCAAACCATGTCACATCACCCCCTTTGTGTCACATCATGATCACATCATTATCCCCTATTGTGTCACATTCCCCCCCCATGGCACATCATCCCCCCCCCCCCCGGGCGACCCTGGCCATATCCCCATGTCACAGACTACAGACATTGTCCCCCCTCCCATCATGTCACGGTCACCCCCCCTCCATTTATGATTGTTGTTTGTGTAATAATTTTTTTAAAACACATTTATGCCGTGCGCTCTGGCGCTAGTGCGCTTATCAGTGATCACCTACCTCCCTGTCCTGCTGCTACGGCAATCTGGCTGTGTGCTAGTCAGACTCACAGACACAGTCAGCTCCAGTCCCTGCTGCCGCTGTGCCACTTGCCAGTCACACACCCCTGGCCTGACCCCGTGACTGTGTTGCCATGCTGCCGGGCCCGTGCCGTTCTGTGAGTGGAAAGTGATTAAATAAAAATAAATTAAAAAAAGGTTGTTTTTTCCGCCCTCCCCCAGGGTGCGCCCTAAGGCAGCCGCTTGGTCTGCCTTATGGTAGCACCGGCCCTGTGCGTATATCAGGGACAAAGGTATACAAGTGTATCTAAGGCTTATCTAAGAGACATGACAGGTCTAGCCCTTTCAACCCCAGAGGATTTTCTGCTTTTGAGTTTTAATACTGAAAAAAATAAAAACTTTGGAAATTTTTTTATTTTTTTTGCAACGCTATATTCTGCCCCCCATAACCTCTTTATGGTTACGTCTATGGAGATGTGTGAGGGATAACTTTTGCGGGGCGATCTGTAGCTTTTATTGATGTCATTTTGGAGTGTGTATGACTTTTTATTCAATTATTTTGGGGAGGTGAAATGATTCAGCCATTTTGATTTTTTTTCCATTACGGTGTTCACCATGCAGGATAAATACATTTATATTTTGAGACATTTTGAGTAATGGTAATGCCTATGATGTTTGTTTTTTGTTTATTTGTTTTTTAGTTATGGGGAAAGGGGCGATTTGAATTTTACTATTTTTTAAATATATTTAAAACCTTTTTTTTTTACTGTATTTAAGTTACCCAAGATGACTATAATAAGCAGTCATTAGATTGCTCCTACCATACATTGCATTGAATTGCTATTGCATCTAGCCATCTGAAGGGCTCCATAGAAACTACAACTCTAAAAGCCCTGGTTTCTTCAAAGAGACCAAGGCTTTCACAGACAACAAACGGCTCCCCTGATCGCCATGCAGGGGAGCCATTCAGAACCTGGGAGCGCAGCTATCCCAGTTTTTACTCTCTCAGATGCACATTTGATCACAACATCTGAGCAGTTATTGTCTGCGATTGGCGCTATCGCCGATTGCAGACATTAGCCCTGGGCACCCAAGTGCTATGGTGCTCACTCTGCTCCAGAGTGCACGGCATCCTTGAAGAGACAACATCCACCATACATGTACAGCAGCGGTCCTCAAGGGGCTGGGTAAAGTGGGAAAAGTGAAATAAAATGACAGGCTATTAGTAATAACCAGTTGCTTGGTTTTAGAGTCATCTTATTGTATAGAATTAGATTATTATTGTTATTACAGAATCTGTAGATAACAGATGTGCTAAGGTGAGCTCAGGGAAATAAAAATTCGAGAGATTTGGTCTCCTATACATCTTTTTTTTAGGTGAATTGGATCTTGAGACAAGAAAGAAGAGAAACATTCCTTAAAAGGGTTGTGCGGGATCTTTAAAAATGTAATTTAATTGTGTAAACCCCGACTAGTCTCCTACAGAGCATATTACTGTACCTGTCATCTTTTCCTAAGTCTTCACTTCAATCCCCATGCTCTTTACAACCCGAACTTCCAGGCTGTGTGTGTAGATGAGCTGCAGCCACAACGCTTCCCATAATGCTGTGTGCTGCAAGATCAGGCATAAAAACGCCTGCTACACCCTTCCCTGGGCCAAAAACTCCACCCACTACACCCTCCATCATCCACTTGCTGTCTCTTCCTAATGTTTCTTCCCACACAGCAGTGGACTCCACCTACCCCTCTTGTCGATTCTTTGGGTATACTTGCCACGGCCACGGTTTTGGCCGTGACTCCTTGGGAGCCGCATACTGTTGCCCGCGGTTTTGTGTTGTAGTTTCAACCGCAACTTGAGGCATTATGTAGTTGGCCTCAGGTGCGGTTGCCGCGGACAACAGCTATGTGTGCGGTTTCCTAGGAGTTGTGTGTATGTATGCCAAACGTCAAGGCGATCTCTGTTACACGGGTCCTAACACTAAATACTACCTGTTATGCGCCATAATGACCGCCATAAAACTCAGGGAGTGTTGGACCCACATGCATGTTGGATCCACTCTGCCTTTTACACACACACAACTCCTAGGAAACCGCACACATAGCTGTTGTCCGCGGCAACCGCACCTGAGGCCAACTACATAATGCCTCAAGCTGCGGTTGAAACTACAACACAAAACCGCGGGCAACAGTATGCGGCTCCCAAGGAGTCACGGCCAAAACCGTGGCCGTGACAATACTTGTGTGTATATTCTTTTTTGCAAGTCTGCATGGGGCACTATTACTACTAAGTGCGCTCTGGCAGAGAACTATTGGTGGGACTTTTGGTGGCACTATTACTGTGGGGGGCACCCTGGCACAATATCAGCTTAGCACAATTATTTTTGGGAGACATTATATTTGCAAACCTATTAGTGTCAGGGTGACTATTTGCGCACTTTCTGCCAATAATTATTGAAGGGGGCACTGCCTGTGGGGTATTAGTATTTTCAGGTGGACTGTTTCGGCAGTATAGTTTTGGGGAGCACAGTGGGCACAGTATTGGGGGTGGCAGGATGAGGTGTTCAGAAGGTGGGAGGAAAAATGTCTGTTTGTCAAACTCTGCAGAGACAAGAGATGGCTGAAAGAAATCATCATGGTGGTCTGGTCTGAAAGGAGAAGATGAGGAAAAAGGACATTGTCAAAGGAGATGTCACTGGATGCAAGAGGTATGTGGCGCTGTATTACACTGTATGTTTTGTAGTGCTGTATGTAATGTTAGGAGGGAAGAGGTTGGGTGGAGAATTTGGTGCCGTTTCAATTTTTGCCTCAGGCAGCAGCAAGGCTAGGTGCCCCCCCCCCCCCCCCCGCTGATAGATTTGTATACTATGTGTAACTTTGTATCAATAAAGTGTCATTTTGTTATACTGCATTTTCCTGTGTAGCTAATTCTTCTATTGGTGTGGTAGGTGATACTCAAAAAGGCAAATCCCAAAGCATCATGCTTGCTGGAAATACTTGGATATGATATTTGTGAATCAAATCGCCTCTTCGAAACCCATAAACACATATCTCTAGAAAATAATTGCCTGGGATGAAAACATCTTCCAGAGAACTAACGCCAAGAATAAAGGAGGGACTGGTGTCGAGGGACCATTACATGAGCTTTGGGTGGATCAGGATTATTTTGAGCTGGGTAAAAAGAAAGCTGCGAGGAGGGAGGGATGAAGCAAAAGGCAGAGAGGAAGAATGAGAAAGAGACAATAAAAATAAATCCATAGTCCCCTCTGTACTGTTTAGTGCTGTAGGGGACATCCACATGGGATGGGTCCTCTCCTCTGTGGACTTTCCAGAACTCCACAGCGGCAAAATCAGTACCACATGGTGTAGATTTTGTTTCGGAATTTATAGTGGAAAAATTGCAAATGTTTCGCCAATTCAGGCTTTAGATTGCAAAGGATGAAATCCAAATCAGAAGCTATCATTGAGGATTTTTTCTGCATAATGTGTAGAATATTTTATAAAATCTCGTGCTGGGAGCCTGGGACTGTACACTGCACATTTTTTGCATGTAAATCCATGACAAAAAGTCTGCATGTAAAAATACCCGTAGTGATCCAGGTGGACTCAGTGATACAACACGAATTCTATTCTTTAGAAAACCTTAGTGATTTTCTAGACAAAAGATTAAAATACAACAATTACCCAGAGTGGGGGTGTCCACTCCAGTCCCAAAGTCTCTTCTATAGTACATGTTCCTTGAACATCAAGGGATCATCAAGAGATCATCAAGGGATCCACAGGTGTCTTCCTGTACAGCAAGGTCCTGATAGTGGTAGTGGTATACTGTATTGGGAACAAATCTGTACGGAAAGACTAAGGTATATGCGTATACGTGCATCTGGGAATCACCTGATCAGAGAGGGCCATGTAGGTGAGACATTGATACTAGATCGGTCCATGCACAGTAGATGTCATCCATTTCTGATGATTTTGTTAGGATGTGTCATCTCTCAGCAGGGCCGGACTGGGACAAAAAATAGGCCCGGGCATTTTTGACTGAGCAGCCCAATCACATGACCCCCAATAGGCCCCACCCCTTGCAGTCTGGGGGCGGAGCCAACACCGGAAGCACAATTGAGAGGCAGGGCCAGCCACCAGTAAGATAGGAAGGCTTCAGCCAACACACAAGCTTCTTTGGGGGTCCCCAGGTGACATTAGGGGTCTTAGTACGATCCGGCCACCTAATCCGGCAGAAAATGCAAGGAATCGACTGGACACAAAGCACAGCATGCAGCGGTTTATGTCCCGCTGATTCTCTGCATTTTTCCCAGATTGTGGCCGGATCTCTGCCGTACCCCATTATAGTTAATGGGGCTGGCGGGCATTCTGTCTGCATCCAGCAGTGCCGGATCCAGTGAATTCTCAGCTGGAACAGCATGCCAGGATCACTAACGCAGATGTGAAAGTAGCCTAATACAGCGCCCCATACCTCTTATATCCAGTGACGTCTCCTCTGATGTAGATGTTCTCTTTCTTCATCTTCTCCATTCAGACCAGACCACCGTTATAATTTCTTTCAGCCATCTCACGTCTCTGCAGAGTTTGACAGACATCTTAGTTTCCTACTTTTCCATCATCCTCCAATTAACATCCCATCCTGCACCCCCAATACTGAGAAGCTGTGCTCCCCAAAACTATACTGCAAAAAGAAGTGTGCTAAGCTGATGCTGTGCCAGGGTGCCCCCACACTAATGGTGCTCCCAAAGTCCCAACAATAGTAATTATTTCTTTGCCAGAGTGCATTTAGTAGTAATAGTGCTCCTACAGTGCCCCCAACAGTAATTGTGTCCCACAAGTAATAATGCTCCCATAGTCCCCCAGTTGTAATGAAGCCCACCATAATGCCCCGATAGTAATAATTCTCTTTATAATGTGTGACAGTAGAACCCCCCCCCCTAAAAATGCCCCGTTGTGTGGCAGTAAAAAAAGAAATACCTACTCTTAGTGCCCCCAGTAGAGCCAATGTCCCCAGAGTGCCCTCATGTGTTCCAATGACCTGTACTGTGTGCCACTACAAAAAACACTTAGTGCCACCAGTTGAGCTTAGGTGCCCATAGTGACCTTATAATTTGTGCCAGTATAAAATACTCCTATATAGTCTCCCCAGAAGATGCCCCCATAGTGCTCCTTCCCCGTCTCCATAGTGCCCTCCATAATGTGGCACAATAAAATGCCCCTATAGACTGCCCCCATAAAGCTCCTTTCCTCCCTTCCCCATAGTGGCATCAAAATGGGTGCCAGTATTAAATGCCCCTATATAATGCCCTCATAGTGCTCTTGTCCCCCACTTCTCCATAGTGCCCACCTATAATGCGTGCCAGTATATAGGGCCCCCAGTAGATTCCCCCATAGTGCTCCTTCCCCTCTTCTCCATAGTGCCCCCCCATAATGTGCCAGTATATAGGGCCCCCATAGTGCTTCCCCTCTTCTCCATAGTGCCGATCCCCCCCATATTGTGCCAGTATATAGGGCCCCATAGTGCTTCCCCTCTTCTGCATAGTGTCCCCCCCATATTGTGCCAGTATATAGGACCCCATAGTGCCCCCCCATATTGTGCCAGTATATAGGGCCCCATAGTGCTTCCCCTCTTCTCCATAGTGCCCCCTATGTTGTGCAAGTATATAGGGCCCCATAGTGCTTCCCCTCTTCTCCATAGTGCCCCCCCATGTTGTGCCAGTATGTAGGCCCCCCCATATTGTGCCAGTATATATGGCCCCATAGTGCTTCCCCTCTTCTCCATAGTGCCGACCCCCCATATTGTGCCAGTATATAGGGCCCCATAGTGCTTCCCCTCTTCTGCATAGTGTCCCCCCCATATTGTGCCAGTATATAGGGCCCAATAGTGCCCCCCCATATTGTGCTAGTATATATGGACCCATAGTGCTTCCCCTCTTCTCCATAGTGCCGACCCCATATTGTGCCAGTATATAGGGCCCCACCCCCCTTCTTGCCACAGTATAGTATAAAATTAAATAATAAAAACAATAAACTCATATACTTACCTCCATGCTGCTGTCAGCAATGCAATGCAGGCTTCTTCCGGCCTGTGTCCCGCGCTGTACGGCTCGGGCGGCGCTCGATGACGTCATCGCTCCGCCAGCACCGGCCTCTGATAGGCTACAGGCCTAGTGCCTGTAGCCTATCAGAGGAATGGGCAAGGGAGACGCCTCTCCCCTGCTCCATTGATCTGTATCCCTGTCCTGAGGACGGCGATACAGATGAATATGGAGATGAGCGCTTCCACAATGGAAGTGCTCATCTCCACTCCTGCCCGGCTGCTGCCAAATTAATAAAAAAAAAAAAAACTCAGCCGGCGGCCCGGCTGATTGTGTTCGGCCCGTCCCATCGGGCAAATGCCCGGTCTGCCCTATGGCCAGTCCGGCCCTGTCTCTCAGTCGTATATGGGAACCTCCCAACTGTCCCCAAAGTCTGTCAAGGGTTTGGATTTCGAAATGCATAAATATTGTGGCCCTTTAGAAGATTTCTCCACTTCTATCTTAGGGCTGATGCACATGAACGTATTTTTTATTTGCATTTTTTTGTGGGTCGAATGTGGACCCATTCACTTCTTGTCTGCTTAGAGGGCAGGACATTCCGTAGATCTGCAATATGCGGACTGCAAAAACAGAAACTGCCGTGTGCATGAGCCTTTTTTGGAAGAAACACGCTTGGCTGATCCTATCACTGCAGGTTTAGGCTCCATTCACACGTCCGCAAATGGGTCCGCATCTGTTCCGCAATTTTGCGGAACGGGTGCGGACCCATTCATTCTCTATGGGGACGGAATAGATGCGGAGAGCACACTATGTGCTCTCCACATCCGCATTTCTGGAGCGTGCCCCCGATCTTCAGGCCGCAGCTCCAGAAAAAAATAGAACATGTCCTATTCTTGTCCGCAATTGCGTACAAGAATAGGCATTTCTATGGGGGTGCCGGCCGGGTGTATTGCGGATCTGCAATACACTACGGACGTGTGAATGGACCCTTATGGTGGAGACAAGGAAGATACTTGTAGCTATCAACCAACAGTATCTTATGTGTATGGCCAGCATTAAAGCTGAACAGTCAGGTCACGTCTGATGCCAGAAGGGAGCTAAATTCTATCATCATTCATTGACAAGAAGCAGGATTTCGCAAACAGCTATGTATGTGGATGGAGAGGGTGATCTAAAATAGCTGGAAGTTGCCACACAAAAAAAAAAGTAAGGTTACTTATATTTTACGTAGATTGAAACCAGGAAATGATGTTAAAATCTGAATTCTGCATCCACGTTCCATTCATGAAAGCCAGCACAGAACAACAGTAGTCAAACATCCAAGTCAAGGTCAGGTGTCAATCTGCAAAATGCAAGATCAAGTCCAAGGTAAAAACGAATGAAAAACACATGGTAAAAGTCACTGCTTATGTGTGATAGCGAAACCAAATGTGTGGAATGATGGATTTTGTTATGAGCAGGGTAATAACCTCTCATAGATACAATATGAGTCTGTATAATACATCCAGCCGATCTTATCAACCAGCTACATCTCTGGATCTGAGTCTAGACAAAGAAGCTGGCCATACTCATTAGATACAGCCGATTGCAGCAAGTTCAGTCAACCATCGAATGTGTATGGAGGGGATCTGCCAAATCTACCATCAAGGAAGAGATGGGTCGGGCATATCACTTTCAGGCCCAATCATTTTGGGAGTTTCTGGGAGTGGCTTTTCCCCTCTCCCGCTCACAACAGGTAGGTGCAGGGCCGGCCGAACATGGAAGCAATGATCTGTCCAGTTGGTTATAATGAATAGTCTCTTTACTCAGTTGATGATAAGAGTAGTAGTACAAGTGTCAGCAAAGTCACAGTTCCTAGGTAGTCTCTCTCTCTCTCTCTTACTACAGTCTTTCCAAGTAACAATAGGCGTGCTATACTGGACTTGGTATCTCTTCCTCTGCAGTTCCTGAACTGAGGGGTACAGATTAAAATTCGGGGGGCCAACCCAGATCCAAGTATGGTAGGTGCCTGAGCTAGATTTGCCTCCCACAGCAATGAAGTCACATTCTATGAACAGTCTGTACCGCACCAATGTTATCTCGCATGGCCTTGCAGGTCCTAAACCTTCTAAAGATGTCTTTTCACCTTCTCTCCGGACTAATTTGGTGTAGAAGCTGTTCTTTAGCAGTTAAATCCTCACAGACAGCAGTTCTCTGGAACTTGAGGTCTTGCATGCAGAGCTTTCTCACGCTCTTCTTTCCTCCTTCTTTGCAAACTCTAGACTCTCTTTCACAAAGTAGGGGGTGGATCTGGGTCCATCACTCTAGCAACCTAATGGGTAAACAAGGGTTTAAACTCTTAGTTGCCTGTACACTTACCAATGGGCTTACATAACATAGGTAAAACAAACATTTTTAACCATAAATCACAACATTGCAGTAAGAAACTGTAAGTTAACTGACTTGGCAGTAATGAACCATTCTCATCACATCATGGAAAGTTCTGGCCACACAGTCAGGTTTCCTGTGATGCAGTTTTGAAAGCTACAACAAGGAGTGAATTAAACATAGAGAAGTCTTATCCGTCCTTTATACTTTCTCTCCTTTTATGATCCACTCCTGAATTAGGCTTCAAAAACCAGGAAAACGACCTGTTCCTCACTATTTAAAATATCGTTCCTTGCCATCAGTGAATAGGAACATCCTTGTATCCAGACTAGTCAGTCCTGTGTAAACTGAATACGCATAGACATCACAGTTGTTTTGGCCACGCCTAATGTTTTTGCTATCTCTCTGATGGGTTTATTTTGTTTTTTCAGCCTAATGATGGCTTGCTTCACTGATAGTGACAGCTCTTTGGATCTCATCTTGAGAGTTGACAGCAACAGACTCCAAATGCAAATAGCAGACTTGAAATGAACTCTGGACCTTTTATCTCCTCATTGTAATTGGGATAATGAGGGAATAACACACACCTGGCCATGGAACAGCTGAGAAGCCAATTGTCCCATTACTTTTGGTTCCTTAACAAGTGGGAGGCACATATTCAAACTGTTGTAATTCCTACACCGTTCACCTGATTTGGATGTAAATACCTTCAAATTAAAGCTGACAGTCTGCAGTTAAAGCACATCTTGTTCGTTTCATTTCAAATCCATTGTGGTGGTGTATAGAGCCAAAAATGTTACTATTGTGTCGATGTCCCAATATTTATGGACCTGACTGTATTATATATATATATATATATATATATATATACAGTTGCGAGAAAAAGTATGTGAACCCTTTGGAATGATATGGATTTCTGCACAAATTGGTCATATGTGATCTGATCTTCATCTAAGTCACAACAATAGACAATCACAGTCTGCTTAAACTAATAACACACAAAGAATTAAATGTTACCATGTTTTTATTGAACACACCATGTAATTATTCACAGTGCAGGTAGAAAAAGTATGTGAACCCCTAGACTAATGACATCTCCAAGAGCTAATTGGAGTGAGGTGTCAGCCAACTGGAGTGAGATGAGATGAGATTGGAGGTGTTGGTTACAGCTGCCCTGCCCTATAAAAAACACACCAGTTCTGGGTTTGCTTTTCACAAGAAGCATTACCTGATGCGAATAATGCCTCGCACAAAAGAGCTCTCAGAAGACCTACGATTAAGAATCGTTGACTTGCATAAAGCTGGAAAGGGTTATAAAAGTATCTCGAAAAGCCTTGCTCTTCATCAGTCCACGGTTAGACAAATTGTCTATAAATTGAGAAAGTTCAGGACTGCTGCTACTCTCTCTAGGAGTGGCCGTCCTGTAAAGATGACTGCAAGAGCACATCACAGACTGCTCAATGAGATGAAGAAGAATCCTAGAGTGTCAGCTAAAGACTTACAAAAGTCTCTGGCATATGCTAACATCCCTGTTAGCGAATCTACGATACGAAAAACACTAAACAAGAATGGATTTCATGGGAGGATACCACAGAGGAAGCCACTGCTGTCCACAAAAAAACATTGCTGCACGTTTACAGTTTGCACAAGAGCACCTGGATGTTCCACAGCAGTACTGGCAAAATATTCTGTGGACAGATGAAACCAAAGTTGAGTTGTTTGGAAGAAACACACAACACTATGTGTGGAGAAAAAGAGGCACAGCACACCAACATCAAACCTCATCCCAACTGTGAAGTATGGTGGTGGGGGCATCATGGTTTGGGGCTGCTTTGCTGCGTCAGGGCCTGGACGGATTGCTATCATCAAAAGAAAAATGAATTCCCAAGTTTATCAAGACATTTTGCAGGAGAACTTAAGGCCATCTGTCCACCAGCTGAAGCTCAACAGAAGATGGGTGTTGCAACAGGACAACGACCCAAAGCATAGAAGTAAATCAACAACAGAATGGCTTAAACAGAAGAAAATACGCCTTCTGGAGTGGCCCAGTCAGAGTCCTGACCTCAACCCGATTGAGATGCTGTGGCATGACCTCAAGAAAGTGATTCACTCCAGACATATCAAGAATTATGCTGAACTGAAACAGTTCTGTAAAGAGGAATGGTCAAGAATTTCTCCTGACTGTTGTGCACATCTGATCTGCAACTACAGGAAATGTTTGGTTGAAGTTATTGCTGCCAAAGGAGGTTCAACCAGTCATTAAATCCAAGGGTTCACATACTTTTTCCGACTGCACTGTGAATGTTTACATGGTGTGTTCAATAAAAACATGGTAACATGTAATTATTTGTGTGTTATTAGTTTAAGCAGACTGTGATTGTCTATTGTTGTGACTTAGAAGAAGATCAGATCACATTTTATGACCAATTTGTGCAGAATTCCATATCATTCCAAAGGGTTCACATACTTTTTCTTGCAACTGTATATATATATATATTTATCTATATAATGCCAACCTATTGAGCAGCCCTGTGTCTATACATGTGAGGGCCATTTCCTCAACCAGTGATTTGCTGAGCGATCATTTCCTTTTTGTGTTGAAAGGGACCAGGAAGCCGAGACCAGTGGAGGACTTTTTTCTAGGCTGGATGACCAATACTTTCTTCAGCTTCCTACATGACTATTGAGTTTACTAAGACCATATTTGGTCAACACAAGTTATGTTAGAAAGTAGAAGTTTGGAGGACTTTGACTCTGCTGTAGATGATGTTATAGGGCTGGAATCACACATGAAGATTTTGTGGCAGTTTTTTTAAGCAGCCACACTTGGGAGTGGATAGAAAAAAAGAGAAGTATCAGTCTTTCCTTTATCCTTTTCCTTCTTTTAGGATTCACTTCTGGCTTGGACTCAAAAACTGCATTTCTCAATGGCAGCCTAAAGGTGGCATCATGCTTCCAGCTGGTTGTTCATAGCTGCATTGTGGGCGCTCTTACAACAAGTAGCATTCTGGAGTATTAAGCTCCAGGTATTACCTATCATACCCCAACTATTACTTGTCTACAATGCACTGATAATGTACAGTATATGACAATGTATATGTACAGTATACACAATGCTTGGATGTATAAAGGCTGCAATTGCCCAAATCTGGGGGAGGGCACTTTTTGAAGCCTCGAAATACAGGAGAACCTCAATGTTCTACATGGTGCCTACAAAGTCTATGGTACTGCTATAGCATGTGGTCTAGAGGGCCAGTTAAACTATAGCATGTGGTCTAACATACACTATAGTAGCAGTGGGTTGGCTTTACTGGTGGGGCACTCCATCTCTGGAGTCTAATATCCAGAACGGTGGTGGTGACTTTACTGGTGGGGCGCTCCATCTCTGGAGTCTAATATCCAGAACGGTGGTGGTGACTTTACTGGTGGGGCGCTCCATCTCTGGAGTCTAATATCCAGAATGGTGGTGGTGACTTTACTGGTGGGGTGCTCCATCTCTGGAGTCTAATATCCAGAATGGTGGTGGTGACCTTACTGGTGGGGCACTCCATCTCTGGTGTAATGACCGGCGTCACGCAAAGGGAGGGAAAAGGGAAGGCCCTGTCCAAGGGAGAGGGAAAGGTGGTGACCCCTGACTCACCTTGCGGCTGGCACCTGACTGCCCTGGCGTCCCTAGACGGGTTCCTCACCTGTACGCCGATCACGTGCCTAAACCCTGGCTTTCCCTAAGATGAGCCCTATGTAGCGAACAGGCGGTGGGATCACTAGTCCGCACCACTGACACTAAAAGGAAAACACCAAGGAGAGGACAGACAACACAGACAAAACATATAATCCCAGGTGGGCGACCACAGCAGACAACAAAAGCCCAACAGGGATCCGGAGGGTAACGTTCTGGAACAACAACCAGGGAACACAGCTACACAGCTCCAGTGGGTCAGTATAGAAGTCCAGACAGGAAGCTCTATATCTGGTAACCAGAAAGTGAGAGAGGGGAATATAAGGAGGTTAGGAGTGCTGGACAAGAAACAGCTGAGGAGAAGAAGCTACGGATCCCTGAGTGAGCCAAAAAGGGTTGCAAGGCGAACCCAGAAAGCTACCACAGAGAAACCTCACTCACATTGTCCATAACTTACACCTTCGGGTAGGGGACCACCATAACGAGTGGCTTTCATGTTATGTTCTGGAGGGGCTTCCCACTCCTGTGGTGTTGGGTCTTCCCTGGTTGGTAGCGCACAATCCAGTGGTGGATTGGCAGGCCAGGGAGATACTGGAGTGGAGTGAGCATTGTAGAGAAAATTCCTTAAATAGCAATTGCTTAGTCGCCTCCATAGCTACCCTACCTACATTTGTTTCGGACTTTGAGGACGTTTTTTCTGAAAAGGGTTGCCAGAAGTTACCACCTCACCGTCCTTATGATTGCCTGGTTAACCTGATTCCCGGTGCAAAATTACCCAAGACCAGGTTATATAATCTTTCGGGTCCGGAGAGAAAGTCTATGAAAGATTATATCTCCGAGAGCTTGGCCAAGGGACACATCAGACCCTCTTCTTCACCCGTGGCTGCAGGGTTTTTCTTCGTTAAAAAGAAAGATGGGGGCCTGTGTCCTTGCCTAGATTTTCGCGAATTAAACCGGATAACCATCCGAGACCCATACCCTCTTCCTCTCATTCCTGACCTGTTTAATCAGATTGCGGGTGCTAGGTGGTTCTCCAAACTTGATCTTAGGGGGGCCTACAATCTGATTCGTATCAAGGAAGGGGATGAGTGGAAGACAGCTTTTAACACCCCTGAGGGGCATTATGAAAATCTAGTCATGCCTTTCGGTCTGACCAATGCTCCTGCTGTCTTCTAACATTTCGTTAATGACATTTTTAGTCATCTTATCGGCAGGTTTGTGGTGATATACCTAGATGATATTTTAATTTATTCGTCTGATCTGAAAACACATGGGGTGCATGTCAGACAGGTACTGCAGGTCCTACGGACGAATAAATTATATGCTAAAATTGAAAAGTGTGTCTTCGCCGTTCAGGAAATACAGTTCCTAGGTTATTTATTATCTGCTTCAGGTTTCCGTATGGATCCTAGGAAGGTCCAGGCAATTTTAGATTGGGATCTTCCTGAGAACCTCATAGCACTGCAACGGTTCTTGGGCTTCGCAAATTTCTATAGAAAGTTCATAAAAAATTATTCAGTGATTGTAAAACCCCTTACTGACATGACTAGGAAGGGGACTGATTTTTCTAAATGGTCTGACGCCGCTAAAATTGCTTTTTCCTCTCTAAAAGAGGTTTACCTCGGCACCTGTACTAATCCAACCTGATGTCTCCCAGCCTTTTATTGTTGAAGTAGATGCGTCAAAGGTGGGAGTGGGAGCTGTGCTGTCTCAGGGTCCGTCTCCTGGCAAATGGCGTCCTTGTGCTTTCTTTTCTAAAAAACTATCTGCAACAGAGAAGAACTATGATATTGGCAATAGGGAACTATTAGCTATTAAACTAGCGTTTGAAGAATGGCGTCACTTTTTAGAGGGGGCAATCCACTCCGTCACTGTGATTACGGACCACAAAAACCTTCTGTACCTCGAATCAGCTAAGCGTCTCACCCCTAGACAAGCTAGGTGGTCGTTATTTTTTACCAGGTTTAACTTTGTTATTACCTATCGTCCTGGGGCAAAAAATACCAAGGCAGATGCATTATCTCGTTGTTTCCCTGGAGGGGGTAATGTGAGTGATCCGGTACCCATTCTACAAAGAGGAGTGGTTGTCTCTGCAGTACACTCTGTTCTGGAGGGGAAGGTGTTAGGGGCCCAGGGGGACGCCCCGGTCTCTTGCCCCTCAGAGAAATTGTTTGTACCGTTAAACCTGCGTCTCAAATTATTAAAGGAAAATCATAATTCGGCACTTGCTGGGCACCCGGGTAGTAAAGCAACCTTGGAGCTATTGTCTCGTCGTTTTTGGTGGCCAAGGTTGCGTCAGGATGTAATGGATTTTCTGTCTTCTTGTTCTACTTGTGCGCGCGCAAAAGTCTCTCATACACGTCCTGCAGGGTCTTTATTGCCACTTGTCATTCCCAATAGGCCATGGACACATCTGTCAATGGATTTTATCACTGACTTACCTTTGTCTGCGGGTAAAACAGTTATCTTGGTAGTAGTGGACAGGTTTAGCAAAATGGTACACTAATATACTGGACATCTGGGATTAGACATTACATCTGGAGTCTAATATCCAGAACGGTGGTAGTGACTTTACTGGTGGGGAGCTCCATCTCTGGAGTCTAATATCCAGAAATGTGGTGTCACAACAGAGGGAAGGGATAAGTGCTGCTCTAAACTCCACCCCACCTATGTCCCTGCCTACTCGCACGGCCCGCCCTAACCGACGGCGTACAACTTGGCGGCAGTCCCTGCTTAGATACGTGCAGGGGCCTAAGAAGATAAGAGGAATACCGTAACAGAGTCAGACAAGCCAAAGTCAAAGCCAAGGGAGATCACGCAGGTACACAGGGAGCAATACAATAATGAGGTCAAAACACAATCTGGAGTTAGAAGCCAAGAGGTCCCGTCAAATCTAGGGAGGTCACAAGGTCGAGGTCAAAAACAGAGCCGAGGTCCAAGAACACATAAATGCACAATAGTAAACTGCTGGTGAGGGTAGCAAGACCAATCACAGGCAACCTGTGGCCAGCAGGTTACCTGTTTAAATAGGTCCTCCTGATGCGTCACATGACCTGTCCCCTGCAACTCGGAACAGCTGAGCGCCGACTCATTAATATCGGCGCTCAGTTCCCCATGTGCTCATTGCCTAGGGGATGGAGGACGCCGGCCACGCCGGGTCCTTAGCGCCCTCTGGTTGCTATGGAGATGAGGATGCCGGCCGCATCCTCACTCCTCTTCACTAGCGGGATGCCAGCGGCGCTGCAGAGGGGAAGTGCGTCGACGGCTCCCCGTTGCAGGTGGTGGTGACTTTACTGGTGGGGCGCTCCATCTCTGGAGTCTAATATCCAGAATGGTGGTGGTGACTTTACTGTTGGGGCGCTCCATCTCTGGAGTCTAATATCCAGAATGGTGGTGATGACTTTATTGGTCGGGAGCCCCATCTCTGGAGTCTAATATCCAGAACGGTGGTGGTGACTTTACTGGTGGGGTGCTCCATCTCTGGAGTCTAATATCCAGAACGATGGAGGTGACTTTACTGGTGGGGCACTCCATCTCTAGAGTCTAATATCCAGAACGGTGGTGGTGACCTTACTGTTGGGGCGCTCCATCTCTGGAGTCTAATATCCAGAATGGTGGTGATGACTTTACTGGTGGGGCGCTCCATCTCTGGAGTCTAATATCCAGAACGATGGTGGTGACTTTACTGGTGGGGCACTCCATCTCTAGAGTCTAATATCCAGAACAGTGGTGGTGACCTTACTGGTGGGGCTCTCCATCTCTGGAGTCTAATATCCAGAACGATGGAGGTGACTTTACTGGTGGGGCACTCCATCTCTAGAGTCTAATATCCAGAATGGTGGTGGTGACTTTACTGGTGGGGCACTCCATCTCTAGAGTCTAATATCCAGAACGGTGGTGGTGACCTTACTGGTGGGGCGCTCCATCTCTGGAGTCTAATATCCAGAATGGTGGTCGTGAATAGGTTCATCCTTTTGAAAAGAGTCTACATGGCTCGTCCTCTGCTTCCACTGAATGCAGTCCTGGCTGCAGTGGTGTTGGAGGTGTGACAGGTACCCAAAACATAGTTGCCAACAGTCTTCAATTTGCAGGGACTGTCCCTATTTTTCATAAACAGTGGGGCTAATGTAAGCCC
This sequence comes from Bufo bufo, assembly GCF_905171765.1. Lineage (NCBI taxonomy): Eukaryota > Metazoa > Chordata > Amphibia > Anura > Bufonidae > Bufo > Bufo bufo. The sequence continues at coordinate 319,182,527 of NC_053394.1, forward strand.
CATCCATAAATGGGCAGTCACACACTGTTTAAGAGCATTGTGGTTTTTTTTTTGTCCCTAATTTACCAATTAAAATGTTGGTAAGTATGTCAAAGACCAGGGGCAATACAACTGACAAGCCAGGCTATGGTCTGCAGAACGAGGCCAATGAATTCTAGTAGATGAGCAGGCCCTGCGGATTGGGAGCGGGAGACGCGATACTTTGTGGATGATGAACACCCAGTGGTGGGTAAAGGTCTACAGATTGAACAAAGACCAACAATGAGAGGGCATTGGTGATGTGTGGACCTCTTGAAGGGCGTGCCCCTGCTGGTTCAGCGTGGGAGCAATGGCTTGGAACAAAAAATGAACCCAAAGAAACAAAAGGTCACACTGAGCGTTAGGTCAGAGGCTGAAACATTTGCAGCCATAGCGTACTGAGGCCTGGCCTCTGGGACCATAGACTACAGATATGAGGTAGACCACACATCCGTATAGTGTCACTCATGGCACCTGTGTGCCGTATTAGTACTTTTGCAGTCATGTGACTGATTTGTGGCGTTTGCACTATACAAATGCCCTTTGGCTGGCACTTAGTGTGGCACCTCAGCTGGCATTGGGAATAGCTGAAAAGTGGGGCTTGGCTGGCACAATGGGCGCTGCCTCTTCTGTCAGCCCTGTCCTTATACTTATTATCATGGGTGCACTGGGAAGAAAGGGCATGTGAATCATTTGCACGCATGTTATTATTTCACCATGCTCCAGGCCAGCATTGTATTATGACATACTAGCAAGTCACCTGAAAATCAGACCAGGGAAGCAGTTGCCCATAGCAACCAATCACATCACGTCTTTCATTTCCTAACCTGCCTTAGAGGCATGAGAGCTGCAATCTGATTGGTTGCCATGGGAAACCGCTGCACTTTTGTCTGAGGAGGCGATGGGCGCATCCTCCTGTCTCTTTAACCGGGCGGTATAAAGCGCAGCGCGCCGGCGGCCCCTCCTCTCCTCAGCTGAGAGCCGGACACTCCCCGCCGCTCTATCATTGTGCTGTGCCTGTCTCCGGGATAACACTGCGAGCCTCCATCCCACCAGCCAGCAAGCATGTCTGCGGGAGAAGAAGCGGCCCCTGCCCAGCCCCAGAAGGCTGAGGAGCAGCAGAAGCCTGAGGAGACCCAGGCGGAGGAGCAGCAGCAGAAGAAGGACGAGGCTCCGGCGGCGGCGGCTGCTGAGGAGGAGAAGAAGCCGGAGGAGGAGGCAGCGGCACCAGCGGAGCCCCCGCAGCCCGAAGTCACCTACAAGTCGCTGGTCCTGACCGCACACGGCGGCTATGACAAAGTCAAGCTGCAGACCAAGAAGGGGCAGCCCAAGCCCAAGGCCGGGGAGCTGCTCGTCAGGGTCCGAGCCTGCGGCTTGAACTTTTCCGACCTGCTGGCCAGACAAGGGGTGTGCGACCGCCTGCCCTCCATGCCAGTCTCCCTGGGCATGGAGTGCGCGGGCATCGTGGAGGAGCTGGGAGAAGGGGTGACTGACAGGCAGGTGAGTGCCCTGTGTGTGCCCCATGGCGTTACCTCCCTATGCTAATGAGCGGTGCTGCCCTCTAATTACCACCTGCCAGGTAGGTGTGCTGGCACAGCTGTGGGCAAACATGTGGCTGGGACATGAAGCCTCCCGCTGGCAGCTGGGTGTGCCCCTGTCACAGCTGTGACTGGAGGGGGGTGGGGTACATCATTTGTAAGACCTGTTCCTGTATTGGCACAGTGACTACAACCCTCATTGTGCTTGGCACTGGGCTGGTGATCACGGGCGCTCATTGTCAGAGTGGACCAGTCACGCCCTGTAAACCTGGGCCATTCAGCTGGCTTTATTAACCCTTTGCTGACTGGGGATGGGTGTGACTGCCTCACAGCTGGGGGAAGGGGGGGCATAGTGGTCAGGTTGGTGAGGTGGCTGCCCTCAGTGCCCCTGTGTGCAGTGATTTCCTTTCTTTTCTGCTCCTCTATAGGCGATTGAGGAATATTTTGTCGCCGGTCTCGTCCGCATGTAATCAATAATTCTTCTTGTGTCTTGAAGGAGTTATTTAACCCCTTCACGTGCGGCTGCTCTATGGGTGTGACCCCCTGAAAGGGGGGTAGAGGGGATAGAAAGTGTTAAATGGTTACAGTAAATAGATGCTGGGTATGGTACGCATTGGATCACTGTTCTAGACGTGGACCCCTTTTTCTCCAGTCTGAGGGGGGCCATACTACTTAGGTGTGACTCTAACAGCAGTTCTAGGGTATGACTGGGAGGTGAAGTGGGATTATTCCGCCTTCTCGCTGAGATGAGTAATGGTCGCCCTTGTATTATGCTCAGGTGACGGATCCAATGGATCGATATAGTTGTCTGGTATTTTTATCTAAGCTTTTTGATTTCTGGCTGCGTTACCTCTGCCTCCCAGCAGAGGGGGCAGTTCCAGGCTGTCTGGCTAATTGGTCATAAATGCATTGTCCCTTTGCATGTTGGTAAATGTGTAGGGTGGTGCAGCGAGCCGTCCTGCTGAGCGCTCCACATTGGCCTGGGGAGGCGCTTGATTTTTCTTACTGACTTTTTTTTTTTTTTTTTTTCTCGATTGGCTTGAAGGAAGATTGTGCTTTGTCTGAGGACCACACCCAATATCTTGCATTGTCTTGGCTATGTACTAGAAGTGCCTTGGTCCTGTGCACCGCGCTGTTGTGACTCCGTTAATGTAGATCCACGGTCTGCAAAGATCGGGAACCTCAGGCAACTTTTTGGCATCTTGTGTAGGTGCCCAGTGCCCTTAACAAGATACTTTTAGGGCTGCAATTAGGTCATAATGTTGTGTTTAGACTCTCTAGTCTGTTGTACCAGTTTCATTGCTTTTGTGTGTCGTGGTGGGTATGCCTGGCAGAAGGGGTGGAGCAGTCACTTCAGTAGCTGAACGTGATGTAGAAGGCTGCAGGCTTGGTGGTCGAGTGTTATGCCAATGAAATCGGGTCCTCTTCTTAAAAAGTATCAGCTGGTTCTTAAAGGGGTTGAACCGGACATATCCCCGTTATTACCCAGGCAGGCCCTCTGATGAGCATCGGTGCATTTGATGCCCTCCTGAATCGCACAGGGAAAAAGTGTGTGAAAATTTTTTTTTTTTTTTTTTTTTTTTTTTTTTTTTAGATCCAGTGATGTACCAGGCTCTCCATGGGTAAAGCTAGGCGGAGGCTTCTGCCCAACTAATGTGCGCGCTTTAGTGCTGCCCCAGCCTGTAAAACTGCTAGGGAAGCGCCAGAGCTCGCCCATCAGTACCATTGACGTCACTGGCAACACTGCTAGGCGGAAGCCTCTGCCTAGCAGTGTGAAAAATATAAACAAAAAGCCCTTGCCCTGTGCGATAGTGCAGGGCAAGGGAGAGCATCAGAGTATGAAATGCTCATATCAGTGGGGCTGCCTGGGTGAAAATGGGCTCTGAACCCGGACAACCCCTTTAATTTTGACTTAAAGGGGTATTCTGGTTCTGTGATATCAGATTGATGGAGGACTGACAATCCACTATTTGAAGGGGCCGCAGCGCTAGTGCGAGAGCGGCATTCTCATCAGTGTTTCTGCGCGCCGTCTCCCTTGTAGTGGTGGCGCTGTGTAATTACAGCTGTAATGACCCTGTACCACCACTAGATGGTGTGTAGGTAAACGACTGAAGAAGAAGCAACACTAGCTCTCACGCCGCAACCTCTTCAAACAGTTGATCTGCGTAGGTACTGAGAGTCGGACATTCACCAATCAGAAACCGACCGATCAGTCTCGTGAAACTAGAATACCCCTTTAAATGGAAGCTGCCACTTGGTTTGGGGCCACCAAACCACTGGTTTATACTTGGGCGGCAGGTGTTTAGCTTTCTAAAGAGGCCCCTGTCACAGACAAATTTTTGGAATTGTGTAGTATGTGAAGCGCATGTTCCCGTAGCTGCCGGACTCCTCTAGGTTAATGGATGCGTTCTTCTACTTTGTAGTTCTGATATGTCCAGATGTGACAGTGTGGGGTATCTTCAGACCGCTAAACCCTAGATGCATTATAACATGGCCCCAAACCTAGGGACAAGGCATCTTTTAAAGTGGGTGAGGCAGGGGCCGGGGGGTGTTAATGTCCCCACCTGGTTAACACCACTCGATGTAGAGACTGGCCACCTGGTGTCTAGCCATTAGTGGAGAGAAAAATGTATTCTGGTTGACAGTGGTGGCCACCTCAGCTGCCACGCCTTTAGGCTACCCAATTGTCAACTCCTCGAGTGGAGGTCATCCTCTTATGACCTGTGGTGGACTTCAAAGCTACGGTAATCAGCTCTCTGATCCTGTATCACTTGGTCCTGTGATTGACCAAAGCGGACATCCCCTTTCCTATCTCCTTGTGATGGAAGGAGGGTCCTGCTCCGCAGACTTCCAGTGATGAACTGTAATCTGCAGCCCATCGACTTGCCAGACGGTCCTACAGATCAAGAGCTGCTCCAGCTAAGAAGGTCCTGAATGTAGTGCCCTATCAGCTAACCTAGATTTCTCTCATTAGAAGTAGAAGCATTTCCTTTTTGAACCCCTGATCAAATACCCCATCTTGTCGGGGTCCTGCTGGGATACTGTAGGTGTGACTGGTATCCTCAGCCTTCCATATAGAAACTAAAAGGGCTCTGCCGTGATGAAAATCGGACATCCTATAGTACATGACAATCTCTTAACAAAGCTAGAACCAGCCCTGGACCTCACAAAAAGGAGGGGGGGGGGGGGGGGGTCCTTCTTTCCCCTGTAACTGCCACAGCTTCTAAAAACATATGGCTGGTGGCAGTTGAAGATTTAAACGTTCGACCTCCTAAGTGAGATGGACAAAAAAAGGAAAACAAGAAACAGCAGGTGGCGCTATACAGATGTGTTGCATTGAATCGCTCACTTCCTATACAAATTTTTTATTTTACTTGCTTACAATTACAAAGGTATTCAGATCTAGGTGCTGGATTGAAAAATGTAGAATGCTCCATGACAACCCCTTTAAGGCTACTTTCACACTAGTTTGTGCGGATCCGTCAAGGCTCTGCAAAAAAATGCTTCCGTTACAATAATACAACCGCATACATCTGTCATGAATGGATCCGGTTGGCTTATGTCTTCTGTAGCCATGACGGATCCGTCTTGAACACCATTGAAAGTCAATGGGGGACGGATCCGTTTTCTATTGTGTCAGAGAAAACGGATCCGTCCCCATTGACTTGCATTGTGTGCCAGGACAGATCCGTTTGCTCAGTTTTGTCAAGTGGACAGCGAAATTCTGCAGGCAGCATTTTGGTGTCCGGCTCCAGAGCGGAGTGGAGACTGATCGGGGGCAAACTGATGTATTCTGAGCGGATCCTTATCCTCTCAGAATGCATTAGGGCAAAACTGATCCGTTTTGGACCACTTGTGAGATCCCTGAACGGATCTCACAAACTGAAAGCCAAAACGCCAGGGTGAAAGTTGCCTAAGACGGTTACCCTCTAGTAACAAGGGGTCGCTATCACCTGGGTTTTGACTGGTTGATGGTGAACTGCTCGACTTCAGTCTGCCCCAGTTGTGTAAGGACATGTATACTGACAAGTGTTCCCTACCCCTGCAGCCAGCACCCACATAAGGCCTTGTCCACATTTCCTTGTCAGTTTGACGTCCGTGAAAACTGCGTCCATGTTCATCCATGAAGGTCTGTGTTTGGTCCGTCTGTTTTTTTTACCCTCCATGTGTCATCTGTAATCCAGACATTGCTCAGCTGAAAATTTAATTTCCAGAGCATCTCCTATCAGTCTTCAGTGAAAAAGGGCATGACACACACCATCCGTGTTGTCTGATTTTTCACGGACTCGTAGACTTCAATGGGCATGTCTGGTCTGCCTCATGGACGAAAGTAGTGCATGTCTCGGATTTTTTTTTATTTTTTACTGACCCACTGTCTGTAAAAAAAAAAAACAAAAAAAAACTGACGTGTGAACAGACGCATTGAAATCGCGTCTGCAGACTGCACACGTCGATGAAAAACGGAAATGCTGACTAGGCCTGAGAGGGGAAAAACTGCTGGGTGTGTACAGGGGCCATAGCTGGTCTTCTCTCTTCGAAGTGGAAGTAGAATTTCTATATTGTGCACTAATAAAGGCGTTCTCTGGGAGTGATGAAATAACGAATACCAATTCAGTCCCTGCTGCAATGAGGTCACATCATTGACATGACTACTGCAGCCATTCGCTGGCCTCAGCAGTGACTTGATGGACCATTGAGGCCAGTGATTTGCCTGTAGTGCTGACACAAACGATATGTGATGTAATTACTGTAGGGACCGCTGGCAGGGGATTGAATGGGTGGGAATTATTTTATTACGTTGCCTACTCTTAGCCGCAATTTAGAAAACCCCAGACAACCCCTTTAAGCTCATCACTTGTATCATTACTATACATGTGCTGATATGTAAACAATGTGTGTCCTTTATTTTAAATGTTATAAGGGGTGTGTCTTAGCAGAAGGGGTGTGGCCTCCTGCAGCCCAACAAGTTTACTATAATTTATGAAACGTGGTGTAAATTATAGTGCAAGTCTTTTTTGCTAGGTCCTCCCTCAGTGTACATTTACTCCATGACGTCCAGGTGTCGTATATGTCAGAGGAAAAGCTCCTGCTGGGGACCCCGAGGAGAAGGCACAAGCATTTCTCAATGCTGGGGGTTGTAGTTTCATTGTAGCTGGAGAGCTGCAGATTACTGCTCTAAGACACACAGCACTAGGGCTGCAGTAAACGATTTTAGTAATCAAAGATTCTACCGATTATTTTTACGAGTAATCGAGTAATCTAATAAGAAAAAATGAATTAATAGACTGTTTTCCTTTATAAAAACTCATCAGACCCCAACACCCTTCGTTCTCCCCCTGTGCGATCAGCCCAAGTGCATCAGTTCCCCCCAGTGCCAGTACTTTATCCTGTAGGGGCGCTGTTCCACAGCTCCTCCGTCTTTTCCGCGCACTGCACTGCCTGACATCACACAGCATCAGGTCATAGTGCACGCATACGTGCTGAAAGTGCAGTGCGGTACGGGCCGGCGGGTGACCATGGAGCGGTAAGTAATAGCAAGCGCTTCACTCCCGCTCCGTGGTCACATGGCACAAACGAATCCTCAATGCAAAGAATTCAATCGTGTAATCGTTTCAGCACTTTGCAGTGTTTTTTTGCTGAGTTTTCAGATGTTTCATTGTTTTTTGATCATTAGATGTTCCTTTATACAGTGGTCTATATTGTAAATGTCTTAAGTCTTACAGGAACAGAGTTTGAGACCTTTTGGGGGTCGGTGAACTAAGATACTTTGCACCTGGTAATGGTATATGGCACTGGGCTGTGAAGTGTGGGTGTGGAAGTGTCAGCCCTGTGTGAGGATTTTCATGTTCTCTAATTTCGCGGCTGTCAAAGGAGAGATGTGGTCATGGGATTGTCAGTCTTTAATCTGCCCTCAAATCTGCTGAATTCTGTAATCCCTTTTTCTCACCAAATGTAAGGGTGTCAGGAGGCTGCGAAACGCTTGGACGCCGCGCCCAACTGGGCTGTGTAATAAATCCTCTGCAATGTAACCCGCTTGTACATTGGAGGTGTAGGACCAGGTCTCACATCTAACCCCAGAACATGAATTACTAATGTGACTAGAGCAGTTTTCTAGTCAATAGCTGCCAATAATGATTGATGCAAACCCTCTGTGGAGGGAAAAGGTTAATAAACTCCTCCGCTAGGCGTCGTTTACTGCTGAATCTCTTACCGTGTGACTGAATCCATCAAGTTTTAGTCAATAAAATGCAGAATTTTATTAGTGGCTTTACCTGCAGTCACCTGTCACCATCTAAACGTATTCTGCGTGGTCATAATGTTGTGGGTTATCACTATGTAGTGATGTATAGCGCTAGGATATGCCAACTCTTTATAATCTGTGGGGGTCTGACCTCTAGGATGCTCACAGGCCCTGATGATGAAAGGGTCACACTGGGATTCATCGTTTCAGCCCCATCCGTCTTTCCTTGCACAGTGCTGCCCGGCCAAACGTCGTGACGGGGAGGGGTTCCCTGCACTGCCGGGAGTGACTGTGCAGGGGAAATACGGACGGGCAACCTTAATTCCCCTGATCAGTGGGGGTTGCAGAGGTCATACACACATAGATCGTCACGTTCACTTAGGATTAACACTTTAAACTTGGGCTGCATGGTGATTTTTGCTGTGACAGTTGTTGCGTGAGTAAGGACCGCAGTGTAGCAGTGCAGCCATAGAAATGAATGGGGTCGCAGCATAACTCACAAGTTCACGACAGCAAAAAAAATTCTTGCTGGTTTCTTGCGATTCTGTGGTCACGGCGAGTGGGTTCCATTGCTACACTGCAATACTTGTGTGACTGTGTAGCCTCAGACTTAAATAATGGTTCACACCACAGCAAGTGTGCTCATTTTCAAATAATTGCAAGGGCCTTTGCCCCTGTATGTAATATGGTGTGCACTCCATACCTACAAGTAGGCTACTCTCACATATGTGATTTCCTGTGCGGTTTTGAGAGCTGGCAGTTTGATTTAATACAACCGGCTGCATCTGTTCCGTTCAGATGCGGTTGGATAAAATCGAAAGTGAACAAACCGGTTTCCCTGTCTGAAAAAAACCCAAAAAACTGTTCTGGCACAATTACATTTTTCTTCTATTTTATTTTATTTTTTTTTGTGCCGGATCCAGCTTGTTCAGTTTTGCAAACTCGGGCATGAAACCAGAGTTTGCAGCAGTTTTGTGTCCGGTCACAGAACAAACGCATCCTGGTGCACTCCGTTCTGGTTTGTTCAGTGTTGTCCCCACTGAGAATGAATGGAGACAAAACTTGTTTTCCTCCGATTTTCTAAACTTTTGCCCGATCTGAAAACCGGAAAGGAAATCGCAGATGTGAAAGTAGCCTTCTGGTCCGGTCACAACTGTGTTCAGTTTGTGGATCTGCAAAACACTCTGGCGGTGTGCATTGACTTCAAAGGATCCACAATCTTCATGTTGCAGCCAAAGATGAGACCTACCCTATCTTCTGCGGCACTGCCGCACACGGAAGCCCTTCAACCACTTCATGGCCGAAACTTTGCTTTCACTGTATCTGCTGTATATGGAGTATATCTTTATCTGGAGCCTGGTGCTGTGGCGGTTTCCTCTTGGATGACTCCAGATGCCTGATCATGGTGGAGCCAGGAGCCAATATCTGATGGTGCTGAGGGCAGTTTTGCATTATTTGAAGTCAAACCATTTTAAAGCTTTTCCATCTCTAGCTTTTTATTTTTTTTAATTTTTTTTTTTAGACATCCCGTTTAATTTGTTAAAATTTCATCTGCTTTGCTGCTTCTGTAAAACCTGCATCTTGTATGCCCAGTGTAGATGCCTGACTTGATGCCGCTTCTGTACCATGCTGCCTAGCGAAACCCATTTTTCAGTAAGATAATTGCTCTTGGATTTTAGATTGAGGCATGAGCCCTAATTTCAGCATTGATAAATGGTGGCGGTTTCTATGGTACTGTTATATCTGAACGATTAGACCGGCTCTTCATGTTCCTCCATATACTGCAAAGCGGTTCCCTGTAAACCTTTCTCTGCTGCTGTCATGTTTGTTCTGGGAGAGCGGGGCAATTATACATTGAGCACTCTCTACAAGCTGTCATCTCTCGGCAGGTGTACTAACTCAGATTCCTGTTTAATGTTTCTCCGCTCATTAGGATCTGCTGGCCTGTGAGCTGCTCGGGTTTCTGTGTAATGAAGGATTTTTGTTGTAGTGCACCGAATTAAAACCTTCATACATTCCGCACACGTCTCAAAAGCCTGATTCCCCCTAAGAATTACCTTGTCCTGTCAATACACAAACGTGCCTCCCACTCACAATGCCCTATAATGCGCTCCAGTTGTGATAATGTGTGGGAAGACTCTTGTAACTCGCCCGCTAACTTCCTCCTTCCACCCTGTGATCAGGTGGATGTGCAGTGTGGTCCTACTGAGGCGATTATATCCAACTCAAGTGTCATTCTGGAATCTCTGATATTTGACTGTCTGAACCAATGTGAACTGTATAACTTGCTAATTAATGAATCTGCAAGTGGTGCACCAAGGGCTTCTCCAGCTTTCCTTAAGATGTGAGGAACAACTGAAATGATCTGCAGATGGTGGTTGGGAGTTGACTTTACATGGCTTACTTTAACGGAAAACTCCAGTCAAACCCGAATCTTTGGACTTCAGCATAGCATTTCAGACTTGGGCATTGGTGGTACAAGTAGATTGGCAAGGTCCACTCTTCACTGTTCCACCAGATCTTTCAGGCAGCACTCTACATGGTCCAGTAGGCTTGACATGTTTGGATGCCGTAGAGCAAAGGTCCCCAACCTTTTGTATGTTGTGAGCCACATTCAGCTTTCAGTGATGGTCGGGAGCAACAGGCAATTAACAAATGGGAGAGAAACAAAAAACTAATTGCAAACATTTGCTGATATTTGTGTGAACTTTGACTATTATACCTTCCAAATTGGCAGTAGGATTGGTCTACAACAATGTTAATTGCTAGCACATATGGTCATAACTCAGGACTACCATGGTGAGCCACACAACAGGGGGCTGTGAGCCACACAACAGGGGGCTGTAAGCCACATGTGGCTCCTAAGCTACTGTAGAATGAAGAAACAATTTAGTCATAATTGTATCCATGGTCTGCTGCTGTTTTTGAGTTTTGTTTTACAATTCCAACCCATTTTGGAACTTTTTTCCAGCTTCCCAGTACATCATATGCAATATTATATGGTGCCATTAGAAAACTTATACTGCAAAAAACAAGCCCTCATACAGCTATGTGAGTGGAAAAAGCGTAATGCTCTGGGAAGGCTTGGAGTGAAAAACAGATTTGCTCATCCTAAAGGTTTTAATTGTCTCATGTTGGTTCATACGGACGACAGAGGGGTGATGGGTCCTCCAGTCTGAGCCATAAGAAATATCTTTGCAGGAGCTGCTTCTGTTTTGGCAGACCTGTCCTTGTATTACATAACTATTCAGCTGAATGGCCACCATGTAATACTACATGTAGCCTTCAGGAGAGATACTGGGCACGCTGCTGCTTTCCTCATTGGTATTGGGGACTGGGACAATCAGCGGATCACCCCCTTGGCCACATTGTGAAAGGTGTTTTAGATGCCAACCATTTACACATGTTTTAACCAGTTGAGTGGACTTCTGTATTCTGGAACAATTAGTTTTCTAATTTTATCACAAGACATGGAGGCTCATATTGCGTAACCTTTGTTTCATACATGCATCCGGACACAGAAGACACTCTGGGGCTGCCCATCTTTAGTTCACCACCCATGAACACCCTACTCTTTTTGATGTCTCGTGGCACTAGTATTAGTTTTATAATCTGTGGAGACTGTGGTTTGCTGACCTTTTGTTATGGCTCCATTCACACGTCCGCAAAATGGGTCCGCATCCGTTCCGCAATTTTGCGGAACCGGTGCGGACCCATTCATTCTCTATGGGGACGGAATGGATGCGGACAGCACACAGTGTGCTGTCCGCATCCGCGGTGCGCGGCCCTGATCTTTGGGTCCGCAGCTCCGCAAAAAGAGCATGTCCTATTCTTGTCCGCAGCTTGCGGACAAGAATAGGCATTTCTATGGGGGTGCCGGGCTGGTGTTGCGGGTCCGCAACACAGCACAGACGTGTGAATGCAGCCTAAATGATACGTGGTATAGCAAGGGACACCATTGTGGACTATCAGACCGATTCATCTGTTCTGATAACGTGTAGATCATCAGACGCTTGCTAGAGATTTGCTTGAGTGCTTGTATGGCCTTGGTATTGAGTTTAATTTGGCAATGATACATCTTACAGGTTACTCTATAGTAACTTACACTTTGAGGAACAATTTCCTCTCCTTTTCCAGGCATACCAGGAACTAATGTGGAACGTACCTCTGAATTTGCTAAAAAGTATGTCTTCTGTTTGAGGATCCTTCAGGCTACATACCCCATCTTGTGATTTCATGATTTCACCACATGCCAGTTATGCACACAAAGGGTATTGTCAGTGTGAAGAACCCCTGGGGTTTGGTAGGAGAGGTCTGTCTTGTGCTCCAGCTGAGAGCTTGCTCTGCACCTGCAGGTCAGCTAGTTTGTCAAGCAATAACCTGCTGAGTCTTCTAGTCGTTCATTGTGATTTGCAAATAAAGTACAATATTGCTGCAGGCTGACATGCCTTTATTCACAGCTGTCAGTGGCAACATTGGTCATTCCAGAAAGGCTAAGGCCTCATGCACACGACAGTCAATAATGGATGTGTGACAGCCGTCTAAGTAACGGCTGTCACACAGAAATTTTTAGCACCAATGAAAGTCTATGGGGCTATTCACATGGCCGTTCTCGTAACGGGCAGTGAATAGCGTTCGTCCAAAAATAGGACATGTCCTATTTTTGGCCGTTTTTCGTGGTCAGACGTTTTCAGCCGCCGGAGGAGGTGAATATGGCCATTTGCCGAATCTGTGGGCAGAAGATAAAGCGTGGCCAGGGTGCCAAAGTTGGCACTACAGACCTGCGTCAACATATGCAGTGTCACCATAAAGTGACATGGGAGAACGGTGGCTCCAATGTGGTGGTTCAGCCTGCTGCAGCAGCCACTGCATCACCCAGTGGCAAGCACCTGATTTCAGGCAGTCAAGGCACCACCACCTCAGCCGAAGGGAGCTGTCTGTCCTTCCCATTTGCTGGTCCTGATGCTCCTGCTCCTCGCCCTCCTACTCATTGTCAGTCATTCTGTCAGAAATCGATCACCGGAGCAATTGCCAAGAGACAACCGTATGCGTGCACTCATCCAACGGCGCAGAAGCTGAACATGCTCCTGGCCAAGTTGCTGGTGCTGCAGTCCCTCCCTTTCCAAGTGGTGGACTCTGCACCTTTCAGACAACTGATAGCTTGAGCTGAGGTGGAGACTCCCAAGCAGTCATTTCTTTGCCAAAAAGGCAGTACCAGCCCTGCACAAATGTCGAACAGAAGGTGAGCCAGTCCTTAAGCCTGGCAGTGTCTGCAGTGCATGGCAGCGCCGATGTGTGGAGCTGGAACTACGGTCAAGTACAATATATCCTTTATGGCCCACTGGGTAAACCTAGTTTCCTGCACAGCCAAACCAGCAACTTGGCCAGGTGACGCCGCTTCCTTCTACACATTTTCACGCCGTTGGTCCTGCGACAATGTCTGACTCTGCCTCCTCATCCTCCACCCTGTCCCCAGCCTCCACTGCAGGGACAACTCAGAGTGCCCCTCCAGCATACCACATGTGCAGGGCACGGTGGTGTCACACTATTCTACACCTCGTTTGCCTGGGCGAGTGGAGTCGCACGGGGAACTGCTCAGTGTCCTTCAAGAAATCGAATCCTGGCTTTCTCTGCAACAACTCAAAATTGAACCATGGTGACAGACAACGGGAAGAACATGGTGTCTGCGCTGTGTCGAGGAGGGCTGAGCCATGCGCCCTGCATGGCACATGTGTTCAATCTGTTTGTCAAGCGGTTCCTGAAGTCTTCCACCCATCTGCAAGACGTCCTAAAAAAATGCCCAGGAAACTTTGCATGCACTTCAGCCACTCGCACACCCCCCTTGAGCGGCAGAACGGCGTCCCCCAACATAGGCTGATATGTGACGTTTCCACACGTTGGAATTCCACCCTCCATACGTTGGACCAACTATATGAACAGAGGCCATAAACAATTTCTTGATCCAAGTGAACAGGAGTACTCCCCTGTGTAACTTTGATGTCAGCCAGTGGCAGCTCTTGCGTGACACCTGCTCTTTGAGGAGGCCACGTTATTTGTCAGTTGCCAAGACTACGGGATGAACAATGTCATTCCACTGCTTCATGTCCTGGAACAGGTGCTGGTACATCTGGCTGGTCAGGGGACTGGAGACCTGGCGCCTACATCTCACGGCCACATGAGCCTTGTGAGGGCTAAACTGGAGGAGGACATTGGCGCACAAGCAATGTGTAGTGAAATGGGTGTTTTTTCTACACAGGTGACAGAGGAGGAGCAGGAGCATATGGAGGAGCAAGAGATAGATTAAGCAGATGACCCAGGCACACCGTGGCAGTATGCAGTGGAGATGGAGGCAGGGAGTCCCTCCGAGTCACTTGCGCAAATGGCCCGCTGCATGCTCACTTGCTTGGGTAGTGACAGCCGAATTCTCACCATTCAGCAGAGGGATGACTTCTGGCTCTCCACCTTGTTGGACCCTTGCTACCAGTTCAAGATGGGGGGGGGGGGGGGGAATAGGAGCAGTACCAGCTCAATCAGCCGCAGCTTGTCTAGAGTCTATGATAAGCTTTCTTAACCCGCCTAGTGAAGCAACTACTCACCAGCAGCTAGACCTGGAGCAGAACCTGAACCAGCAGGTGGTGGCATACTTGGACAGCACCCTGCCACCCCACATTGAAGATCTACTGGGCAGCCTAACTGGATTTGTGGCCGCAACTGGCTGAGTTTGCCCTTGTAAAGCTGTCCTGCCCGGCCAGTAGTGTGGCGCGGGCCATAGTTACCCCAAGGAGAACTCTCCTGTCCACCTAAAATCTTGATCTTTGTCAAGATTAATCAGGTGTGGATCAGCCAGGATTTCCACCCACCAATGCCTGATGAATCAGATTAGATCATCCATGCTGCCTCACCCAAACCTTGACAAGAGACTGGTTTCTTCTGGCTCCCTGCCTCAGCTACTATTCTGATGCTGCCGCCCTCCTGATACCACACATCTGATGTCAAGTGCTCCTTACACCCACAATTGTCAGCGGGTACTGTTATTGCCACCCATCTCCCCACTGTCCCCGGGTCACTCTGTGGTCTCCTGATGCTGCTGCCACCTCACCACTGTATATTAGGGATCGACCGATCATCGGTTTGGCCGATATTATCGGCCGATATTGAGGATTTTGAACGTTATCGGCATCTATTTTGCCAATATACCGATAACGTATGGGGAACACAGAACGCGCTGCTCTCAGCGCGTTCTGTGTTCCCTCCGCAGCACAGGGGAGAAGGAAGCAGTGTCTCCTCCCCCTGTGTTGCTGCCGCCAATGACAGAAGAGAAGAGGAGGGGAGGGGCTGTGGCCGCTGCGCCACCAATGAAGATAAGCCATTCATTCATATACAGGAGGCGGGAGCTGGCTGCAGAATCACATAGCCGGCTCCCGGCCTCTATGAGCGATAGCTGCGATCCGCGGTAGTTAACTCCTCAGGTGCCGCGGATCGCAGCTACCGCTCATAGAGGTCGGGAGCCGGCTATGTGATTCTGCAGCCAGCTCCCGCCTCCTGTATATGAATGATTGAGAGACTCATCTTTATTGGTGGCGCAGTGCGCCCCCCCCAAGCCCCCCAGTATTAATCATTGGTGGCGCAGTGCGCCCCCACCCCAATCCCGGCCAATAGTAAAAACATTGGTGGCGCAGTGCGCCCCCCCCCCCACCACCCAGTATTACTCATTGGTGGCAGTGGCCACAGGATCCCCTCTCCCCTGCTCCTCCGATCGGAGCCCCAGCTGTGTAAGCCTGGGGCTCCGATCGGTTACCATGGCAGCCAGGACGCTATTGAAGCCCTGGCTGCCATGGTAAGCTCCATGCTGCTGTGTACACAAAGCACAGAGCAGCAGGGACAGTGTGAGATCCTATTCACCCTGAGAGATCTATCAGGGGGAATAGGACAAGGGTTCTAGTCCCTAAGGGGGCTAAAAGTTAGTAAAAAAAAAAAACACAAATATTAAGTATAAATGAAAAAGACTTATAAAAAAAAAAAAATACACATTAACAATAAACAAAAAAATACACTAACAATAAACATATTAATTTTCAGCAGATTTGTGTAGGAATTTTTTTTTTTTCTCAAAAATGAAAATTCCCAGAATATCGGTATAAATTATCGGCCTGAAAGTTCACAAATTATCGGTATCGGCCCTAAAAAATCAATATCGGTCGATCCCTACTGTATATACAGTTGTCAATTAGGCTTGTGAGGCCCATTGTGTACAACAAATGTATTTACGCCTTGGGGCTATTTTCAGAGAAATCCTGGTATGTTTAGTTTTTTTTTGAGGGGGGAGTGGATGGTTTGCCTGCCTGCAACTTCATCTGACTATGGGTCTGGCTGCTGGGGAGATCTTTTCTTTTTGAAGGGAAACAACCCATGTCAAAAACAATGTATATGAATAGTCTTCAGGTTGCCAAATGCTCGTAGAAATCTGTTATTGACACCTAATCTTTGAAGTAAGGTCTTTTTGCTGTTTTGGAAAGTTCTGTTGGAGCACCAAACCAAAGTTTGAGTTTTGACATGTTCTAAGGAGGTACCTAAATTATTGCCCATACCCAATTTGATTGTGTTTTACCCAGGGTTTCTGACTGGCCCACAGTGAAATGGGTGAATCCCCTAGTCCCCCACCCCCTGCAAAAGTGGCACAGCACCCCATATTTTTTAAGTCTGTTCAGTTTAATGGAGATCCATCTGGTGGCTGAGTTGACTTCTAGGTACAGGGGCAGACCAGTCAGTGTCCTCTTTCCCCAGGGACCTGCCTTCTTGAAGTCCCTGCAGAGACCCCCATGATCAATCCTGCTCCTGTGTGAGCAGGGAATATTTGCATGTAGCTTTTCAGTGGGCCTCAAAAACATTTTTACTGGTGGACCCAAGGCACGCCAGTCACAGTGGGTTTTACCTAACAGTCTTTTTTTAAATTGAATTAGGGGTAGCATGCAGCAGAAATGCCTTTTGTGGTTGGAAGCCCCTTGGCTTTTTTTGCATGCTTTATCCATTCGGATTCCTTGACCTGTCTAGCTAGACGTCTTGGTCACAAGCACACAGTAATCAGGTTGGTTGTACTTGACATCCATTGTTCCCATTATGTGAATACAGTATGGGCACCATGCCATGTACCAGTGAGAGGATATGAATGTTGCTCTTTTTAGTACCCACTGCCACAAGGAAAGGAGAAATGGAAGATTTTCTAAGGGTCTTGTAACAGAAGAAATGCATTGGCAGTATGTATGGGGGTGGTTTAGTGACCTGTGTGGAGACTGCAGAATGTCACATGCCACATATACATTCTGGTTACGTGTTCATGTACATCTTATGCTGAGGTTTTTCTGGCAAGATCTGTATTTTCACTTCCTCTCTATCTCCAGATTGCCTGGCGACATTAGATTTGCACGTGTGTCCAGGAGCCTGTCTGTGCTTGCGTAGTGGCAGAGCCATCCGGCAGACTCCCTCAACTATGCTGATGTTTTCCATCACTGAGCTGTGGTCCTCCCACTGTTAACATTATCTTCCTGGCTGCCGCGGTGGTGATCCATGCACACAATTCACTGCTGCAGCCAATCGCCAGCCTCAGCAGTGCATAGGACTTCTCTGCTGAGGCCCATGATTGGCTGCAGCGTGTCCTGAGTGCACAGATCGTTGCTGCTGCAGCAGCCTGGAAACCAAGGAGCAGTGAGGAGTGAAACTCGTGCATGAAGCCGAGGAGAAATCTATTCAGTATAGAGCAGTATAAGCTTTTGTGGAGTTTGTTAGAGGTAGTGTGAATATAAACTTCTTGTTCCTGCAAGTGCCCAGGAGGCAGAGCTTCACTGTACTGCTCTCTGCATTGAGCTGGCCCATAGTCCCTCCCCTCTGCTGAGTGACGGCTGAAGCGTCCAACCAGGAGATCAATACAGCTGTCCCTTAGAGCAGAGGGTAAGGGATGTGAAGCGGCTCAATGCAGGGAGCTCTTCAGTGAAGCGCTGTCTCCTGGGCACTTTCAGGAGCAGAATCCTGCAGAATGGAGGCTCATAATCGCCATACTCTTGATAAAAACTCCACAAATGATATGTTTGTCCTGCTCTCACCAGCCCCTACCTAGTGCTGTCAACAGTGTTGGGTGTAGACAGAACACTGCTGTCCACACCCATCTTCTGTGGCCCCATTGAAATGAATGAGTCCGCATCCAAACTGCAAAAAAAATTGTATTGGATGCAGACAAAAACCATGGGCATATGTATGAGCCTTAAGGGTCCATTCACACGTCTGTTTTTTCTTTCCTGATCTGTTCAGTTTTATGCGGAACAGATCTGGACCAGTTCTGTACCCATTCATTTTCAATGGGTCCTGGAAAAAAATCGAACAGCACAATGTGTGCTGTCCGTTTCCGTTGTTCCGTTCCGCATGTCCGAAAAAATATAAAACTTGTCCTATTTTCCGCAAAAATCGGATCCTGGAACAATACAAAGTCAATGGATCCGCAAAAAACGGAAGACATTCGTATGTCATTACGTATGTCATCCGTTTTATGCGGATTCCGTTCCTGGAAATTAAATGGCACCTGAGGTAACACATAACTAGACTTTTATTCACTTTTTATTTTATTTTTTTATTTTTTTTTCCAAAGAAATCCAACTGTATTTGCTTATTGAAATTTAAACCTGTTTCCGTTTTTTGCGGATCCGCAAAAAACGGATGACATACGGAAACATTTTCAGGAACAACGGATCCGCAAAAAAAGGACCGAAAATCGGGATATAGAAAAATACTGACGTGTGAATGTAGCCTTACACTGAGCTTAAGGGTCCATTCGCACATCCGTATGTGTTTTGCGTATCCGCAAAACACTGGCAATGTGCGTTCCGTATTTTGCGGACCGCACATCGCCGGCACTCTCATAGAAAAGGCCTTTTCTATAGGACATGTTCTATTTATTTCATTTTTGGAGGATATGGAAGTGCGGATCCACAAATGCAGACAGCACATTCCTGCCCCATTGAAAATGAATGGGTCCGCACCTGTTCCGCAAAATTGCAGACCAGATGCGGACCCATTTTGCGGATGTGTGAATGGACCCTTACTGTTATGCCTAGTTCTGGGAGTGAGGAGGCGGGGCATGACAAAAGGATCCAGAGCACAGGAGTCCTTGTGTTGTGCCCCGCCCCTGAGGACCAGAAGTATGTGAATTGTACCTGAACTATTCCTTTACTGGGGGTGGGGGGGGGGGGGGAAGAAACATTGGGCAAGATTGCAGCATGTTGCGTTGGCTACATGAGATGTCAAGTGATACAATTAAAATGAGTCCCCCCGAAACTAAAGACAGTTCATCCTCTGTTAGTTTATCCACATTTACTTTTTCCTTTGGATTGCCCAAAGCTGTCACTCTCCTCTATTAGCCAATGCAGTGCTTGCTTTTATTGGCTGGGCATTCTGGGGGAATAACCTTGTTTCCATGGCAATTTAAACCAATTACCTTGGTAATCTTGGCAGCAAACATAAAGGTAATTTGAGATGTGATGATGAAATGAGCTTTATTCAGCAAGAAATCTTCAGCATGTGGACCAGATCAGTGATTAGGATAGTTTTATGCTGTAAAAATCTCAATGAAATGAAGTGTACAATAAAGGGGCACGTGCTGCTGTAAAGGAAAAGCTTTGTGGAAGGTCTGAGACTAATCATGGCAGTCTGACCACTGGATGGTTGGCCGAAGTGACGGCTTGTTCTAGAGAATAGACTTGGTTTAAACGAACCCTCCAGGAAGAACTGAAACTAAATTCGGTCTCTACCAGCAAGTAGGGCGTCTACTTGCTGGTAGCTGCTGCAGAAATCCGCCCCCTCCTCTTGTTAATTGACAGGGCCAGCCGGGATCTCCTCCTCCGGCCAGCCCTGTCGGAGTTTTAAAAATCACGTGCCTGTGTTGAATCGGCGCAGGCGCTCTGAGATGAGGAGGCTCGTCTCCTCAGAACTCCCTCAGTGCGCCTGCGCCGATGACGTCTTCTATTTCGGTGATGTCATCGGCGCAGGCGCACTGAGGGAGTTCTGAGGAGACGAGCCTCCTCATCTCAGAGCGCCTGCGCCGATTCAACACAGGCGCGCGATTTTTAAAACTCCGACAGGGCTGGCCGGAGGAGGAGATCCCGGCTGGCCCTGTCAATCAACAAGAGGAGGGGGCGGATTTCTGCAGCAGCTACCAGCAAGTAGACGCCCTACTTGCTGGTAGAGACCGAATTTGCATATGATAAAACTTCATTTTTTGAATAAACTGCTGGATCAAAGTAAGGAACACAATTATATTTTCATATATCGCTATATAACTAATTTAACTAGCCCCAAAAAAAAAAAATCACTTTAGTGGGGTGACAGAAGCCCTTTAAGGTAATACAACTAGGTTGCTAAGACTTTTGTCTGGATGTAAGGAACTGGATTGTCTGGAAAGGGTTTGACATCCAAAACTTCCTGGCTTGGGACTGCAGCATTTTGTTTTGTTTTAAAGAGGACCTGTCTCCTCTCCTGACATGTCTTGTCTTGTTTAGTAACTACGTGCATCCCCATGTGATAACTATTCTGGAGCATCTATTCTTATGGCTGTGCTGTTCCTTTATTATTCCTACTAGAAGTTTATAAGTGAATTGCTTGCAGTAAGGCCTCATGCACATGGTTGTTGAATGGGTCCACAATACAGAAGGTCCCATGTGGAACGGTGTGCTTCCGTGGGGTTTCTCTCCATGCCTCCAACACAAAAAAAAATTTAAATTATATTTTGTGATTCGGACGGATCACTGATCTATTCAAGTTGAATGGGTCTGGATCCATCTGCGGAATCTGCAACGGCTGTGTGCATGAGGCCTAAAGGTACATGTGGGTGTTGCCAGTTGGGAATGTGCCCCTGCACAGTGACACCAGCACTGATTGGATACAGTCAGACACACCCTCTACTGGTAACACCCAGCAGTATCTTTACTGCAGACTCCCGCCAATTTTTTGTAAATGTTTAGCAGGAATAATATAGGAACAATGTCATTATCTTTTGTTTCTTTGCGTTCACATGGTGGTGTAAATAACATGTTACCACTTTTACAAAATAAAACACTTTAATGGAAAATTTTTTATTTTTGTTTATATAAACTGTATTAACCTTTTTTTTTTTTTTACACTTGCTAGCAGGGATGGCTTTTATAATGCACTGGTATACATTGTATACCACTGCATTACAGCCTATGCCACGGTGGGGTAGCTTTATCAAACTGGTGTAAAGTAGAACTGGCTTAGTTGCCCACAGCAACCAATCAGATTCCACCTTTCATTTTCCCAAGGAGATGTGAAAAATCAAAGGTGGAATCTGGTTGCTATGGATAATTAAGCCAGTTCTACTTTACACCAGTTTAATAATCCCCCCCCCCCCCCTCCCCTCCCCTTATGTATTGAATGGTTGCAATACCTCTGGAGCAGAACTGGACAAGGGCAGATTGGCTGTAGACCCTATAGGGAAATTTCCCGGTGGGCCAATGCCCAGGGGGCCACTCAAGCCCTCTTGATGGCCTCAGGCGAGGTACATAAGGATCTGATGTCCAACGGCTGCAGGTGCCCTCCTGAACTCCACTGTATCACTGTCTTCACGATGGTGATATAGTTGAATACGGAGGTTGGGGCAGCAGTATTGTCCTGTGGTATTCTGCATTGCACTACAGTATTGCAGGCACTGCCTACTTGTTTTTGCCCATCTTCTGTCAGTTTAAGCTCACCTACAACATGGGGCCACTTAGGTTTTTTCCAAGGCCACTTTAAGGTTTCAATCCGCCCCTGGAACTGGGGGAAAAGAAGTTGGTGAATATCCCATAGAAGTATTTTGTGATCTCATGGGAAACATGTTAAATTATACAGTTTACCACATGAGCAGTGCTTTAACCAAGTGCAACTCCATGATGACCCTGTATTATTGTAGGTGCACAGGCTGACACCTCGTACACTATGGCCACACTGTTCATTATTGCAGTTATACAAATGTAGATGGCATATGGTTTGTCAAAGGAAACCACCACAGCTCGCACTCTGTACAGAAGTAACAGGCGTCGTCCACACCACAGCAACTCACTTTAGCACCTTGCTCATAATGGCTTGCTTCTTTAAGCACACACGGACTCTCTAGCTCTTGTTTCACTTGTGTAAATGATTTTAGATGAGGTCCAACATCCCAGCATAGCAGTGGTTTACCACCTGTCTGCAGCTACCACTCCCAGTTCCAGAGCAGCCGAAAAGCCACAGATTTCAGACCTCTGCTTTATAAACCCCAAAGAACCATTGAGTGTATTGTACCACTTGGTGATCTGTTAGACCAGTGGTCTCCCACCTTTTGGTTCTTGGAGATTCATAGGTCCAAGATCGAAGCCCTCAATATGGAGCCTCCATAATACCCCATTAACTTGTTGAGGGTATCATTCACTAGAAAAAAGGCATAGGAGATCTCTGCATTGTGTGCCCTGGTAAGAATTTGAGGATGGTAGTGTCCCTATTGGAAACCATGCCCACTCACAGGTTTCTTAGGGTTGTCTTTGCAACTGAACTGAAGGACTCGTGTAGTGAGGAAACTTAAGATGTCTGTTTTACTAGAAAGTTTTTGATGTCCTTCAGGCTCTAAGGTGCTTTGAGGTTCACCTTCAATGTCTGATTTCACATCATTATGGAGGAGTCTTCTCTCACACAGGTCTACTACAGAAGCTTAGTGCTACCCACAGTGATAGAGGGCATTTGTATATAACTGAAAAATGTCCGGGCTCTTGCTGCTAAATCCAGTGATTTCAGAAGTGTCCATGGCTTTTAATGGACACTGGATTTACAGCAGAACATCCTTGAACTAGTGTAGTCATTAAGTCGGGCTTGGGTTCTGGAACATGTATGGTTAACTCATATTTCACTCCTATGTAAATCTCAGTTGAAACCATTGTAATATAGAAATTCATAAATGCATAACCACTTATGGTGAGATGTTGTAAAAGTCATGTTTCCTCTACACATCAGTGGGTTTTCCTAATAGTGTTTGAATACAGAATGAGGCATCGTGCACCGGCTCATGGCCCTTTGGGCCCTATATATAGCTGGGTAAGTGTTGCCTAATTAAATATTAAAGATAGTTACAAGTTGAGCTAGTGAAACACTTCATGCATGGAAACCGGCAAAGCCTCCCACATTCTCTATGGTATGAGGTCTGTTACACGTTGGGTACTGTGATGTCACCATAGGGGTGTAGTCTCACCTAGTGCTTCATTGGGTCCAGTGTCCTCTCTAATCATATAGTAGCACACCAGTATTTTTGGGTCACTGATTACAAATCTATTAGAAGAAACTGTTTCTGCTTCAGGTTATTTTTTTTTCTCATCCAGTTACATTGCCGGTCATCTTGTGGAGGAACTTGTTCTTGAGGGCAGGACTTCTCTCTGATTCTCGTCACTTACAAAAAGTAGGATTATAGTAAGTGATCTGATTTGTGCAGAATGCCAAATCTTCTGTCACTGGTTCCTCTTGCTATTAGTAACTCACAAGAAGTTTTATTCTTGTATGGTGAGAGGCGGCTCAGCTCTACAATAGGGGCCTGTGTCTGGTTCTTGTGGTCTCTGGATGGTTGAAGGAATCTGAAGAATTGAGCAGCAGGGGAAGAGGTGAGGGGGTGGCGAGGAGCTTTGACATCATGGTGTTTTTTTTCAGTTTTTATTTTTTTATTTTTTTTCTGGGCAAGTGCATTTCAACACATTTTGGGCTTATTACTTGCAAGGTTCACTGCTTGACTGGTACTTGTCACGCAATTGTTAGGCTCGCGTAGCACATGAAGTGAAAAAAACACATGTGGCCTGATGGGTCAACCCACTGACATTCACCAAACTAATATAATTATCTATTAGTGTCATATTGCAAAATGTGGCAAGGTCTACAATTTGGTTAGAGGTTTTCCAGAATTTTAATATTACTGGCCTGTGGTTAGGGTAGGTCACTAATATCTCTTGGTGGGGGTCTTGCTCCCAGCACCCTGAGCCATCATCTGTTTGAATGGTCTGCTGCACACTGGAGCAAATGTGAGGGCTCTAGAAGACCTTCTGTACAGGTGCAGGCTTCACTGTCCTTTTTTTTGTAGGGTTCTTGTCTGATTTTAATTTAACACCCACATCACCAGTGAAAGAGTGAGCACCCCATGGATGCTTGCTTTAATAAAGCCACTTTCAAATGCCCTGGTAGAAAAGTCCTCATTTCAAGGCCTTTGTCCATGAGCTGTAACGGAAGGAAACTGTCTATGCATTATGTGGACCACTACTACACAATACTTCATTGCTCCTCTGGTGGCATTTCTAGGGTTCCCTCTTAGAACATGGCTGATAGCGGCCTCCATGCCATCAGTGGAGAGATGCAACTGCACTCTGGGTCTTTGTGGCCATATGACTGTCTTCGGTGTCACTTTTCCACCCCTTCTGATATCGGGCACAGAGGAGTATGTGTAGACAAGCCAGCTCTCTAAGGGGAACCCCTTTAAGTCTCTAGAATGGACTGTAAAAGGACATGCCAGTTATCAGATTTGCAGTGGGCCGGTGGCTTCTCCTGCCGAGCTCCTACCAGAATAAGGAATTGGTGGTTTATCCCTGCTGTACAGTGTTGCATTAATTAAGCAGTGCCTGTTTCCGATTGCTTCCTATTACAGTCGCTGCTCTGTAATCACATTTCCAGAAGCCAGACTCGCCCACCTCCTATTTGCTTCATTAAGGCAGATTCCATCTGTTGAGCCGCGCTGTGCACGTCAACAGGTCTGTGCCGAATGGATGCCGCTTAATTACGTATTCACCTGAATCGATCTCCCAGAATACACTGGAATCTAAGAGGTAGATTAGTGTGGTTATTTATTTTTTTTCTTTTGGGGGGGGGGGGGGAGAGGAATATTCAATGCAGATAATACAACTACTGCAACTAGTAAGTTGAACCTCTGGACAACCTTTTATTTCAGAAATGAAAGGCAAAATTAAATATGACTACACCAGCAAGTAACAGGTGAGGGGGGGGCCTATCTTTTAGGCTATGTCCAGAATGTGGCCGCCATCTTGAAAACCATCATGTTGGATGAAGGGCAAATTTTTCTAGTGGGAAGGGGGTCATGTAGCTTATTATAGAAGAATTTTCCCAGAAATCGACTGCTGCAATCAGATTTGCAATATCTCTCTTGTAGTTCAAAATGTTATCAGAAAGTTGCAGCAACAACCGGGAACGTTCCCTGTGATGCACCGCTATTTGATGTTTCAATGTGTTGTCCCTGGTGCTGAACACAGGACTTTGATTTGAACTTTCTGTGTTAACTCCTGAACCACAAACCTGATTGTGCCAGTCAATTTCTGGGAAAATTCTTCTTTGATATGCTACGTGAGCCCCTTCCCACTGGGAAAATTTGCCTTTGATCCAAGATGGTGGCCATGTTCGACATGGCCTAAATAGACAGACCCCCTCACCCCCTCACCCATTACTTGCTGTGGGGTATATAGATACTTAATTTTCCCTTCTCGTTTTGGGTCCCCTGAGACCTTTTGATACCCAAGTTGAAGTGCGTATTGCTCCAATAAGTGGGTAATCCCCCTAGAGCTGGTTTTTGGGTGGTACACTGTGCCCCAGCCTGCACTATAACCCACATCATAACTGAATAAATTGACATCCCACAATAATTGAATTTTCCGCTGCACACTGAACTCTTCCTCAGTGAGCTCTTGCCAGTGGAATAAAATCTTTGGAAAGTAACCAATGGCTTTGTCTGACTTCAGCCTAGAAAAATGATCTATTGAACTGCCAGATTCCTACAGGAAGTGTGTAAGTTGGCCCGGCTTTGTTTCTGGAACTGCGGAGGTACAAAGATGCTGTCTGCAGCACAAAACGTAACACTTTCCGGACTTCAGTGTCCAAATACGAAGCTGAGATCTTCTGTAGAAGTGCCCATTGGTTTTGAATCTGCTTCTGCAACACTTTACCTGGGCTGTGCTGCTCAGACCCATTCTAATGACTGACAAACAGCACCGGTGCTGTTTGTAGGCCTGACAACAATCTTTACCGTAGATGGATTGGCCCACCAAAGGTCCCAGTAGATCTAACACAATAGTGTACCACAGTGGCCCAATTTAAAGCAGACTATAGGCAAATGGCTGACCACAATCTGTTCGGGGTTGAGCCACAGACCTGGATCTCCTCTATAGATGTGGATATGTTGCAGTAGCCAACGTTAATCTATAGAAACTTTAAAGGGCACCACTTGCATTTATTAAAACTTTCTCAGCAATGCGGCACGTATGAACACGGGACCAACACGGATGTCTTCAGCTGCCAAGTGCACATGGAATAGGTCAGCCAGTGTCATGGGTACAAATCTGCTGACAGATGCCCTTTAAACTTGATGGCATTATTTCCAATTTACACCGAGCCTTCATTTCACACGTCTGCCGCCTTCCATGGAGATGTGCTCTGGAAATGTCCTGCTGGGGACAGACTTACAGGTTTCACTTGTCTCAAGGTCTTGTAAAGACTGTATACTGTTATTCTGGAATGTCTCCAAGCCCCGAGCTGTTTGAAGTCTTGTTCATTTACAGATTGGACTCAGATTTGGTCTTGCATTGTTGCCAAATATTAATTAACAGTCTTAGTTCTCGGCTCTGAGCCAAGTTTGTATTAGAAAGACTTGTGTCTGATAAACTAGTGTATATCAAGTAACTGCAGTCTTCAAATAGGAAGCTTGCGTCCACCTGGAAAGTCTTTTAAAGGGGTTGTCTCACTTCAGCAAATGGCATTTATCATGTAGAGAAAGTTGATACAAGGCACTTGTCCATATTGTCTCCTTTGCTCGCTGGATTCATTTTTCCATGGCTAGGACCACCTTACAATCCAGCAGTGTTGGCCATGCTTGCACACTATAGGAAAGGGCACTAGCCTATGTGCGCTCCTATAGTCCTGGCCACAAGAGGGAGGCTTTTATATATTTTTATTTTATTTTTCTCCCCAATAGTGTCCAAGCATAACCACCACTGATGGATTGCATCGTGGTCGTAACCATGGAAATGAGCAGTGTATAATATGATGAGAAAATGAATCAATAGCAATGGCACCGGACGGGGTTAAAAGCAGTGTACTTGGCGTGCATGCTGACCTGCATTCCCTGGATTTTGTGTGGCTGTCATGGCCCATGAACAGGTAGGAACTAGAGTTAGGGACCACTCAAATAGAGTCGACCTTGACGTGGTGAGTGGCTTACTACGCTTTGGCCAAAATGTACACCAATGCCTCATCCAGCATGGAGGCAAATTGCTGGATGTAGAGTGCTATCACATTTGTATTTTTCGTTAGAAAATTAATCAAGCCTGCAAAGGAGGCAATATGGACAGTACATTAGTAAATGCCACTTGCTGAAGTGAGACAACCCCTTTAAGGTGGTGGTGTAGTCCCTGGTGGTCTTATGCAAAGTTACATGTTTTAAAATAGATTTTGGTTGACGTCTTGAACTCTTGGCACTAGATTTTCAACGAAAATGACTGGTAGTCACTTTATAGAAGGTGGTACATAATCAAAGTGCATCTTCATTTTTGGGTGGCACAATCCATTGTGGTATGCTATTTGAGTGATGTAGACAAGTGTTGGGCTACTTTCACATTGGCGTTTTGGTTTCTGTTTGTGAAATCCATTCCAGGGCTCTCACAAGCGGTCCAAAACAGATCAGTTTTGCCCTAATGCATTCTGAGGAGATCCTTATCCATTCAGAATGCATCAGTTTGCCTCCAATCAGCTCTGGATGCGGACACAAAAACGCTGCTTGCGTCCGTCTGACGAAACTGAGCCAAAAGTATCCGTCCTGGCACACAATGTAAGTCAATGGGGACAGATCAATTTTCTGACACAATAGAAAACTGATCCGTCTTGAACACCATTGAAAGTCAATGGGGGACAGATCTGTCATGGCTATAGAAGACCTAATACAACCGGATCCGTTCATGACGAATGCATGCAGTTGTATTATGGTAACAGAAGTGTTTTTTGCAGATCCATGACGGATCCGCAAAAGTGCTAGTGTGAAAGTAGCCTTACTATAAGCTCCTCTTGGGCTGCTTTTGACTGGCGGGAACACCATGGGAAAACCTGCCGCTCTTTCAGAAAATGCCAGACTGAGGTGATTAATATGGATTTCATTGTGAAGCGTTCTTGGAGGGCTTGCCCACAAATTCAAGATGTATCTGAAATGTTGTAGTGTCTTTTCTAATCATGATCCTTTATTCCATGGCATTGGTTGACAAACAGCTTAACCAAACCAGATCTGGCCACCTTTTCTGTGCTATGCCAATAGTCTGTACAGTTCCCAAAATGCCAATACCAGGTCCATTCTGTATCTCCTAACTTGGCTGAACATGTTACAATATGGATTGGACAGGGTCACTGTGGAGACATGCTCGTCACCAGTAGTTAACATCTCCCTTATCGGTTTATTCAGGTTTCTGGGAAGAATAACCAAGGGACAGTAAGAAAAGGTACTCCAGAGTTATTTCATGGACGTTTACGAAGCTTGTCATGAGCCGACTGGTCGTCTTTAAAACGTTAAGTGCTGGTAGACACCACTGTTTGCCTCTGCTGCCTTGTTTTCCCCAGCATGAACTCTAGTAACCCAAACTGCTTTACTCTAACCTCATAAATTCCAGTTTTCTCCCTCTGTTTACATGGGAGGTGGAACGTTACATCAGGATTTGGCTTCATAGCCAATCCTGCAAATGGAAAACTCTGACTCTTTGAATTCATTGCTGTTAAAGGCGTTTGGCCATGGTGTCCTCTCCTAACTATTATCTAGCTCCAAAAATCTGAGTGTGTCTGAAGTGGTCCAGCATTAAACACTTTAGTATAACTTTATGGAATATAGTGTCCCAGACATAATGCCAAGACTCAGAAATTGTCCACGCTGCACAAATGTGGTCTTTCAGGTGTGGCTAGAAGAGATGCGACATGTCCACAGTTGTGTACTTAAGGGGTTGTCCAACCAAAAAATTTCTACTGTTTTCACACCAGCACCTGGATCTGACTACATTTGTAGTTCCATGTAACTGAGAACTTAATATGGCCACAGAGTTAATTAATAAAATCTCTGTATAACCTCACCTGCTGTTTTCCCCCTTTCTATTTTCTGCCCACCTCACTGAGGTGGACGCACATGCTCAGTTCCATCCTTCCACTGCCAGCAGCTGTAGCAGACAAGACGCACCCTTTGACAAAGGACCTTCTCTGAGCTGACGGCTTGAAATAAATCTAGCAGAACAGTCGGAGTCATGAATGGGAAGAGCTCTGGATCCATGTGAGGCACAGGACTAGTTCTAGCTTTGTTAGAAAGAGGTTGCCATGTAAAAAATGAAAATCCAATATCATAAGTACATTAGTCATGGGATACCCCCTTTAGAAATGGCTAGCTATTACCTTACCAGTGCACTGACCCCTGATTAGAATCTAGCACCGAGTAACCATCACTTGCATGTTTTTGGGGCACGAGGTGAAGTCTTAAGCTGGCCATACACATTAGATGGTTGAACAGTCATCTGGTGAATGATCGTTTTTCAGACAGTCGTACACATCTTGGTCCATATGGACCGTTGCAGTTGATTAAACTAACCATTTATGTTCAATGAAACCGGGCGATAGACAAAAGATCTTCTCTGGGAACCTTCTTTCAAAGAGATTTTCCTTCCACAAGCAATCTTTTTTAGATGAAAGATCGTTTGTCTGACTAGCTTAGTCCGTTAATGGTCAGCTAAAACAAGTGGTTTTGATTGACTTTAAACTGATAGTCAGGTGCATAAATATTGGGCCATTGACACAATTCTAACATCTTTGGCTCTATACACCATCACAATAGATTTTAAATGAAACGAACAAGTTGTGCTTTAACTGCAGACTGTCGGCTTTAATTTGAGGGTATTTACATCCAAATCAGGTGAACGATGTAGGAATTATAACAGTTTGCATATGTGCCTCCCACTTGTTAAGAGACCAAAAGTAATGGGACAGAATAATAATCACAAATCAAACTTTCACTTTTTAATACTTGGCTGCAAATCCTTTGCAGTCAATTACAGCCTGAAGTCTGGAACACATAGACATCACCAGACGCTGGGTTTCATCCCTGGTGATGCTCTGCCAGGCCTCTACTGCAACTGTCTTCAGTTCCTGCTTGTTTTCGGGGCATTTTCCCTTCAGTTTTCTCTTCAGCAAGTGAAATGCATGCTCAATTGGATTCAGGTCAGGTGATTGACTTGGCCATTGCATAACATTCCACTTCTTTCCCTTAAAGGGTTTCTGTCACCCCATTAGGGTCCATTCACACGTCTGTTTTTTCTTTCCTGATCTGTTCCGTTTTTTCAGGAACAGATCAGGACCAGATCTGGACCCATTCATTTTCAATGGGTCCTGGAAAAAAATCGGACAGCACAATGTGTGCTGTCCGTTTCCGTTGTTCCGTTCCGCATGTCCGTTTAAATATAAAACATGTCCTATTCTTGTCCTGAAAAATCGGATCCTGGACCAATACAAAGTCAATGGATCCGCAAAAAACGGAAGACATTCGTATGTCATCCGTTTTATGCGGATTCCGTTCCTGGAAATTAGGCTTCCTCCCCAGTATTAAATGTGCCCCCCTCCCTCTATATTCATTGGTGGCCAGTGCGGCAGTGCGGATTCCCAGTAAGTTTTCTACAGATCTGATTTTTCACTTCGTGAAAAACTCAGATCCGACAGTATATTCTAACACAGAGGCGTTCCCATGGTGATGGGGACGCTTCTAGTTAGAATATACTGAGAACGGTGTACATGACTGCCCCCTGCTGCCTGGCAGCACCCGATCTCTTACAGGGGGCTGTGATCTGCACAATTAACCCCTCAGGTGCTGCGCCTGAGGGGTTAATTGTGCATATCATAGCCCCCTATAAGAGATCGGGTGCTGCCAGGCAGCAGGGGGCAGACCCCCCTCCCTCCCCAGTATTAAATGTGCCCAGTGCGGTCTCACCTCTCCCCCCCCATCATTGGTGGCCAGTGCGGATTCCCAGTAATAATAAATGTGCCCAGTGTGGTCTCACCTCTCCCCCCCCCCCCCCCCCCCCCCCAATCATCGGTGGCAGTGTGGATTCCCAGTATTAATAAATGTGCCCAGTGTGGCCTCACCTCTTCCCGCCCCCCCCCCCCCCCCATCATTGGTGGCAGTGCGGATTCCCAGTATTAATAAATGTGCCCAGTGCGGCCTCACCTCTCCCCCCCCCCCCCATCATTGGTGGCAGCGGAGAGTACCGATCGGAGTCCCAGTTTAAATCGCTGGAGCTCCGATCGGTTACCATGGCAGCAAAGACGCTATTGCAGTCTTGGCTGCCATGGTTACTTAGCAATAAATACAAGCATTATACTTACCTGCGACTGCGAGCTGCGATGTGTGTCCGGCCGGGAGCTCCTCCTACTTGTAAGTGACAGGTCTGTGCTAAAAGCAATGCGCCGCACAGACCTTTCACTTACAAGTAGGAGGAGCTCCCGGCCGGTCAGACATCGCAGCTCGCAGTCGCAGGTAAGTATAATGCTTGTATTTATTGCTAAGTAACCATGGCAGTAGGAGAGGTGAGGCCGCACTGGGCACATTTAATACAGGGGAGGGAGGGGGTCTGCCCCCTCCTGCCTGGCAGCACCTGATCTCTCACAGGGTGCTATGATTCGCACAATAATTGTGCGGATCACAGCCCCCTGTAAGAGATCGGGTGCTGCCAGGCAGCAGGGGGCAGTCATGGACACCGTTCTCAGTATATTCTAACTAGAAGCGTCCCCATCACCATGGGAACGCCTCTGTGTTAGAATATACTGTCGGATTTGAGTTTTCACATGTTTCCGTTTTTTGCGGATCCGCAAAAAACGGATGACATACGGAAACATTTTCAGGAACAACGGATCCGCAAAAAACGGATGACATACGGAAACATTTTCAGGAACAACGGATCCGCAAAAAACGGATGACATACGGAAACAATTTCAGGAACAACGGATCCGCAAAAAACGGACCGAAAATCGGGATGTAGAAAAATACGGACGTGTGAATGTAGCCTTAAACCTTTTTTTTTTTTTTTTTTTTTTTTCTTTACTAATATTCCCTATAGTGCGATCTCATGATACATAAGCAAATTAATCATTTTGGTTCAGTAGAATTTGC
Source organism: Bufo bufo (assembly GCF_905171765.1). NCBI lineage: Eukaryota > Metazoa > Chordata > Amphibia > Anura > Bufonidae > Bufo > Bufo bufo. The sequence continues at coordinate 319,214,547 of NC_053394.1, forward strand.
TAAAAATCGATTTTTAAAATATGCTAATTACCCTGCTACCAGCAAGTAGCCGCCCTACTTGCTGGTAGCAAGGTAATTAGCATATTTTAAAAATCGTTTTTTAGCAAATTCTACTGAACCAAAATGATTAATTTGCTTATGTATCATGAGATCGCACTATAGGGAATATTAGTAAAGAAAAAAAAAAAAAATAACGGTTTAATGGGGTGACAAACTCTTTAAACTCTTTGGTTGCTTTTGCAGTATGCTTTGGGTCATTGTCTATCTGCACTGTAGCGCCGTCCAATGAGTTCTGAAGCATTTGGCTGAATATGAGCAGATATTGCCCAAAACACTTCAGAATTCATCCTGCTGCTTTTGTCAGCAGTCACATCAATAAATACAAGAGAACCAGTTCCATTGGCAGCCATACATGCCCACGCCATGACACTACCACCACCATGCTTCACTGATGAGGTGGTATGCTTAGGCTCATGAGCAGTTCCTTTCCTTCTCCATACTCTTCTCTACCCATCACTCTGGTACAAGTTGATCTTGGTCTCATCTGTCCATAGGATGTTCCAGAACTGTGAAGGCTTTTTTGTAGATGTCGTTTGGCAAACTCTAATCTGGCCTTCCTGTTTTTGAGGCTCACCAATGGTTTACATCTTGTGGTGAACCCCTTGTATTCACTCTGGTGAAATCTTCTCTTGATTGTTGACTTTGACACACATACACCTACCTCCTGGAGAGTGTTCTTGATCTGGCCAACTATTGTGAAGGGTGTTTTCTTCACCAGGGAAAGAATTCTTTGTAATTGGGATAATGAGGGGATAACACACACCTGGCCATGGAACAGCCGAGAAGCCAATTGTCCCATTACTTTTGGTTCCTTCACAAGTGGGAGGCACATATGCAAACTGTTGTAATTCCTGCACCGTTCACCTGATTTGGATGTAAATACCCTCAAATTAAAGCTGCAGATAAAGCACATCTTGTTAGTTTTATTTCAAATCCATTGTGGTGGTGTATAGAGCCAGAAATGTTAGAATTGTGTCGCTGTCCCAATATTTATGGACCGGACTGTCTGGTAACCTTTAGTCATGGCATACTAATAGTAGGACATGCACACATGCCAGTTCTGTAATGTTGGACACAAAGTTTGTGTACGCATATAGAAAATTGGGCTTGCAAAAATATAGAAAACCAGCAAAAACTGCCACATTATATTGGAAGGTTGTCTCCAGTTGAGACCATTTGATGTTCCAGTACGAACATATGGGAAGCATCTCTACTGAGAAGCCTATATAGATGACCCCCACTCCTTAAAGGGAGAGCTAAGAAATTAAGAATTAAGTTTAAACCAAGAATGAGATGACGGTTGGTAGCAGCTGCTTTTACACAAGCTTATCTGCCTCTGCATTTTTGGCTCTCCACCAATCTTCATTTTAAGATATCTTTTGCTTTTATTAAGCATTGTTTGGATCACACTTTTCCGATTGTGGCAATTCACAGTTAAGCTTTGGTCTGCCTGCACATGATCTGTTAGTTTCCGGGCCAAAACTCCTGACATTGTGTTGGCTTCCTTTACCACAGCATGCCACATCATTAACCCTTGTGACAGTGTATAGATGACTAGTATTGAACAGATGCTGTTACCACATAGATGCCCCCTCCCGTTCCTCACCGTCAGTGACTGATCTCCATGTGAGCTATTGTAACTTACAGGCCGGTTACATCATGTTGTGGCTTTTTTTTCTTTTTTCAAATCTGTATTTTTGGCAACAATGCCAAGTGAATTTTGCACAGTATAGTGTTTTTTGTAAGTGGGGGTGAATTACTGAGCAGGACTTCTGCATTTTTAAATTTTAAGCATTAAATGCCATTTGCTTTAGTAAGAAAAGCTTTATCATGTAGAGAAAGTTAATACAAGGCACTTACTAATGTAAAGGGAAACTAGAAAGATGATTTTTTTAGAGTATCTCTTATGTATAGGATATCACTTGAGCAAACTATGTTTTGCTCCACAACCCAGCTAATAATAAAGGTATAGTTTTAATAAGCACGTTAGTTTCTACTTTTATATAGCACTTACTAATGTATTGTGATTGTCCATATTGCTCCCTTTGCTGGCTTGGTTCATGTTTCCATCACCTTATACACTGCTCATATCAAGGGGGTTTAAGCCACTGCTGCAGTACAAATACAAGGTGGTCAGGATGGGAGCTGCTGCTTGTGAGCCCCGACCGCTCCACCCGCCAGATTGGCAGGTTCTCTTTTAGTGTAAAGCACGGCCACCGCTGCTGGATTGCAGGGTGGTTGGTAACCCCTGGAAATGAGCAGTGTATAATGTGATGGAAAAATGAATCCAGCAAAAGAGGGCAATATGGACAATCACAATACATCAGCAAGTGCTTTGTGTTAACGTTCTCTACATGATGAATGCAATTTGCTGAAGTGAGAACACCTTTTTTAAAGGGCTGCATAAAACCAAAAAAATGCTTTGGTAAGTGATTGAAATTTTTGGTATAAATGGTGCTTTGCTAGAAGAGATTGGATGGCTGTCGAGGAAGGTTCAGTGAAGATGCACATAAAGACTGAAAAAAAGGAACACCACCGAACACAATCTTATTCAGAGGGATCTACATGTACCATAGCCCACTCCTGATTCCCCCCCCCCCCCCCCCCCCAAGGCCAAAACCAGAACACGGGGGAAGCCCACACATGGTGGGAACATGAAAAAGCAATGAGGTGCTATATATAGGGAAACTCATGGCAGTTAGACCACATCTGCTACTAAAGTATGTGTAGTACAGACTGAACAGCGTTAAACCACACGTCACCTGTGGCAGGCTGATTTTGGGTTTACATGCAGTGACCATACACTAAGCACAATACAACCTACTTTACTGTTTGTAAAGGACCCAAGCCTGTAAACTTGAGACTTCAGACATTCTCTGCCTATACGTGCTGAAGGGATGAAGATGTGGAAGATGACTACGTTGCCATTTCAGGTGGTGCTTGTACCTTTTGATGTAGGTTAACCAAAACTGTGGTACTTTCATAGACTTCCATAGAAAAACTGCATAAGGTATTTGGTGGCTTCCTTGGATTCTGTCTGCTTATTCAAGAGGATTTTGAGAACTTTAGAATTGCCTGTAAACTGGTTGGTTGACATATAAAATGTAAAGTAACTGTACACACTTGTACAAATGAACAATTCTATTAGAAGTGTCTGGTAAATAAGCTCCTGGCTTACCATCCACTGTTTCAAGAGCAGAAGTGGATTAATTCTGTGTGCAGTGATTTGGTTTCCAAGGTGTTTCAACAAGCGCCCAAACATCTACTAATTGTCACCGAAGACTGTCAGAGGTTTCCTGAAAAAACTGAATAGTTTGTCATGGAAAGGTTAAGAGGGAAAATCTGTTCACATCCATCCGATCTCTTATCCAAACTTCAAGCTAAATATTAGCCATAAGCCAGGTTCACATCAGCACAAGGGCCAGACGTGTGGTGGCCATTGTTGTACCTGAGCAGCAGACATGTTCTAGGCTCTTGCAAATGTTGCCATGTTTAGTAGGATGTAATAAATATTGGCTGGGAGTTGACTTGTCCATAAATCCAATTTGGACGATTTTTGTATTTTTATAAAAAAATAATTATAAAATGAACTTGTGTGCAATACTAGAAAAGTACCGTAATCACTATAAAAAAAAACTATACATTGGTAGTCTAGGACCTAAAACTCTTATTTTGGTTTTGTTTGCAGGTTGGAGACAAGGTGATGGTCCTCAACCGGTATGGCTTATGGCAAGAACTGGTCACTGTGCCAGTTAATCGCACCTTCATCATGCCAGAAGGAATGAGCTTTGAAGAAGGTGCAGCCTTTCTGATAAACTACATCACTGCCTATATGATTATATTCCACTTTGGGAACCTTAGACCAAAACAGAGCATCCTCATTCACATGGCTGCAGGTAAGTCGTCAGTATGGTGGTTACGGGGCTCTTCCCACATTGGACTAGAGCTGAGATTAGAAATGCAATCCTTTGCACACAATCCTATTTCTAGTGGCCTGGATAAAGTCATATGAGCTTAAAAATAGATTACTATCATTTCCTGCTGAAATTATTGCCAACCAGTGACATGTTTGACACTCATTGGCCTCTTTGTTTCACCCATGAGAATGCACAGCGGAATGGGATTTGACATCCTTTAATAGTAGCTTTTAAGGGAGCATTCCTAAGAATGACATCACTTCCTGCTTTTTCTTAATGGCAAGCGCTTAACGGGCTTCCTTTCTCTTTCCGGCCTATAATGATCTGTCTTCCTGTCCAATTATGGTACTTCCTGTTTAAGTTCAAGTATTGTACAGGAAAAGAAAATAAATCTTACCACAAAGACATCTAAACAAAATGAAGGGAGTACCACCTTGTTTTAATCAGGGTAACCTTGCAAAGTTAACATTTTGATATATGGTGTTTGTCTAAGAGCCTGTCCAAAGGAGAATAGGACCTTAAAGGTCAGTCTCCCTTCACACATGCCAATATATGAATACATGTAATAACCTAATAGGCACGTAAATATGTAAACTTTATATTAATAAAATGAAAGACTGTTGGTCCCCCTATAGGCACCCAAACACCTGAACCACTGGACACCAGATTTGGCACATAGGTGCATTGGGTGTCTGGGAAGGTTTTCATGAAGGTCTATGCTCTAGGATGTACAGTACCATTCTTGAGATTCCCAAAAAATGCAAATATGACGCATCACAACCCATATTGGCCAATAAAAGCTCACAGCTCCTTCACTCATATTCTAATTGCCGGTCACATGACCCTTATTATCCAATAGAAGCTCTCGGCTCTTTCAGTCTTCAACAGTTTTACACCAGTGGAGGTCCCTTATGGGGGACAGTAAAAAATGAGTGTAACTGCTAGGGTATATAGCGCTGCTAGCAATTTTCCCTAACAATAACATGGATTGGCCTCCTGGGCACCCTTGGAACAAATCCAATAAACAGACTAAGGCCGAATGCACACGGCCGTACGAGTGTATTACTGTAGTGCAGCGGCGGCATGAATCGCACGGCGTCATAGCAACCAATGACTCCGTGCGCTCACGGCCGTGTGCATTCGGCCTAACACTTTATACTTGGGCAGTATCGGGTACTTTTTCTAGTCCTACATATATTAGAAATAGGACATCCACATATTTGTATTATATACATTGCTGTGCCCAGAAGCTGATCTTTTTCAAGTTGTATCTGGTAGAAATGGAATAGGATTGTGAGTACGGTATATTGTAGACTATCTTGGAATTACCGTCACTGTGGTAAATTCATGGATCTGACATTCTGCATTCAGTGGACATGTTGAGCCAATTTAGATGTAGAGTTCAGCTCTGGATCTCGCTGTAAAGCTCTAAAAACTCTACTTTTATACTCAATTTCATTATTTATTTTTTTTGTGTGGATTCTGTCCTCCACGGTCTTCACCTCTCACTTCCAGTGTTAAAGCTAAAACTTCTGCTGGTTCCTCCTTGAAATCCATGTGCGGTTTGTGCTCTCCAGACATTCATGTGACCGGACAGCTGAGCTCTAACGTGTAATGGTGATTTGCTCCCACAATGCACTGCTCTCTGCTAAAGGCAATCCAGCCAAGCTCTGAATTTACTATTGAACACAGACCAAAACCAACTATAATAATTATAAACTACCTGAAAATATATTGAACACATTCTCTGTATTGTAAACCTGTTGTGTAAAAACGATTTGCCTTGTAACCATTCTGTGGGAAAACATCAACTTCAAGTTTCTCAATAAATTATAAATCGGTATTTTTTTAGATTAATTATAACCCTCAATGTCATTCACTATTAGATAAGTATTATATATTTGACATAGTATCTACAATTACTGCTTCTACAGTTTGCCTGCTCTGACTGTACAGAATCCTTTCCTGAATTGATGCTTAACTCTCCTTTCATGTGTCATGAATATCGCCTGGTTCTTTGACCATGCATGTTAAAAGGGGTTCTCTGCTTTTTTTGTAATATTTATGAACTAACCTCAGGAATGGTCATCTATCGGATTGGTGGGGGGGCCTTGACTGCTGGCCCCCCGCCAATCAGCTCCTTGAAGAGAACACTGCATTCGTAGGACTGAGCCGTCCCATTGATTTGAGTGGGGACAACGAAGTTGAAATCACACCGCTCGCCACTGTTGTGTTGAAGGCGAGCAGGTAAACCGTGAAGTGAACAGCTTCCTTTTCACACAGTTGATCGGCAGAGTGCTGGAAGTGGGCCCCCTGGCCGGTGGGATAGGTCATCAATATCCAGAGTCAACTTCTTTAATGACACCATCTCTAAAGCTAGGTTCATGTATGTGGTAGGATTCCAGTTTGGACAAAACCTCTGCCTTCTTTTTTTTTTTTTTTTTTTTCAGATTCTGATGGATGTTCCTCCCAAACCTTTGCTACAGATGTGAACCTAGCCTTACAGATCTCATTTATATTCATAAAGCCCACCTTTTTGTAGCCTCTCCAGTTCTTTGATCTGGTTTCAACCCTCTGCAAATATTGAAACAGAATCCCATATTCGAGATCTGTCTCAAAGTAATTTAGAGTACTACCTGACATTGAGTACTGCTTACCTCGTTTGTACCCAGAATACATTCTGACTTGCACAATAGGGAGGATGCAGATCCTGGTTTTAGTGTGGCTACATAGAGGCAGGCGTCCACATTCTAGGTGGGAAGTTAAGGCACAGTCTTAAAGAGGTTCAGAATAAGTTTTTTTTTTTCTTGTGGCATTCTTGACCATAGGTAGTAATTGGTATTTCTGGCTTGGTGTAAAGTAAGAAAATGGGGACAAACTGCAATGCTAATCACAGCTCATGGGAAAGAGTGACTCTGTTTTGGGGGGCAAACAGGTTCTCCCTACCTCCCCATGCCATATAACTCCCTTGATTATGGACTCCATTTATGCTTCTGCTCGTCCTATACTTTTTGACCAATTCATCTCAGACCTTATCTGCACCTCTTTCCCATAGTACTTTTGAAGGATCTGGTGTGATAATAGTAACGTTGAGTGAACTGCCATGGTTCTCTGCTGCCTCTCATACACATTGTATTTTCCACCCACGCTTAGAAGGAATAAGTGAATTCCAGGAATTTATAGAACAGATGACATGAATCTGATTTTTGTGCAGAATATACAACCACTTTTATCAGAGCGGACCTCTTCAGCTGTGAAGCGACTGTGAACAATAAGCTTTTACCGAATCAGTCTTGTGGTTGCGGTGACCATGTTCTTTTACTGAGGTTGGATTTTGTTTAATGCAGCTTTATAGACTTATAAAACCTGAGAAGTGTACAAATATCGACACGTACTGAGCATATTAACCACAGTTTTTAAAGTACTTATTCAGAATTGGGCTACTTTCACACTGGCGTTTCTGGGTCCGCTTGTGAGATCAGTTTCAAGGCTCACAAGCGGCCCAAAACGGATCAGTTTAGCCCCAATGCATTCTGAATAAATAAGGATCCGCTCAGAATGCATCAGTTTGCCTCCATTCAGCTTCCATTCCGCTCTGGAGGCGGACACCAAAACGCTGCTTGCAGTGTTCTGATGTCCGCCTGACTATGCGGAGCCAAACGGATTCGTCCTGACTTACAATGTAAGTCAATGGGGGCGGATCAGTTTTCACTGACACAATATGGTGCAATTGAAAACTGATCCGTCCTCCAATTGACTTTCAGTGTAAGTCAAAACGGATCCGTTTGCATTTGTTCATGCTAATGCAAACTGATCCGTTCTAAACGGATACAAGCGTTTGCATTATCGGTGCGGATCAGTCTGTGCAGATACAAGACGGATCCGCACCAAATGCAGGTGTGAAAGTAGCCTTAGAAAGGTTGTCCATGGGCTGTCTGGTATTGCAGCTCTGCCTCATCCACAGATCTTTTTGTAATCCTGGACAACCCCTTTAAATGCCATGAATGCCCTCGAACAGGTCACTCAATTTTGTCTTTCGACAGGTGGTGTTGGTACCGCGGCCATTCAGCTCTGTAAAACCGTGAAAGAAGTCACAATATTTGGGACTGCATCTGCATCCAAGCATGAGGCACTTAAAGAGAATGGAGTTACTCACCCGATTGATTATAGGGCAAGCGACTATGTTGATGAAGTTCGGAAGATTTCCCCTAAAGGTAATCTTTTGCACAATGTCAGGGGCAGTTTCTGTACTAGAAAGTGTCAGGTGTGATGGCTTGAGCAAAAACTGCAAGATCCTGATTAGCTTTTAATGGTGGTGTGGTTAAATTACCTAGTTGGAATGTGATTTGCAGTGGGGTTTTAGTTTTTCAATTTTGTAGGTTAGTATCTGATTTGCAATGATTTTACTACGTACATTAATATCTGGACACCAATGGAGCCCTGGTGTCTAAAGGCACATGCCAACCAAGCAGGCAATTATGAGGAAGGAAGTGTTCCTTCCAATTAGGGGAGGAAGGAGCTGTATTTACTGTACATGCAGTGATCACATCCACTGTATGGGGACAAGTTATGGCTACTACCATCTCTCGTCCTCATGCAGATTCATTGTCATTGGGCAGCAGATCAGTTTACACAGCACGATCTGCTGTCCAGAAACTATTTAATCTGCTGCCTAAGCAATGATTTCACACTATGAATGAGCATGTTGCTTGTTCATCAGATGATCTGCATCAGTGTTTCCCAACCAGTGTGCCTCCAGCTGTTGAAAAACTACAACTCCCAGCATGCCCGCACAGCCAAAGGCTGTCCGGGCATGCTGGGAGTTGTAGTTTTGCAACAGCTGGAGGCACACTGGGAAACACTGATCTACATCACCTTTACACAGGCTGGTTATTGGGAGAGTGTTTATGGAAGCATTTGGTCCTGATAATTGATCTGTGTAAAGCCAGCATTATGAGGGAGGGTGACTTAAGGGTAAACTTTGGAGGTAAAACTCAGCTTTACAATAGAGGGGTGCAGATCCTTGATTTTCCTAGCTGCTGAGAACTTCACCATATGTAGTCATTCAGAGTATACTTATTTTTGTATCCCATTAGCTTAAGGATGGTCTTTCTTTTTACTCTAGGTGTAGACATTGTCTTGGACCCCCTGGGAGGATCTGATACTTGTAAAGGATACAACTTATTGAAGCCTATGGGGAGACTGGTCATTTATGGTGAGTGTCGTTCATTGAATGCAAAAGAAAAAGCTTTCCAGGTCTTTTAATAAATGGTTATGAAGGGGCCTATAACTTGGTGTCCCTCAGTTTAAATGTGATGTGTTCAGCTCTGTTCCTTTCACATGAGTGGTATGTGACTTGAGCTGACCATGGTGTCCTAGCTCAAGGCTAAGCTTTATTGTAATAAGGGGGGGGGGGGGGGGGGTGTCACAAGTTAAAACTTGAGGCAGAGCCACAGCCATGGCATACTCTTCCTCCCCTTCACTGCTCACCACATAGCTGAACATGCTACACAATATCTATTGTGGAATTGTGCACAGGCATTTGTCCATGAAGAATGGGAGGTTTTGTTCACACACTGGTGGTTGGATACTCAGAAGCTCAAGGGAATGAGATACAAACTTATTTGATTCGATTTCCGCTTTTGTTGCAGAAGACCTTGGTGATATGTTAACCCTCTTTTATCTAAAGCAGAGATTAAATTCTATGGATGAATGCATGGTCCTGAATATGCAAGGGATATACAGATCAAACACCAACAAGCTACAAGTGCCCTCAGTTAAAAAAAGCATTTCTCTTGCAGCAGTGGCATACATTTGAGACAAGGGGCCCATCATTATGATGGGTTTTGCCACCCAGAACAAAATGGCTTGTGGCCTGTTACTTGCTAACAATGCAGATTCTTAGCTTTTGGGTGGCAGAACCTATTCAAACAGTGTAGGACCAGCCAGGGCTGGGTCCCCTTCTAAGAGCCTTGACCCAGTCGACCACTATGGTTTGTACACCCTTGTCCTACAGCCAAAGTTGCCAGCAGATCAAATGCCTTGTTCCATTAATCTGGTGGTTTATGGGAAAATATGAATGGAGTATTTGCCATTCATGTCCTATTGAGGTGTCGCCAACTTTCATGGAGTCCTGAGTGGTGGATCTGCCTAAATAAGAATGATTTTGTGTTTTAAAATCTCTGTAAAACTAGGCAGATCTGTCATTCTGGAGCCTGACAACTAATACCGCCATCAGTATAGCTTTTCATAGGGCTTCCCAGAAAGGAATAGATGCTGTGTAATTTGTAGAAATGGCCCTATGTGCCCTGTGCCACACGTATCACTTGGGAATTGTCAGTCAGATGCCTGTTGTGTGTCAGATGGGTTGCATCTTGACCTCCTCCTTACAGTCAGATCCACAGTAGTGACCTCTACATGTTAAAATAGTGTACTAAACACCGTTATGGTATCTCCTAGCTGGCTGTAATGCTAAGATATCTTTTGCAGGGGCTGCCAACTTGTTGACTGGACAAAAGAAGAACATAATGGCTCTTGCCAAGTCTTGGTGGAACCAGTTCAGCATAAACGCCATGCAACTCATTGCATCAAACAAAGCTGTATGTGGCTATCTTCTGGGCCGTCTGGATGAAGAAACCGAGCTGCTGGAAGATGTTGTAGCTACACTGCTTGATCTCTATAAGGAGGGGCAGATCAAGCCGAAAATTGACAGTGTATATCCCTTTGAGCAGGTAAGCAGAATACAGCATAACTACGGTATAAAAGCAAGCATGTGTGACTGGACACTAGCCATGGCATATTCTAAATATCCGGCTAAAATGTCTTAGGAACCCCCCACCCTAGCATGAGGCTGCTTCCGCAAAACTAGTGTTATGTGCTGCCATATTTCACTTCTTGGCTATGGGGAACAAAGTAAAAGTTTAGCTAAACACGCTGCCACACTTCCTGCTATTGAAACGCCTCTGCTTCTTAAAGTGGCCATTTCCATAAAAGCTACAATGGAGACCTTGAACAATTATTAGTCGTAGGAGTAATCATGAGACGGGCAGCGTGGAAAGTGACCACAGGAGGCCCACACTTCCCTAAATCTGAGCTGCTCCTGTTTTGCCTTAGGCAGGAATGAAGTGGCAGGAGTTCAACTTTTTTTTACTATTTTGGCTGCAACTCGTACGTTCATGTTTCAACTTTTTTACATGGAGATTTATGAATTTATATAACAGTTGGGTAACTTTGTAAATACAGTTCATTTACTTGACTGATCCAGCTGCCCTCTGTATGATCATTCAGAGCTGCACTCAGTTCTGCTGGTTGACTTTTGGAACTGGTCTTATGGCACATGTGCAGGGTGTGATGGGCCATACTGTACCTCTGTAGTCTCCTGATTTCATGTGGGGGCAAAATACATAGTAGTTTCCAGTAAGATTCCATGTGGCATGATTAACATGTCACCATCACGAGGGAATTTCCCCCCTGGGTAATATGGTGCTGCACCATGTGGCAGTGTACTGCCTACAGCTTTGCCGTACAGAGCCATATCGGCTCGTGTGTTTCCATACAGGCTTTCTTCACATGATGGAGGCCGTTTTGTAATTGGAAAATTGTACTTGACTCTTTTCTACTCATCGGCAGAATGATCTATACCTCTGGGTCTACAGACCCCCAAGTGTCCTTTTAGCATATCCTGGGCCAGCATGTGTCTATTTTTTATTTTTATTTTTTTTCTTTCCTGCAGAGGAGCACAGTAAAACTAGAATTGCGCAGTTGGCAATGAGCACCTAACCTAACATGGTTCATCATGGGATACCCCTGGTAGTAAAGTATAAACTCCAAAACATTATATTTTTTTCTTGGTTTTTGATTCAACAATGCTGCAAAAATTTAGAAACTGGCGTGCTCTTAAATGGTTGCTGGGACCTGAACGGGGAACTTACAGGAAATTAGTTTTTGTCAGACTCTTGGTCTCCAGCCTGGTACTGTGATTTGGTCAACATGCCATAGTCAGGCATACGGTGACATGTCAATGTGCCATTTTCATTGTGTTACACTTCCTTTGGAAACTTCAAAGGAAAAGTATAGCATGTGCTCCTCTGTGCTTCCATTTCTCTAAGACTGTCTCTATCGCTTCCCTCTGTGCTAACATCTGGCAGATGTTCCAAAAAACTAAAGCCAACATCCAGATGTCTTTACTATGGGGACACTTCCCACATGTTATGAGAACTTTAAGCTGGTTCCACCCAGAATCTCCCACTAGCAAACACTATTTTAGTTTGTTTTAACTTTTTTTTTAACCTCTTGGATTGTTTTCAGAGTAGACTTTTGCACTAATATTAAATGACTTCCATCAATATCGGGGTCACTTATTGCTGTTGTCGTCACACCATGGAGATTACAGGTATTTAACACTGTATTTTACGGTGCTGCAGCCTTGTGAGACAAGTGTAGACTGCTCCTTATGGGAAGAACTGTGGTCAACATGGGTCAGGGTTACTGGTGAGGACCACATCTGAATAGTATCTACTTTATGTAGCCATGTCATTGCGCAGCAGTTCAAACCTCATAACTTGATAAATGGTGAGAAATGCAATTGGCCTGTAACCGGTCTACATGGCACCAACGTAGACAGCGGCTGCATCATTCAGTCCCAGTGAGACTTGTTTTGACTGTTTATATTCAATATATTGAGTAATAATTTTTATTTTATTTTGTCATGTCATTTTAGTAACACAAGCTTTTGAAATCTGATTCTTTTGACTGCCTTTTTGTATGTATATTTGACGGTTCATTTATGAACGACCTAATTAAGAACGCAGTCTGCACATACATTTTTCTGAGGCTGAGCTGGGTTAGACTAGATCCTAGCTAACAAGGATTTTTTGCATATGCCAGATGTTGCCCTGGTCAGACTTTAAACACTGGCCACAATACAGTAACATAGTACATAAGGCCGAAAAAGACATTTGTCCATCCTGTTCGGCCTGTTACCCTGCAAGTTGATCCAGAGGAAGGCAAAAAAACCCTGTGAGGTAGAAGCCAATTTTCCCCACTTTAGGGGAATAAAAAATTCCTTCCCGACTCCAATCAGGCAGTCAGAATAACTCCCTGGATCAACGACCCCTCTCTAGTAGCTATAGCCTGTAATATTATTACGCTCCAGAAATACATTCAGGCCCCTCTTGAATTCCTTTATTGTACTCACCATCACCACCTCCTCAGGCAGAGAGTTCCATAGTCTCACTGCTCTTACCGTAAAGAATCCTTTTCTATGTTTGTGTACAAATCTTCTTTCCTCCAGACGCAGAGGATGTCCCCTCGTCACAGTCACAGTCCTGGGGATAAATAGATGGGATATATTTTTGTACTGACCCTTGATATATTTATACATATTAATTAGATCTCCCCTCAGTCTTTTTTTATTTTTTTCTAAAGTGAATAACCCTAATTTTGATAATCTTTCAGGGTACTGTAGTTGCCCCATTCCAGTTATTACTTTAGTTGCCCTCCTCTGGACCCTCTCCAGCTCTGCTATGTCTGCCTTGTTTACAGGAGCCCAGAACTGTACACAGTACTCCATGTGTGGTCTGACTAGCGATTTGTAAAGTGGTAGGACTATGTTCTTATCATGGGCATCTATGCCCCTTTTGATGCAACCCATTATCTTATTGGCCTTGGCAGCAGCTGCCTGACACTGATTTTTGCAGCTTAGTTTGGTGTTTATTAAAATTCCTAGATCCTTTTCCATGTCAGTGTTACCGCGTGTTTTATCATTTAGTATGTACGGGTGACTTGCATTATTCCTTCCCATGTGCATAACCTTACATTTGTCAGTGTTAAACCTTATCTGCCCAAGCCTCCAATCTATCCAGATCCCTCTGTAGTAGTATACTGTCCTCTTCAGTGTAAATTACTTTACACAGTTTAGTGTCATCTGCGAAAATTGATACCTTACTATGCAAGCCTTCTACAAGATCATTAATAAATATATTGAAGAGAATAGGGCCCAATACTGACCCCTGAGGTACCCCACTAGTGACCGTGACCCAATCTGAGTGTGTACCGTTAATAACCACCCTTTGTTTTTTATCATTGAGCCAGTTACTTACCCAAAGTGCCAACTTTAATTTTCTATTACTGGACAGAAGCCGAGTCTTCTTCCTGCACAGGAGTAGACCTTCTGAATAACCACCATGTAACATGGTCATCCCACTCTTTACGTCTAAGACTACCATTCTTGGTTTCTATGAGCATTGCCTCGTCGGATGTTACGATGAGGCAAAAAAGCTGATAAAATATGGACTTGCGCGATGACTTACTGAACAGAATATCTGCCTGTATGCAGACCAGGCACCAAGTTCCTCATGTGATGTTGCTGACATTAACATTTGGGCATCGTGTGCGCTTTTTCAGTGTTCGTTAAGCACAGAGATCGAGTCTTGTGATGTTTCCTAGCAACCTAAAAGGTCACTTGTTCAATTCTGGTTTCTTGCACAAATATGACTCAGATTTATTAAAGTCATAAGCTAACAAAGCAGCTCTCCAGTATCAACCTTGCAATTAGACTGCTGTGAATGTGCAGCATGCTTGTATGAAAAGGCTTCCCACTAGCTCATGAAGAAACCTCCATTATGCTTGGCGGATTCTAGTCAACACATCAAGACCGGGTAAACAGTTCCTCCGACATAGAGCTGGCATTCTAAGGATCTCATCAGGGAATAGCTGCTGGGAGAAGGCTGGTAATTTTAAAATGATCTTGCAGGAATATCTCATACCCTTCTGAGCCTTGGCCCTGATTCCATATTTCCAGGTGATCCCAGCATTCCTGATACTGCTATCTAACCTGAGACATGAAAGCTGGCAATATCTTCTATGTAGAAATATTGGAGGTTCAGTCTACTGGTGGTCTATGTATAAGAGCATAACTGATCCTCCAAGAGGGTGTCTGGAGTTAGTTTACCAGTGTCTGTTACGGCCACGCTGCCCGGACCTACCATGGTGCTACTGGAAGCAGCTTACATCATGGCATGGAACAATGTGATTTAGGTTGGACTGGGGCTGTACTATCGAGACCTCCTGCAGTTCTTGCAAGCCAAACATTTGCAAACTTTATTGTATGTAAATCCAACTGAATAACTGTGTAATTTGTATAAAAACATTAGCTAAAGTTTCCATTCTCTTGTCATTTCTACAAGTGGACTGGATTTGTATCTTGGCTTCTAGTACATGCTACAGTTTGGCAGCACAGCAGAAGCCAGATTTATAGCGGGATGGTGGCTGTGAAAGAATGCTTCTACCAAGCACGATGCAGCAGTAAAACTGTCTAGAGGAGCATCTCCAGCTACTCCAATTAGTCTAAGTACCAGCTACATTTTTAGAAGTTTATCTGAATTATGTAGTGTCCTTTATTTTCTTTTTCTACAGGTGGGTGATGCCATGAGACAGATGCAAGAAAAGAAAAATGTTGGTAAAGTGATCTTGGTTCCTGAAGTGCCAAAGGAAGAGGCAAAGAAGGAAGAGAATTAAAGGGATGAGCTGCAGAAAGGAGCACCAAACCCTGCAGATTGTGAAAACTGTGTCCTACTAATGTATGTGTGTGTGTTTGGGGGGTGAGTGTCCTGACTGAGCCCTACTGTAAGATGATGTATAACCACTTTCTTGCCATGAGATGCCATTCTGGCATTTGGCAGTGAGCAGATTACACCTTCATGCCCATAGAATGCCGGGGTATGCATTCTGAAAAATCTCCTTGATGAATTCTGTAAACTGCAGAATATTTAGCAAAGGGAATCCTAAGCAGTGCTGCAAGGACTTTCTGATTTGATTTAATCTGCTGCAGTTCTGATTTTTCAGAAGGAGAATTTTTCATTGTGTTCCTTTCAGGTCTATAGACAATAACATTCCAGGTATTGGGTGGTGGTCTTGCTGAGGGGGCGGTTAATTATTATTTTTTTTCTATTTTGTTTCCACCGTCCATTTTCTAGGTCACTCCATATTGTAACTTGCTTAACTCTTTGTTCAACCTGTGGTCACTATCCTGTTTCATTTGACAAATAAATGTAATCCCCTTGTTCTGCCATTACCACTAACTTGTTTCTTTGCAACAAGAGAACATCAGAGTATTTAATCATGGAACAAGTTATGAGTTTCTATAGAAACCTTCACTCGTCATTTGACTTCATGATTTGTAACCACATGACTCTTCTTTTCAGTGGTTACCAACCATATCTAAAATTTACAGAAGTCTCCTAACAGACTATAGCTCCCATATGTCCTGGTGCACAAAATTTGTATCAAATTAGCTCAGACTAGATTCTAGCAGAAACTGTAGCAATTTCCATATACTAAGCTTTGGTAACTTATGGCCTCTTGGCCAACATAATTTCATCTATTAAAGACTAGATGAATGTTGGGAAGCTTTAATGTCTGTGCTGAGGACAAACTCAAGTTGTAGGTTAGATCCCGTAGGCATTACTTTCATAACGATTAAGTATGGAATGGCACGTTGTAGAAGGTTAAAACCTTAGTTAGTTTTTTTGGTTTTCCTATAGCATCTCCTTCATGGTGCTACTACCAACCTACACTGCCTTGCAGGAAGAATATATGAAAGGTGACTGACTAGAATATGAGTTTGTACAAGCATTTGCTGGAGGTTAACTTGAAATTGGGAGTAGGTAATTGTGCCCTTGCCATGCAGTGGTTCAGTAGAAGATCTGATTTCCTGCATGAGGGGGATTTATTGTGGAAGTTATTTTGAGCCTGACCTCAAGAATAAGCAGCTTTATCAATTTTTTTTGCTGGAAACTGCTACCTCAGGTGTCAGGAGCTCCTTGATTCACTTCAGCACATGCCTCTGTCCAGCGTGCAGTAGTAACCCTTCATGGATCTGTCTCTCTGCAAACCAGACCAGTTTTACTGGGCTTCAGAAAAAGACTGAGCTTTTTTTCCCCCTTTCCTTTTCTTACACATTGGCTATAAAGTGAATGATTCCATTAGGGTGTTGCTACAGTTTAGTGTGCTTCACTGAGCTTTTCTTTTTTGGAGCATTTTTGTGGTGTTTGTGCACTTTACATTTTTATTTTTTTTGTTCCAAGCAGAGCAAAAAATAAAAATCAATCGGTGGCTAAGGGACAAAATTCTGCATTTTCTGTGTGGCAATTTCGAAAGAATGTAACTGACCCAAAAAGCACACCTCAAATGTCAAACACCAAAACCTGTAGTGCATTTAATATTTCCCATAGACTTCCATGTAGCATCTAGAGCTGGTGTTTAGATGAAAACACTACAAAAATGTCTGCCAAAAAATGCCAAAATAACCTGTGACACCAGCCTAATGGATACCTAAAAGTAATGCTCCCAAGTAAATTAGTTGAAGATACTGAGGAGTGTTTCATTGTATTTGCTGAAACCTAGCTTATCCCATGTACCTTGGACCTCATATTTATCTCTTCTGTGCTAAACCCAGAAGGCCATTGATACTCACTGGTTGCCTTATTTTTGAGTGTATTCCTTAACACCAAGGTTTTACTAGGACCACTGCCAGTTGTTTACCAACATACCAATGTGCCAATCTACCACTATGGTGCCAATACTATTAATACTAATACTAACTTGTGAATATTATATATTAACATTCTGTTTGTAAACTTTGGATAGATGTGGATCAGTAACTATAAGTGCACACGTTCCTCTGTATCCTTGACTTTCAGCTTGATTAAAGCACTTGCGTTGCACAGTTGTCTTCTTGCATGGCAATCCTTCTCAAACCCTGGGTATAATTCAGTGACCATGAACCAGTTACTACAGGGACTCCCAAAGGGCTACAGTTCTGCAGTTTACATCAGCTAGAGTCTAGGTTTACTTGCTAATGCAGGTAGATTAGCACAAGGTTTCCACTTTTACAATTCCACCTTTTCTTTAGCTGTAAAGCCTAAATCTGAAGACCTCAACATGGTCACATTGTTGTCTTGTAACGATGGGGTATGTAGTCTAAAGCACAATGGGTAAAATAGGTTTTGCAGCAGATTTAAAACAGTGTAAATATTCCAAAAGCTGCAGTGATCTTCAATAAAGCCTTTAATAATCCCCAAAAATGAATGCTCAGTTAAACCTAGACCTGTAGCTAGGACCATATCTTTGCTGCATTTATCAGCAAGAAGTTCGGTAATGTCTAAAGTCACACATTTTGTATGTAGTCTGGGTTAATTGGGGCATGTTCTTTTATTCAAAGGAATTTGCTTTAGTCTTTAGGCTAGACCATCAAAGGTTTTTGTACATTAGGTAGTCTTACTAGAAACCTGTGAATTTGTAAAACACTAAAACTAGCTTGGTGGTTTGCCTTGCCAAAGAGGTAAACTATAAACCTTTCTGGCCACTTAACTGTAATTGGGTTTTGCTTAAGAATGCATTCTAAGTTCAACTCTTATGAACAGCACTTCTAGAATCTTGCCAAGATGCATCAGACCTTCTGTGACAGTGATCTCCAGCTCATAGCTCTCCAGCTGTTGTAAAACTTCCAGCATGCTTCTGCCAGCTTTTAGTGCATGCTGGGAATTGTAGTTTTGCAACAGCTGGAGAGCCATGGGTTGAAGATCCTTGTTCTAGAACATGACCTTGTGGCAAGTTCCAAACAGAGTTGGGCATGTAAAGGGTCTTGGGCTAACTATAAACATGGCAGAAGGCATAAACTAAACCTTGTGGCCCTTAACTTTTACATTTGTCTGTAAATCTGTTAGAATGGAGGAGCTGAGCAGTCATCGTTTTATGGCAAGAAGTGCAGTACAACTTACTGATTGAAATCCCTGCCCTTCCTATGCTCTGGAATCCAGCGGGCAGTCATGCTCAATGACACCCTTTCTTGTATGAGTGTGCAAATAGAAATGGCTGTCATGGATTTAGGACCTCCTGCTGGAGAGCAAGGATTTAAGGGAGTTATCAGTCTAATATTGGTGGCCTGTTCTCAGAATTGGCCTTTAGACTACTAGAGGTCTGATCCTTGTCACCCCACCCCATTCCCCCATTAAATGTTTACGGCTCATAGCAGCTGTTTGAAATATTGCAATATTGTCCAGTTCAAGAGAATGAAACAATGGTCCAATAGTTGGACCAGCCACTATGGAAAATAAACCATTTACCATTCTGATCAATAAGAGTCTGAAACCCCCCCCCCCCCCCCCAATGACCTAATACTAATGGTCTATTGGTCTATCCTGGTAGTTTTGTAGTAGAAAGATTATCAATATGCTCAGTTTCTTCTGCCATATACCATGCTTTCCACAGATCATGTTGCATGTTCGACATGACTGCTTCCCTTTAAGGCAGAGTGGATCAAGTAATGTCAAGATGTGGCCCATGTCTGGATCTCTTGCTCTTGTGGAAGGAGTCCTACAAAATAAGTCGGTCCTACTGTAAGTATTCTATCAGAAAATATCCACTTTTAGAAAACCTTATCTAGTAACCCATAGCTAAGCTGCTGGACAATATCTGGAATGCTTCTTGAGCCAGTGGTCCACATCTTAAGATTTGGGTCTGACTTGTCTATGCCAGTATGTCTTGCCAAACAATACAGGTGGTCTTTTGGCCATTAGTAAAGTAATATCCTCTTGTAGCAGCTTCTTACACAATGCAAGGAGCCTTTGAGTATGGAGCCAACACAATGGCACATGAAGTCTTCATACACTAGGACATTGGGACAAATATAATAGCTTTTTACTCCAAACAGCATCGGGGACTGCCAGAAACTGAAACCTGTGCTAGCTATGAGATGAAGTAGATAGTTAGAATTTACTCCACTTTTTTTGGCATAAATTGTAAATGTTGGGCATTGGTAACCCCCAATCTCGTACACTTTGCAGGTACTGCATTACTCTGCCTCACTGTTTGTGTGGAAAAATCTCAAACTTCCATAACCCACAGTGTACATGTAGCCTTAGACACTACTTGCTCCATAAACAAGGGGGAAAGGACACGTTTAACGTGACAATGCGTGCAGGAGTGTGGCACAAAATAAAACCATAATGTAATGTTAGGCAAAAGGGTAGGTGCTTTGTGAGTCGCCATAATTTGGCACATCCTATAGATCTGTACTAGTAAATCTGCCTCATTGTACACTTCATAACCTTCTCATCTAATAATCAACTTTAGTCATTTGAAACAAATAGTTCTCTGTGGGAACCTTTTTTAAGTAAGGGCTCCCCCATGTTGCTTGGCAATTGTCATGCTTCTAATCTCTGTCCCAAAAAACTTACTACAGTACAAAGATTATTTCAGCCCAGCTGTGTTTTTTTGTTCCCCCCCCCCCCCCCCCCCCAAGCTGAAATGTGTCTAAAAAAAAGGCATAAACTTCACCAGCACTGATCATCTCGTCCTTGTTGACTCTGGTCTCCTGTGGCCTGGAAGTGTGATGTCACATGCATTGCTGCAGCCATTCACTGGCCTCAGTAGTGTCACTACTGCTGAGGCCAGTGAATGGTTGCAGCAATCCACATGGCCGCAGATGGGATGTCACAGTTCTGGTCCAGGGATGGCAAGGATGGGTCACAATGTGTCTGACCAGGTGAGTTGGTTTCTTTAAAGTGCATTCCACGTCTCAATTTTACCTTGGGTCGGACAACCCCTTTTAAAGGCACAAGGAGGAAGATCTTGGTGAATACCATGTTGCTTAATGTTGGCCAATACTTCAGACAGCATACACGTTTTGGTGAATTCTAGAAAGGATTTCTAGGTGGGAAGGAGGATTTGCTGAAGGAAACTGCACAGGGTCCAGCATGACTTTATGTAGTGGAACACAAGGATGCTGTAGCCTACATCCTATGGTCTCTCTGAAGCACATTTATCCAGAACCTGTTCTGGGCACCGGGCTGTAGCATCTTAAAGTATGGCATAACTTGTGCTAAACATCTCCGTTGTGACTTTATTCCGATGTTCCAGCTGCCATCTCCATTAAAATGCCACCGTTTACTTCTCACTATGTGTGGAATAGTGCAGCAGGGATCCCAGGAAAACAATTTAAATACATGCATATGGTCATTTTGTGAAACCACAATGTGTCTCCTTGCCCTTAGATGAGATTACTCCTTATTAGGCCTCATGCATACGACTGTGGTGTGTTTTGCGGTCCGCAAAACACGGATGGCGTCCGTGCACGTTCCGCAATTTGCGGAAGGGCACGGACAGCCTTCAATATAAATGCCTATTGTCTGCAAAGCGCGGACAAGGGTAGGACATGTTTTTATATATAATTTTATTTTTTAAGTGGGGCCACGGAACGGAGCAACGGATGTGGACAGCACACAGATTGCTGTCTGTATCTTTTGCGGCCCCATTGAAGTGAATGGGTCCATGGCTGCTTGGATGTGCATAAGGCATTTAAAGGGGTTTCAAGGATTAGAAGACATGGGTCCATGCTTTTCTCCAAAACGGTGTACTGCTTACTCTTCAGGTTGTATGTGCCATTGCAGCTCAGCCTCGCTACATCTAATGGAGCCTAACTGCGCTAAAGGACATGTGGCCCAGTTTCTGAAAGAGGGCATCCATGTCTTTCTAATCCTGGACAACGCCTTTCTGAAACTGCTGAATGTTTTGCAGCTGAGGTACCTCTCAAGACAAAGCACAAATGTGTCTCAAGTGGTTTAAGCAGTATGATTGTTACATGGTGGGCATATGGAGTTCTACTGAACTGTAACTGGATCACTACAGTAGCTGCCAGTCATGTTTAACCTTCAGCACACGACGAGCCTTTTAGACTAGCTGTGATACAATGATCGATCTGCTCCACTATATATAAAGCTAGAGATGCATTCCAAATAAGTCACACTTAAATGGTTGCAAATGGAGGGCCTATAGCCAGTCTTACTGCAATACTTGATCATTAGGCTTTAATCTGAACAAAACAAATTGAACAGAAAATGTGGTGAATACAGATCTAAACAGAATTATTGATCTAGTACTTGGTGCCGTTTTATATGGCCCAGTGCATAATGCACGCCGGCTGGTCTTAGTTTAAACAGCCGTTAAATGGCTGATGGAAACTGTATGGGGTTGGATCATCGTTTCTACAATTGTTCATTCCCCCCCCCCCCCCCATATGCTATACATTGTATTAGCAGCACATCCCCCGTTTACATGTGGAGACCAGCAAGCATTTTCGTTCCTGCATAAGAGATCCGCACTTCCTGGATGCTGGATAGAAGAGTGCCAAAAAGTTTGTTTTCTTCACAGTAATGCTGTCTAAATTTCTGCTATTTCTTCTTAACTGGATAAGTGAGAATCCAACAGCCTCCCATTAATTCCCTTCCCTGATGGGTTTGTCACATTTTCTGGTGTCTTTTTACAGATCCCCTGCTTCATAAGTGTAAAAGTTGAACAAAAATGAGAGTTTTGTGCCAATGCTGTTTACATGAAGTGTAATGCTTTTCTGCCTAATTTTGCCGTATGCCTTACATGTCTCAAATGTTAATTAAAAGCATAGCAAAAATCTTCCAGGCTTTCTTGGGTGTGGTTATTAGCAGTTTGTTCTGCAGTCTCGTACGGACATTGCTGGTCTGAAGGTAAAAACTCCTCGCAGCACAAAGTTTGCTTTGTTTTTCCTTTCCCATAAACTGGATCACGCTCTTGTCCATGGGCTGTGAGGGTACTGCAGCTGGGTCCCAGTCAGTTGAATGTGGGATGAACAGCAATAGCAGACCCTGCCAATGGACAAGGGAGGCCCAGTTTCTAGAAAAATAAGGTAAACCCTTATGTCTCGTATAGATGGCCGTTGCATGGCCATGCCCGTATTGTGGCCTGCCAACAGTGGATCCACAATATGCAGGCATCGGCCGGTCCCGTTCACTTGAATGGGTCAGTAATCCCCCCCCCCCCCCCCCCCCCCCCCCCCCCCGGAGTGCTTCTATGAGGTTTCTCTCCGTGCCTCTGCACCACAAAAAATAGAACATGTTCAAGTTGAATGGGTCTGGATTAGTGTTGAGCGAACTTGTGTTTTAAGTTCGGCGTCTAAAGTTTGGGTTATCGAAGTATCCCGTTATGGATTCCACTACCACGGACCATAACGGAATTTAGAATCCATAACTGGATACTTCAATAACCTGAACTCGAACTTTAGACGCCGAACTTAAAACAGAAGTTCGCTCAACATAGTCTGGATCCATCTGCGGAATTCGCACGCAAATTGCAGTCCTCAATGCACGCAACGGCCGTATGCATGGGCCCTTATTCTGATCCTGGGCAACCCATTTAAAGGTTTCTCCAGGAATAATCAGGTTTTAGTAAGTGCCTGCAGCCTGCCTCTCTAACCAGAAGATCCATACTTACCAGCTCCCTGCCGCTCTAGTCCTCCGCACCGCCTTCACTGCATGGACACAGCTGAGGACCGGGGCAGTGGGGTGCAGGTAAGTATGAACCTTTCTGTTCAGAGAGACCGGCTGCCACACACGCTCCAAACAGCTGTTTGGAGAAGCTACTCTGCTCTCCAGAGCTATTGCCACGGCCCACTCACAGATAAATTGTATAGCGGCTGTGCTGGGTATTTCAGCTCTGCCCCAATCACTTGAATGGGACGGAGCTACACCGATGTATGTGACGTCATTGGCCTAGAAGAGGCCATAGGCACTGATGGAGCACCGCGGCCTCTTCATACAGCTGACACTTGGGACCCCCGCTGATCTGATATTGATGGCTATATTCGAGTAGAGGTGTGCCATAGTCTGCGACTTTTTGAGTTTCTCGCCACAAGTGGTGAGAGAAGGGTGGAGCTGAATTTACTATAATTTATGCAAAGAACTGGCATAATTTTATAGCTCAAGCACACGGAGGGCCAGAGAACGCCAATCTTGATAAATTATGGGAATGCATATGCCCTGTACAGTAACATGTGCAAATGGTAGCTGTTTTTCTGGAGAAGGGACTTAGGCTACTTTCACACTAGCGTTCGGAGCGGATCCGTCTGATGTTTCATCAGACGGATCCGCTCCGATAATGCAGACGTTTGCATCCGTTCAGAACGGATCCGTCTGCATTATAACTTAGAAAATTTTCTAAGTCTGAAAGTAGCCCGAGCGGATCCGTTCAGACTTTACATTGAAAGTCAATGGGGAACGGATCCGCTTGAAGATTGAGCCATATGGTGTCATCTTCAAGCGGATCCGTCCCCATTGACTTCCATTGTAAGTCTGGACGGATCCGCTCGCCTCCGCACGGCCAGGCGGACACCCGAACGCTGCAAGCAGCGTTCAGGTGTCCGCTCACTGAGCAGAGCGGAGGCTGAACGCTGGCAGGCGGATGCATTCTCAGTGGATCCGCCTCCACTGAGAATGCATTGGGGCTGGACGGCTGCGTTCAGGACCGCTCGTGAGCCCCTTCAAACGGAGCTCACGAGCGGACACCTGAATGCAGGTGTGAAAGTAGCCGTACCTCCAATTTCTGGGACTGCTGCTTCACCTCATCACACAGAAATTCTTTGTGTCTTATATTTGTTTTAGTCCCACTGTGTGGATGGATCAGGTATTTATAACATGGATATTTTTGAGTTCTGAGAGAATTTACATCTGAACATAGATGAAGTGTTTAACACAAAAAAAGAGATCCATCAGTCTAATGACATTGATGTTTTTATTGAATTGCAACACCTGATTTGCAAAGAAATTAGGACGATATGGGATGTGATCTCACTAGAAAAATTCCTAGTGGAAGAGAAAATCCCAGATGGTCTCAGGTGGCAACTCCCATTCAACTCAGATGAGGAGGATTTAAATGATTGGGAGAAATTTGTTAATAGATGTGGTTTAAATGCAATGAGGTTTATCATTGCAAAAAGAAAGGCCAAACTCACAGCATTATGCAATAAAATCGATAGCATTAAAGAACTTTCATATAAATGTCAGAAGGAGATTTTAAAAGTTGAACAAGATGTAAAAAAGAAAAAATGTTAAAGTGAATGAAGATTACAATAACAATGGTTTTCAAATAGCGGGATAAAAAAGTAGATGGGGGAGAACACAAACAGGAGGATATATCAGATACCTCTGCTAATATTGGAAAAACTAGAAAACAGGAGAATACAACAGGATATACCAGATCATATAACAGCAGAGCCAATGCTACCCCATTATGACACAGGGAGAGGCAGGTTCAGACATCAATATTATGGATCTAGACCCCCGTATGCACCTAAATATGGATATAACTACCATCAATATTATCTGCGACATAATGCATATGCCCAACAACTCGATCACTGTTATGGAAACTATAGGGGACCACAGGAATATGGAGGAGATATGGGAGAGGGCAATATAGAGGGACCATTTAAGATTAATAATGTACAAAAGGTTCCACTATTGAAAGGTGAGGAAAGAAATGAGCAGATTTTAATATTGCAGGACCCGAACAACTTAGGGAAAAGGGGGAGAGCAGACCGGAAGATATCCGTTTGGAAAATTTTCCCCATCAATCAATCAAAGGTCTATTAATAGACAACACACAAAAGGAGGAGAGTTGGAAAAATACTCCGGGGAAGAAAAAAAGACCTGAGGAGGAAAGAGAAAATGCAAGTCCACAGGCCAAGAAAGGGAGAGAGCACAAATAGGGATATACAATCTGAGCTCCTATGAGCTAAAAGAAGAAGAGAAAAAAGTTCTCAAAGGTCTCAAATTTGACCCCACATATAAGGGTAATAAATTTGAAGTGTATTTGGACATACACAGATACATAAGGAAACTTAATATCTTCAAATATATGATGTCAAAACCAATAACAGAAGCTGTGGTGACGGAACAACCACCACATACCTCCCTAAAAAATAAATCAAAGTTCTACCCGAATAACAAGGACAATGAATGTATCGAGGCCTTCAAGAAAGGAGTAGAAGGGATTAAAAACAAAAATATAAAAAACAACCTCAGTCGGAAAGAGAAAGAAGCTTTAAGGGATTTAGAGAATAATACCAATATAATAATAAAACCTGCGGATAAGGGGGGAGGGATAGTGGTTCTTAACAAGGAGTGTTATGAAAAAGAAATGGCACGAATTCTAGATGACAAGGTAACTTACAAATTGTTAAAAAAGGACCCAATCAACGAATTTAAAAAAGAACTAAAAATAATACTCGATAGAGGTCTAAAAAAAAAGGAGTCTTGAATAAAAAAGAATTCGATTATCTCCATAATATTCATCCAATCACACCCTTTATTTATTATTTGCCGAAAGTCCACAAGGATCCAGTCAATCCACCAGGGAGACCTATTGTCTCTGGAATCGGATCTATCACCAGCAGGATCTCAGAATATGTGCCCACTACACCAGCCTACCTCAAAGACACAGGTCATGTTCTGCAGATCTTGAATGAGGTTGACACTGTGACTGAGGATGTACATCTGATAACAGCAGATGTTTCATCACTCTACACCATAATTCCCAATGATAAGGGTTTGGAGGCAGTACGATATTTCATGGACAATGATCAATGCATGACAATCGAACAAAAAGAATTTATTTTAAACTGCATCGAATATTGTTTAACCCATAATTACTTCTGGTACAGTGACTCATTTTACTTACAGACGTCTGGAATGGCGATGGGTGCGAAATTCGCACCCAGTTTCGCCAATCTTTTCATGTCCTACTGGGAAAAAATTTTCATTACCCCAATCATACAGAAAATAGGAGCAGGAGGGATGTTGATTCTTTGGAGAAGATACATCGATTATTGCCTGTGTATCTGGAAGGGTGAGGAGTCTTCTCTAACGGAGTTTATTCAGTACATCAACAACAATCAATGGAACATTAAATTTACGGAGGAGAGTAGTACAGTTAGATATTTCCAAATCAAGGAAATTAACCCTATCATCAATCAACGACTTACAACTAAAACCTTCTTCAAGCCTACAGATAGGAATGGCTATATCGATGCCACCACAGGGAGTGCAGAATTATTAGGCAAGTTGTATTTTTGAGGATGAATTTTATTATTGAACAACAACCATGTTCTCAATGAACCCAAAAAACTCATTAATATCAAAGCTGAATATTTTTGGAAGTAGTTTTTAGTTTGTTTTTAGTTTTAGCTATTTTAGGGGGATATCTGTGTGTGCAGGTGACTATTACTGTGCATAATTATTAGGCAACTTAACAAAAAACAAATATATACCCATTTCAATTATTTATTTTTACCAGTGAAACCAATATAACATCTCAACATTCCCAAATATACATTTCTGACATTCAAAAACAAAACAAAAACAAATCAGTGACCAATATAGCCACCTTTCTTTGCAAGGACACTCAAAAGCCTGCCATCCATGGATTCTGTCAGTGTTTTGATCTGTTCACCATCAACATTGCGTGCAGCAGCAACCACAGCCTCCCAGACACTGTTCAGAGAGGTGTACTGTTTTCCCTCCTTGTAAATCTCACATTTGATGATGGACCACAGGTTCTCAATGGGGTTCAGATCAGATGAACAAGGAGGCCATGTCATTAGATTTTCTTCTTTTATACCCTTTCTTGCCAGCCACGCTGTGGAGTACTTGGACGCGTGTGATGGAGCATTGTCCTGCATGAAAATCATGTTTTTCTTGAAGGATGCAGACTTCTTCCTGTACCACTGCTTGAAGAAGGTGTCTTCCAGAAACTGGCAGTAGGACTGGGAGTTGAGCTTGACTCCATCCTCAACCCGAAAAGGCCCCACAAGCTCATCTTTGATGATACCAGCCCAAAACAGTACTCCACCTCGCTGGCGTCTGAGTCGGACTGGAGCTCTCTGCCCTTTACCAATCCAGCCACGGGCCCATCCATCTGGCCCATTAAGACTCACTCTCATTTCATCAGTCCATAAAACCTTAGAAAAATCAGTCTTGAGATATTTCTTGGCCCAGTCTTGACGTTTCAGCTTGTGTGTCTTGTTCAGTGGTGGTCGTCTTTCAGCCTTTCTTACCTTGGCCATGTATCTGAGTAGTGCACACCTTGTGCTTTTGGGCACTCCAGTGATGTTGCAGCTCTGAAATATGGCCAAACTGGTGGCAAGTGGCATCTTGGCAGCTGCACGCTTGACTTTTCTCAGTTCATGGGCAGTTATTTTGCGCCTTGGTTTTTCCACACGCTTCTTGCGACCCTGTTGACTATTTTGAATGAAACGCTTGATTGTTCGATGATCACGCTTCAGAAGCTTTGCAATTTTAAGAGTGCTGCATCCCTCTGCAAGATATCTCACTATTTTTGACTTTTCTGAGCCTGTCAAGTCCTTCTTTTGACCCATTTTGCCAAAGGAAAGGAAGTTGCCTAATAATTATGCACACCTAATATAGGGTGTTGATGTCATTAGACCACACCCCTTCTCATTACAGAGATGCACATCACCTAATATGCTTAATTGGTAGTAGGCTTTCGAGCCTATACAGCTTGGAGTAAGACAACATGCATAAAGAGGATGATGTGGTCAAAATACTCATTTGCCTAATAATTCTGCACTCCCTGTAGTTGTCATTATAGCCCATGGCTACAGGGGGTCCCCAAGAGTCAGCTCCAACGCATAAAAAGAAATTGCTCCCACCAGGCAGACTATGAGACACAGAGTGAGCTCATTGTAAATAGGTTCAAAGAAAAGGGTTATAATGAGGAGGTACTACAAGATCAAAGAAGGGAAATTGGTGAAAACCAAGGTGGAACAAAAACAGCCAGAGAGAAAAACACTGATAGATTCAAGTGGGCATTTAAAACAGTGTATTCAGCCTCATGTCCTGAGATCAAGCAGGCAATCAGGAAGAACTAGAGAATATTGAAGAATGACAAGGTCATTGGTCCTCTGATCCCAAACAAACCACCTTTTATTTTTAAGAGGGCACCCACTGTACGGAACAAAATAGTAAGAGGATGTCTAAAAGCAAAAACTAAAAAGTCCACCAAAAATAACTTTGTGTGGTGTGGTTTCTGTTTGGGTTGCAAAAATAGATCCATGATGGATAAAAAATGTAGTACTCAAAACACTATATACTCCTGCTCCAATCAAAATGAATTGCGCATGAGAGGACAATTATCTTGTGAGTCCGCAGGGGTAATCTATGTTTTAGAGTGCCCCTGCGGGCTACAATATGTGGGTAGAACCTTAAGAAAATTAAAAACTAGGATTGGCGAACATATAGGCAATATAAAACGAGGTCTTGAGTCACACAGTGTATCTGCACACTTTAAAAGAGTCCACCAGAAGAATCCTGCCGGATTAAGATTTGTTGGAGTCGAACATGTGCAGAAAAATTGGAGAGGTGGGGATGCGGTACAACAGATCAATAAAATCGAGGCAAAATGGATATACGAACTGAATACCCTGCAACCCAAAGGTCTTCACATAGAATGGGACATGAAGGCAGTTAGCATGTATTGAACGTGATCACCAGTTTAGATATCTTTAAGTGTCCATTAGCTGCTCCTTATCTAGTATATGTAGGAAAATAGGTGGTTCAGGTACAGGGTGGGTTAATAGAGGATTTAGCGTGGGGTATTTATTAGGTAGTCCCTAGCATATTAATAGTTTCCATGCCATAGGTGTGTTTTTTATATATAAGTAGGCATTGGGGTTATCATAGTTCCTTTTATTGTACAGGGAGTGCAGAATTATTAGGCAAATGAGTATTTTGACCACATCATCCTCTTTATGCATGTTGTCTTACTCCAAGCTGTATAGGCTCGAAAGCCTACTACCAATTAAGCATATTAGGTGATGTGCATCTCTGTAATGAGAAGGGGTGTGGTCTAATGACATCAACACCCTATATTAGGTGTGCATAATTATTAGGCAACTTCCTTTCCTTTGGCAAAATGGGTCAAAAGAAGGACTTGACAGGCTCAGAAAAGTCAAAAATAGTGAGATATCTTGCAGAGGGATGCAGCACTCTTAAAATTGCAAAGCTTCTGAAGCGTGATCATCGAACAATCAAGCGTTTCATTCAAAATAGTCAACAGGGTCGCAAGAAGCGTGTGGAAAAACCAAGGCGCAAAATAACTGCCCATGAACTGAGAAAAGTCAAGCGTGCAGCTGCCAAGATGCCACTTGCCACCAGTTTGGCCATATTTCAGAGCTGCAACATCACTGGAGTGCCCAAAAGCACAAGGTGTGCAATACTCAGAGACATGGCCAAGGTAAGAAAGGCTGAAAGACGACCACCACTGAACAAGACACACAAGCTGAAACGTCAAGACTGGGCCAAGAAATATCTCAAGACTGATTTTTCTAAGGTTTTGTGGACTGATGAAATGAGAGTGAGTCTTGATGGGCCAGATGGATGGGCCCGTGGCTGGATTGGTAAAGGGCAGAGAGCTCCAGTCCGACTCAGACGCCAGCAAGGTGGAGGTGGAGTACTGGTTTGGTCTGGTATCATCAAAGATGAGCTTGTGGGGCCTTTTCGGGTTGAGGATGGAGTCAAGCTCAACTCCCAGTCCTACTGCCAGTTTCTGGAAGACACCTTCTTCAAGCAGTGGTACAGGAAGAAGTCTGCATCCTTCAAGAAAAACATGATTTTCATGCAGGACAATGCTCCATCACACGCGTCCAAGTACTCCACAGCGTGGCTGACAAGAAAGGGTATAAAAGAAGAAAATCTAATGACATGGCCTCCTTGTTCACCTGATCTGAACCCCATTGAGAACCTGTGGTCCATCATCAAATGTGAGATTTACAAGGAGGGAAAACAGTACACCTCTCTGAACAGTGTCTGGGAGGCTGTGGTTGCTGCTGCACGCAATGTTTTTTTTTTTTTTTTTCAAATATAGATTTTTATTGATCAATTATATTCAGCAGTACATAGGCATACAATGGATTTCGGTACATACATAATGCATCTATTGATGTTACTCAGTTTCAAAGATTCATGACACGCACATATATGAGCTTTGCACACAATATCGTTACCGTCCATTATCAATAAAATCTGTCATATGAAAAGAGTCGACCTACTGTTACCTCACATAAGTCATCTTAATTTTTCAACTTTTACTCCCTCCCCCCCTAAACAGTGCAGTGTCCCTCCTTCAACACAAGTAAAATAATCGTCCTAATCGACCAGTAACCTTCCCAATGATCCTGCTATCTTATTCTTTAGATACCATTCTGAGCACAAGAAGGGTTTCATAAGGGTTTTCAATTCTGTGTCTGAGTATACTGTTGACATGAAAGCCTTCCATTTTTTAAAGAACGAGCTGATTAATGACCCTCCAGCCTGTTCCACCTCCATTCTTTCCATATCAAAGCACCTCTTAATTTGCAGGAATATCTCAGAAGCTGTCGGAACCTGAGATTGCAGCCAATTTCTTAGAAGACAACGCTTTGCCGCCAAGATTGCTATGTGGACTACTGGCGCAAAGAGGCTACGTTCTGTGGATGAGTGAAAGATAATAAATTCTGGTGTGATTGGAATCGTTATTTTCAGGTGTACCTTGATATGGTGTTTGACCATCTTCCAAAATTGAACGGAATTTGGACAGGACCAGAGCCCATGAATCATGTCCGACCCCCTAAGATGACATTTTGGACAAGCGACAATTCTAGATTGGTCTGGGTTCTTCCCAGCACAATTAAAGCCATAGATGGCTTTATGTATTATCCTAAAGTGTGTTTCTCTCCAACCTTCATTCCAAGTTGATCTCCTGATCTTTTCTAAACCTGGTATAATTACATTTTCCGCCGATATGAGAGGGAAATTTTTTTTCCAGTGTGCAAAAACAGTATCTGACAACGGTTTTTGTCTAATTTCCCTAAGTTCCATATATAAATCTGAAAGTGATTTTTTTACTTTTCCCTGACCCAATAGCATGTCCAAGATATTAGGAAGCATTATTGCCGCTGGGGATTGGGTTCTATGTTTAAGGAAACTTACAATTTGCATATATGCAAACATGTGTTGGGAGTGAGCAAGTCCATATTTGTCCTTAATTTCCAAAAGGGAATTGAGTCGCCCTTCCTGGCCATTCCAGATATCCCCCATTCTTTTTATTCCCTTTGCTCTCCACTCTCCAAAGTGTTTTGATTACATTCCTGCCGTAAACTCCGGGTGTCCCCAAATAGGCATGAGCTTGGAGAGCAAGAAGGGCAATTTAAGGACTTTACAGACCTCCTTCCAGGTAGCTATGGTATCACGAACCATGAGACTGCTTTTAATTAGGGGAGGGATGTCAGCCAACCTAGCATGAAGCAGTGCTCCCAAAGACCAGGGCCTGACCAATTGTGACTCCAGTTTACAGTTAGAGTAATAGCTAGTATCAAAGTCAATACAGTGTCTCATTAATCCTGCCAAGTTGTAGAGCCGAAGACATGGAAATGACAGCCCACCTTTTTGTTTTGGTAATTGAAGCTTACGTAAAGCTATTCTGGGCCTCTTACCTCCCCAAAAAAAGGATCGAAAAGCTGATTCTAGCTTGTCCATGTCTAAATGTTTGAGCAAAAGAGGGATATTCTGCAGATGATAGAGTACCTTCGGGACACTGACCATTTTTAGTAGCTGACATCTCCCCCCCAATGACAACGGGAACTTTTTCCATCTATCTAAATCTGCCAGAATAGATTTAATAAGAGGAGGATAATTTAATAAATACAGAGATTCCGGACGTCTTCCTATGTGGATTCCCAGGTATTTAATTGAAGTATTAGCAATACTAATGGGAACATCTAGCTGGAAAGAAGGAGCATCTTTAGGGCGGTTGTATAATAAGAAAAGCTCAGACTTTGTAGGGTTGGCCTTATAACCCGAAACTGTTCCAAAGTCCTCCAAGAGCTGGAAAACTCGCTTCAGATCTCTCTTGGGATTTTCTAAAAATAGTAAAAGGTCATCAGCGAAAAGGGCATGTTTTATGGTGATGTTCCCAATTTTTATACCTTTTATGTCATTGGTCTGAGCTAATTTTCGTGAGAGCGGCTCAATGGCTAGGTTAAATAGCAGGGGGGATAACGGGCACCCCTGCCTAGTTCCTTTACGCAATGCAAAGGGAGGGGAAACAAAACCCGGAGTGTGGACTCTGGCCTTCGGACCACTATACAAGGCATTTAGATATTGACAAAAAGGGCCAGTTATTCCCATGCCTTCCATCACGCTGCCCATCCATCCCCAGTCAACGTTATCGAAAGCTTTTTCTGCATCAATTGCTACCATTGCTGGGGATGGATGCGCCCCCGGATGCATTTTTATCTCATCTAGGATCCCCAACACCTTGCGAATATTAGTGACCCCTGACCTGCCTTGGACAAATCCTACCTGACTAGGGGAAATTAGTTTAGGAAGTATAGACGCTAGTCTATCCGCCAGGATCTTTGACGCTAACTTCAGATCCACATTAAAGAGCAAGATTGGTCGATAAAAGGAAGCCAGGGTGGGGTCTTTGCCTGGTTTTGGCAGTACTTTGATATGAGCCGTATTTGTATATGTCGGAATCGTTTTCCCCTGCATATAACCGGTGAAAATGCTCGAAAGAGTGGGGGCTATGTCAGGGGCTAATAGGCGGTAAAATTCTCCTGTGAACCCATCTGGGCCCGGCGCTTTCCCCAAGGTGAGAGATTTAATCGTCCGCATCACATCTTCCGTAGATATAGGAGAATTAAGCATGGACCTATCTTCCTCCGTTATTCTTGAAAGCTTGACTTCTCCTAGCCATTCCTGAACTCCTCTATTCTGGCACCCTGGAGTATCATATAATTTAGCGTAAAAATCCTGTATGATCCCATTTATCTCCTTGGGATGTGAACATATTTTGCCTGCGCTGTCTAGAAGACTATGTATGGGAGTCAGCCCCCTCTGTCCCGCAGCTAATCTAGCTAGAAGCTTACCCGCTTTGTTTCCAAACCTAAATAAATGTGCCTCCCACCTAGACTGTATTAACTGTTCCCATTGGAGAAGCCATGATTCATACATCTGTTTTGCTTTGCGCCATTTTTGCTGCAAGATTGGATTGGGGCTACTCTGAAAATCTGAGTACGCTGACCTCAACTCATCACTGAATTGCATCAGTTTTGTTCTAGTTGTACGTTTTTTCCTATACATATACGCCATAACCTTTCCCCTGATCACCGCCTTTCCCGCATCCCACAACAGCTGGGGATCCAGGGTCTCCTTGTTATCCTGTTGATATTCCATCCACCAACCATGGAGAATGTCACAGAAATTCTCATCTTTCACTAAGCACGTAGGGAACCTCCACAGAAAATCCGTTCCTCTCGGTATTCCATCTTGGAATAGAATCGTGACAGGCGCATGATCAGAGATCACCATATCTTCGATTTTCGATTCTGTGAAACGCCCCATGGAGTCCCTGTCTGCTAAAATGTAATCGATACGTGACCACGATTTATGGGCTGCAGAGAAAAAAGTGAACTCTCTTCCTTCAGGGTGAGCCAGGCGCCAGGTGTCTACAAGGTTTGTATCAGCTAGAAGTCGCGTTAAGTGTATATCTTCCCCTCCTCTCCTACTGGGCAGGCTTAGATCTCTTTTCCTATCCTCAACTTGGTTAACTACGGTGTTCATATCTCCACCTACTACTCTTAGTGTTACAGGGTCTTTAGATAATCTCTGTTTCAGGGCATCAAAAAATGTTGTATCTGATTCATTTGGCCCATATATATTATAGATGCTTAAATCTCCTTTCACTGAAGTAAGATGCAGGTGTGACACTCGCCCTCTCTCATCATGTTCATGGTCTAGTACTGTATAGGGTAAGCCTTTTTTCAATAAAGTGAGGACCCCTGCCTTTTTCTCTTTGGCTTCTGACCCGAATACCTCCCCCACCCACAGCTTCCTCATGCGACAGAAATCCTGAGCTGTCAAATGCGTCTCCTGTAAAAGCGCTATGTCCGCTCCCAATCTTTTGAGATGCCTCAGAACCATCATGCGTTTACCCGGTGATCTCAACCCCTTTATATTCCAGGATACAATTTTTAATGCACTAGCCATTAGGAAACAGAACTACGTATGTTTTTGAGATACTTGTGAATCTGAAGCAGACACCGCCCTTATCCCACCCCCCCCCCCCTTCCCCAGAACAATACCCCTGCCCTAAACTTAAACATGCTGTCTAAGATGAATCCATCCCATACAGTTAAAACAAATAACATTATCTCACATATCTTGACTCCACTTTTTTCCAGCAAAGCAGTTAGCATGGAATCAATATATAACAAAGCATATTCGCCTAGAAGCAAATTATACATATTGATATCACAGGTTCTAGCTGACAGCACATATAAAAATGAAAATAAATGTAAGAAGAGGCTGAAGATAGCCCCTGCAAAATTAACTCATTTCAAACTGTAATAACCCCCTTAAAGATCCGAAGCTCCAACCACCACATATGTAAACTGTAACCTGCACATTGATAATCACTTACAGTTCCTTATTGGTTTCACAATGAAGTGAACTTTAATGGCGCCTGGCATTAATAACCTAGAAACCACAGGACAAGATAGGATAGGCATCCCCTAGTTCGCTCAGGGGTGCTGCAAACTGTTCTTTTTCCAAACTTCTGACGAAGTTCCTGTATACTGTCAGTCTGCAAAAAGGTCCCAATCTTGGTTGTCTCCCCTTGAACTTCCCGGGGGTTCATTTCGGCGGGAAGCAGAAAATGGTTCCTTTTCTGATACCATCCTCCTGGGTGGCCTGGGTGGTTTTGGAGATGTTGGGGCCTCCGAGTATTCCTGAGCAGGTAACGAGCGTCTATCCGGAGCTAAAGATTCCCTAAGCTGTATTTTCGCTTCATCCGGATTATCGAATGTAGCTGTCGAGCCATCAGGCAGTGTGACCCGTAGAACAGCTGGGTACAATAGAGCGAAGCGTATTTGTTTCTTATAAAGGACCGTACAGATCGGGGAGAATAATTTCCTTCTCTTTGTGACCTCGGCCGAGAAGTCCCCAAACAATAAAATGCGCTGCCCTCTAAGCGATACCCCATTGGCTTTTTGTTTGTAAGCTCTAAGCAGCGCCGCTTTGTCTGAGTAGTCAAGATATTTGACAATGACCTGTCTGGGTCTTGTATTGCGGTCGGGTCGTACTTGCGATTTAGGTGGTCTTGTGGCTGTTTCTGGAGGGATCTCCCTGCCCACTCTGTGTGCTCTCTCAACTTTACAAGACGTAAGCCCTAAGGCCCTGGGGAGTTCAAGTTCACACAAGGATATAAGTTCCTTTGCTGGGATATGCTCCGGCACCCCCACTATACGCAAGTTGCTTCTTCTCGACCTATTCTCCAGGTCATCTATTTTTGCCCACAGCCTAGCGTTTTCGTCGACCGCTTGGGTCAAGTGATTTTTTATTATCACGTTATCTGTTTCCACCGCTTCTAACCTGGTTTCCAGCTCTTCCAGGCGGGCCGAGTGCTGTTTGATCTCAGCTTGCAGCGTCCCCAGAGACTGCGCCACGGTGGAGGAGAGAGCCTCTTGGAGATCCGGTATTATTTGGGTGGCAACCTCCAGTGCTAGGTGCTTGTAGTCGATAGATGACCCACTAGCTTCATTCAGGAGGTCCCCAGAGTCCTCTGGTAAATGGTTCGGAGATCTTTATCCCTCGCCTTCCTCTGGCGGGGCCGCCATCTTAGAATCCACGTGCTTGTCAGCTTTCGCCGAGTTTTTCTTTGCTTTGCTCCCCATAGGAATCAGATATCGGTCCATAGACCGAGGATCCGGAGTCGGAGCGCTTGGGACCAACTACAGGTTTAATCCTGCAGCTGGAAATTTGAAGGGAGCCGTTCAAAACTTGCTTCTGGCACGGAGCTGCTACTACACGCTGCCGCTCATGCTGGCGCCGGAACCGGAAGTCCTGCACGCAATGTTGATGGTGAACAGATCAAAACACTGACAGAATCCATGGATGGCAGGCTTTTGAGTGTCCTTGCAAAGAAAGGTGGCTATATTGGTCACTGATTTGTTTTTGAATGTCAGAAATGTATATTTGTGAATGTTGAGATGTTATATTGGTTTC
Organism: Bufo bufo; assembly: GCF_905171765.1. Lineage (NCBI taxonomy): Eukaryota > Metazoa > Chordata > Amphibia > Anura > Bufonidae > Bufo > Bufo bufo. The sequence continues at coordinate 319,251,451 of NC_053394.1, forward strand.
ACTGGTAAAAATAAATAATTGAAATGGGTATATATTAGTTTTTTGTTAAGTTGCCTAATAATTATGCACAGTAATAGTCACCTACACACACAGATATCCCCTAAAATAGCTAAAACTAAAAACAAACTAAAAACTACTTCCAAAAATATTCAGCTTTGATATTAATGAGTTTTTTGGGTTCATTGAGAACATGGTTGTTGTTCAATAATAAAATTAATCCTCAAAAATACAACTTGCCTAATAATTCTGCACTCCCTGTATGAAATGTGTAGAAAATATAATGAAGTATGATACCTAAATTATATGTGTGGCTCATGTCGAACTCAGAGCGCGCACACCGACACTGGCTCTAAATGTGTTTGTTGAAGTCATGTACTTTTTCAACAATGTAGCAATGTGTTGGCGATTTTATGTGTGAAAATTTTCATACGATTTTATCGTATGTTTTAAAAGTCGACGATTTTATAATGCGATTTTAAATAATCGAATGTATACGATTTAAATAATCGAATGTTTATCAAATGCATACGATTATATGTGAATCGGGATTCGGGAAACCGGATCTGACATAAGAGTTGGGAGGTATAAGATCACAGCTTTGGCTGATTAGTTTGTAACGCCCCAGACGAAGCAAAGGCGAAACCCGGGCATCTACACACGCTTTTTACCTATCGATGTTTGTAAGTACAATAAATCTTACTGAATATTGAACACCCTGGGTATTGCACTATGTTCTGTTTCTCCTGAAGGAGAGAAAGAAAAAAACTTTGCTGGTCGGTATCGGGATTGTTATTGGAGATGTGCCTGTAACATCGTGGAATCTCCATAGAATCTGCCTGTGGAAATCTAGCGCGGACCCATACATATGAACTTTGGCTGTTTTTCTGGAGAAGGGACTTACTCCAATTTCTGGGACTGCTGCTTCACCTCTTCCTGATATCACACAGAAATTCTCTTTGTGTCTTACAAATGGTAGCTGTAAACCACTAACTGCATACAAATGCCTAAACATACATGGGCAGCAATCACTTGCCATGCAGATGGTGTGAGGCACTAAGTAGAACTGTTTGCTTAGCATTTACGTTCACATGTCAATGGAGTGTGCAGCCCACTACGGTCATTAAAAATCTCATTTTATTTTCGTCAATCTGTTCAATTACACAGGTAATATTTAATGATTGAAATACATGAAAAATGTCACTTATTGAAGCACGTTATATTTTGAATACAATTTTACAGTTTATATACACTTCTAAGCAGAAATTTACGAACATCAGGCTTTTAGGCCATAGTACATCTGAGTAAGATGGGACAAATTTATTGACCGCCTCAGCCTACTGTAAGCTAAATTTGCACTTTACACCATTTTCGATAGTAAATCTGTTGGACTGCACAAGGCTGTGCCCTCCTGCTAAACACCACCCACATTAAAAAATAAAGTATAAAAAAATCAAGCGCTGCAGTTTTTGAAATGATGCTTACACCAAAATGTGTCACTTTATGATGCCCATTAAGGAGAGTTTGTCCCCTCATTTTCACATATGAAAGTAACTCCAGTGCACATCATAAATTAACTTTGTTCGATATGTTAGAGGCCCACCAAGTGTGCAGCTGCCTAGGCCCACCTCTGAATCAATCCCACACTCCCCCTTGCTCTATGAAGCCTTTCCCATCTCCAACTGATTTCAGTTTCCTTCTGCCATGTTTCAAACAGGCTACCACCCAACTGGCATATTATAAATATATACTGTGAACATTGGTTTCACACTGTATACTGCGAATGCTTTGCTGAACTGCGCAGTACAGGAACACTGGGAAAGTTGAGTGGCAGGGGTTGAATGGCTATAGACCCTACAGGGATGTTTCCTTGTGGGAGGATACCCTGTGGTCTGCCCAAGCCCTCCTCTCTGCAACTGGCAGGGTACATAACGAGCTCTCAGCAGTAATTAAAGGCCTTGTCTCATCTTGTCCTTACTAAGGCGAGATGAGACAACCACTTTAAGGCCTCTTTCACATGTTTGGTACCCAGACCCTAACTTCTTTACAGAAGTTCGGGAGCGGTGTTGTGCAGATTTTATTATTTTCCCTTAAAACATGGTTATAAGGGAAAATAATAGCATTCTTAATACAGAATGCTTAGTAAATTAGGGATGGAGGGATTAAAAAAAATATTAAACTCACCTCATCCACTTGTTCGCGAAGCCCTGCTAGTCTTCATTCTTCTTCTTTGAGGACCTGGGAGGAACCATGTGATGAGCGCAGTGACGTCACCAAAGGTCCTTTTCTCCCAGGTCCTCAAAGAAGAAAGAAGACAAGCCAGATGAGGTGAGTTTAATATATATATTTTTTAACCCCTCCATCCCTAATTTACTTAGAATTCTGTATTAAGAATGCTATTATTATCCCTTATAACCATGTTAAATAAAGATCGGCTCCCCATTCCGATCGTCACCTAGCAACCATGCGTGAAAATCTCACCGCATCCGCTTGCGGATGCTTGAGATTTTCACGCAGTCCCATTCACTTCTATGGGGCCTGCATTGCGTGAAAAACGCACAATATAGAGCTTGCTGCGATTTTCACGCAACGCACAAGTGATGCGAGAAAATTACCGCTCATGTGCACAGCCCCATTGAAGTTAATGGGTCCGGAGTCAGTGCAGGTGCAATGCGTTCACCTCACGCATTGCGCCCGTGTGAAAGGGGCCAAATACTGTGGGAATCGGATACTCCTATAGCCAGCCAGTGACCACACATGCCCTCCAGAATTCAGCTGCTGCAGCATCTCACCTCATAAGCTCCTTGCTCGTAAACGGAGGAGGACAGGAAATGGCAGCTATTGATGCCCACCACAGAGGGACAGGTCTTGGGGCTGTGTATTGTGCTACACTGCTGTATTTGGTACTGCCGGGATGGTATTTTCCACTATGGTATTGCTGACCCTACCTGTGTTGCCACGTCTTCTGTCTTTTTGGACCCGCCCACAACATGTGGTCACTTAAAGTTTCCAGTCCGCCCCTGGAAAGTGGCAAACAGAAAGAGCAGGACTGGATCTCTACGGCACATATAAATTGATACCCACAGTGTGTATTGCAATGCTCGGGCTGGAAGCTAGGTAGTCTGGTAGAAAGTAACTGAGATATCGGATGGAGAGGAGAAGGGATTAGTTTGGAGAGGTGGGCTTGGGCGCTTTGAAAGAAGGATAAATGCTCAGCTGTGCCGATATGCTCATTAGCATATCAAAAAGTTCATTTTCTGAATGATCAAAACCCTTCAAAAAGGGACAAAAGGTATGTTTGACCTGATGTACACAGTACCTGCGCTGGAGTTACTTTCATGACAGACTCAATTAATAACCAGTTTATTAACTTTAAAAATAAAATGACTCACATTTACTAGGGTTAATGTGCCAATTTTCATCATCATTTTTGGCACAGACACATTTATTACGTATTTACATCATGCTTACTTGGCTTTTTTTTTTTTTTTCCTGCCCCAGAAGTAATTGTAGTTTTGTGAAGACATAACTTATGACAAATGTATTTTCTGGAGCAAAATAATGCTCTAAACTAAGTTGACTAAGAGTTGGCTTAAAAAGTCAAGTGTCAGGTGCTTCAGGCTAGAGATTACTCACACAGGCATGTACCGCTGTGATCTTGTGACTGCTTTTCACTCTAATTATTAGACTGCATTAGTAAATGTGGGCCATTGTGTTACTTATCTGTACTGGTTTTAAATTGTAGCCTGTATTCTAGCCCAGAGCTGTAATCACAATTCTAATGCGTTAGCACTGGTGTCTTGCAGCGCTGGGGTCCTGGGTTCGAATCCGACCAAGGACAACATCTGCGTGGAGTTTGTATGTTCTCCCCGTGTTTTTCCGTGGGTTTCCTCCGGGTACTCTGGTTTCCTCCCACACTCTAAAGGCATAGGGGACAGTTGGATGCTAATGTATGTAAAGCGCTGCGGAATATAGGAGAGCTATATAAGTGCATAGAATAAATAAAAGTGAAATAATGGTTACCATTACAGCTGCACCTGCCAACAAGTTTGTTGACTGTTTCTAACGGCTTATAATACTGGGACACTTGGTTTTCCTACAGAATACACTTCTCAGAATGCAATTTACAAGAGAGCCAGGAACAAACGTTGGAAGATCTAAAGATTGCAGAATTGTGAATGCAGCTCTGGATTATATTACAGACCGTAATTCCGGATGAGTGCAATTATAAGGGCTTATTCACATCCATGTTGTCCATGCAGATCCATTGAATTCTATATGTGTAATTGTGTATTTAGACATCTGTGTTTTTTAGTGGACTGGTGGCCGACAGGGACCTTGCTCTACTTTGGTCCATTTTGCAGACAGAACATGGATGCTATCCCCGTTGGTCTGCTTTTTACTGATCCATTGCAAAGAGAATTTTATTTATTTTTTTACAAACTTTGCATCAATTCTCTTTGCAATGGATCAGTAAAAAGCAGACCAACGGAGATAGCATCCATGTTCTGTCTGCAAAATGGACTAAAGTGTGGTTTCAATTTCAGCGTACAAGGTTGGGGTTATCTATGAACTCCGTAATGGATTCCGCTACCATGGACCATAAGTTATAGTCCATGGTGGCGGAATACATAACGGAATTATTAGATAACCCGAAACTTGTATGCCGAAATTGAAACCACAAGTTTGCTCAACACTACTGTGGACGCAAAAAACTGATCAACCACAGTAAAAAAAAAAAAAAAAAAAACACACATCCTGAACCTTCGGTGATGCAAAGCATCCAGGTTTTTGCATAAAAAATCTGGATATGGAGATGTGAATTCGGCCTGAGGAATGTAATTTATACAGAAATCGATTTAACTTTTCTATGGAGCTGGTGTATCCTATGTAAGACAATGTTTAACTGCTGTGACTGCTGACAGTCACTAAGAACAAATGTCTAGCCCATTTCAGCTCGTGATGTCTCCACACTTTTACTTGTTTTGCCCTGAAGCTGTAGTTACGTGAAATAAACCTCTGTTAGCATATGTTGCTAAAATAAAACTCAAGTGAGAATTAAAAAAATATATATATATATATATAAAAGTGTGCATTCACTTCATCTTTATCCTCGCACCTCCTCTGCTGGGTCAATCGACTTTAAAGCACAACTCCATATCTATGACATTTGTTTTATGTCATTTAAGTTGCTCTTCAGCTTTTTTGTCGAAAGGCAAAGTGCATGGGCGGACTGGCTATAGACCCTACAGGGAAATTTCCCAGGGGGCCAATGACCAGGGACCACCTGAGCCCTCCTCATGGCCACTGGCCAGGTACTTAATGATCTGATGCTCTGAGCATCAATTAAAGCTAAGAGCATCAAGTAATTATGCATCTGACTGGCAGAAGAAAGTTTCCTCCTGTGTTCAACTGCATCGCCCTGCTCAGGATGGTGGCACGGTTGAATGATGCAGCATGGGCAGCAGTGTTTTCTGCTGCACTGTGGTATTCGGTTTTGCTGGCCCTGCCTTCTGTTAAGATGGGGCTACATTTAGATTTTTTTTTTTCCATGGCCACTTTAAGTTCCCATTGAGCCCCTGGCATCAATTTCTAACCTGATTAAAGCATACAAGGGGTTTTTCACTAATTGATCATTATTTCTGATCAAACTAGTCACAAATCAATTTAGTGTGTGCCTGACCGTGATTAATCTTGATAAAGAATGGGTGGCAGTGCCCATTTTCTGTAGGTTCAGACTACTAAAATCGGGGTTATAGTGCTATTAAACATGAATTAGGGCCACATGTATGGTACCACGTTTACCTCCAACCGCTGTGGTGCACCTTAAAAAGGTTTTCCGAGACTTTTCTACTGATGACTTTTCCTCTGAATCTGGGTCCAACACCTGCGACGCCCGCCGATCAGTTGTTTGAGAAGGCAACGGTGCTTGCAGTAGTGCTGCAGCCCTCTCAGATTACCAAGCACATCGCTGTACATTGTATAGCAACTGTGCTTGGTACTGCAGCTCATCCCCATTAATTTTGATGGGGCTGAACTGCACCTAGGCCATGAACATGACGACACATGGCCTAGGCTAAGCTGTGAAAAGTAAGTACAGATGTAGACTGGCAACAATAGTGGTGTGGCACCCATTACTTGGGCGCAAGCATAAAAAAGCACCCTTACGAAAACCTCACTGATTGCAATAGAGACTGATTCACCCTTGATTATCCAGCTACTGGACCTGATGTTTGGAGTGAATTATGGAAAAATGGAGAATGTAAAAAAATCTGAACATATGTACAAACAATGAATCCTTAGTGATACTGCTCTAGGGCGAGTTTTCTTCTTTTCGGTAAAATTGTGTATAATGAAACCGCAAACAAATCTTCTGTAGACTTCTAGCAATTTGCTGCACAGTTATGTCATTCTATCCAAAGTATGAAGTCAGCAATAACTTCACATTCGTAGATATGAAAGAAAGGAATGTACTGATAGTAGCAATATTCTGCAGTCTCCACAAGTCTAAGTAGTCTTATTCAATGCCATTATGCTTCAGGAGAGCAATAGTAGATTTCATGTATGCCAAATCTGGGTATCCATTCCTGTCAAAAGATACGTAGGTTCAATTCAAGAAGCTCCAGTAGATACAAGCAACCACTCCTAGCACCAATAATCAATCCTAAGTCTTCAGAAAAGTGTATTTCCATTTTCCACCATGCCCAAAATGCAGCCATGAAGCTTGGGCTGCACGCTGCCGGTGACATAAATGCTGCTGCATAGCCTTACATTACCAGCAGGAAGACCCGCCAACAAACTACAGACCTCCATGTATGGTGGCCAATACCTTGTTGATAACTTAGAAAGCATCTTACCTCCCCCGGCTGACAAGGACTTACCAATATCACAGGACATACTTACTTTTGCTTTCCTCCATCCGGGGAGGTTTTATGAGGAATTTTGTACCATGTGACTTTATCTCCTGTTTCAGATGTCCTGATGTGAAATATGAGGCCTTCCTGCAGGGCCCTCTGGAGCAGTGTAAGAAGCTTGTTCCCCTCTCGATTATCTGGCAGGAATGCTTCAAACTTGCCACCTTTGTACTGGCATCCTGGTTTAGGATCTCCAGCCTAAATAAAATATAAAAACAGATGGGTCGGTCATATTATTCTCCAGTTTTGCCCACTCCCTTTACTGCTTTATCAAACCCAGGTACTGTCCACCTTGGTTACACCCATTGGTTATGGACTACAAGTAAACCCTATCCACTCCATTTGCCCTTCTTAATAACCTACCATCTCTATGTATAGTCACTACATCCTGATAAAACTAGTTCCAATATATGATGTGATTTGTCAGGAGTAAAAGACTTTCAGGACTTGATCAGGGTCCGATCCCTCCAATCAGCAGGAGCTACTGGTACTGCAGATCAGTAACAGCCAATGTAACAGTAAAAACAATTAAGAGCCCAATGCACCTGCTGAAACACTGTGGCTACTTCATAATGCTGATTGATGGGGCAGAGTTGTCAGATTCAATAATCGGACTCTGATTGCCTATCCTTTGGCCCCTAGAGAATGACTTTAATAAGAGTTCATGGCCAGCGTTTCATAGATAAGAACACTGAAAGAGCCATGTTGATTTAAGAACAATATGGATTCTATTATAGGGGATGGGTGTCTCCATTATAGTGAATTATGACTACTGACCATTTTCAAAATGATTCCACAAGTAAGGATGTGTATTTGGTAGTGTGGATCAGACTTTCTGTCACTTACCCCTTGGACTCCATCCGGAACGTTATATATTATCTTCAAAGAAGTATCTCGCTCATACCCAGGTAAACGAAGGCTCATTCTTGATTGAGTCATGGAGGCTCTCAAGCTACCTTTGCCTGTTGCTGTATCATTCATAGCAGAGACCTCAGATGTTAGATAACATTTATAACACAGATTCTGACCAGATGATGTTTGAATTGTTTTGCCACTGTTCTTACACTGGACACAAACTGAATCCATTATCTCTGATTCTTGGCCAACTGCAGGAATCCGCAGCTGAGATGAACTGTTCTGATACTGTGCTATGTGACCCTCTGTAGAGATGGCCTGGTCATCATAACGTGCTTCCAAATCAGTCTCATTAGGTGGAGAGAAGTCAATTCCTTGTGTTACGTCGCTGTTATAAAGACCATGATCATAAGCTTTCACTTCTGTCTTCAGATCTTCAAAATATTTTCTTGGAGTAGAAAGATCAGTTTGAGGCACCTCGGATGACAAGCTACTTTTTGGGTCCTCACTAAAATCTTTCTGTTTTTTGGGATGAGGAGACTTTTCACCTAGGAAAGCTGGTACCGGATTGTCAAAAAAGGCTTTGTTTCCATGGTCAATTCCTTGGAATGGCTCTGTTCCAACCAGGGAATATGTCTGATCTGCTAGATATTTTCCAGCTTGATTCTTGTTAATTTGAGACATATATTCACCTCCTAAATTAACAGATAAAGGTCCAAGGTTTGGTTTGCTGAAAAAATTGTCTTCTGAGCTTTGCTTATGCTTCAACTCTGCAATATAATTTTCAGACAGGTTATTGCCAGAGAACTCAAATTTGTCTTTTAGATGTAAAGACTGACCATCATCTGGCATCTTATAATCCCTAGTTGACTTCGTTTTGCGTTCTATGTGCTGACTGTACTCTTCTACAACATGTACCTGAATTTCTTTGGGATATATAAGGACCAGTTTATCTTCCTCTAGCTTAACACATACTTTTTTAGAGCATTTACGGAACAGATTGCACCACTCATCTAGCGCAATGTCGGTTGGACCTTTAACCCCAAGTGTGGTATAGTCAAAGCAAGAGCTGGTTACAATTATGTCCTCTTTCCAACATAATAGCTGAAGCCTTTCCTTTGTTAAAGTCAAAACAGTTTTGTTAGTTGCCTTCAGCTTTAAGGTAATTTTCCCATTTTGCTTCTCCTCCATCAACACAATTGAAGAACACCAACTATCGATGTCAGATTTATAATTTTGTTTAATATAATGCCACAGCAAATCAGTCACAACAACTTCATCTTTGAATATCTGTGCATTGCTGTGTTTCTCAGAAGAGGCATTCTCTGTTGAATAGATACGGGTTAAACTACTGGATCTTCTAAGTTTACCTTCCGGTATTTTAAAGTCCATGGGTGGCGAGTTCACATCTACCAGGCTAGAGTAGGCTAGTTCACTTGATGCTTTAGTAAATGGGACAGATTTGAGTGGACCTGTGGGTTTAGAGGTGCTTCTGCTGTGCCTTATATCTTCTCTGCCAGTTTTTAGGGCTGGGAGTACATCACATCTTTTGAACGATGGCATGGTCTTGCTTTCTGATTTCTCTTCTGCTTGGGAAAGACTAAAATCTTCATTCTTAAGAAGGGCACTTGTAATTTCAGATCTGAGAGATGTCCTGTCATAAGGTGGCTCTCTTTCACGATCTAGTAGCGGACTATTTGATATCAGGTATTTTTCATCTATGTGGGACTTTGTTCCGTATGAGCTATGTGTTGTGGGACCGCTAAATGAGGCAGCTATCCTGCTTCCAACTTTGCTTTCATGCTTGTAATTGGGGGACAAAGAATGGGATACACCTTCTGACATTGTAACTGTCCCACTAACCTTAAGTTGTGTGTCTACATAACTTGATGGCCTGTCAACCTTCAGTTTTAAATCACTGATGTGCTGTTTCCCTTGAGCCACATCAACCCCATTTCCAATAAGGTACAGATATCGGTCATCATCGTGACAAAGAAGCATAGGAAATAGTTTTTGTAAGTCTCGTAACAGTACCCTAAAGTCCTGATCTTCATAAACATCTCTCTTGTCTATCTGCTCCTTCCGAAGAAGTAGCTCTAAGCCTTGATAAAGACCCATGAGCTTGGATCGTGCAGATCTCAAGTCTGCCAGATGGTTTTTACCCACTTTTACAGGCTGAAGATAAATTGTGGTGATTTCTTCTGCACTTTCATCCACTGCTCGAACATGATATCTGTTTAGTATCTCCTGATACTCCAAATTGTGGAATTTTTGTATGTATTTGAAGATATCAGAATCCCACACAAATGGTTCTTGTAGCTGCTCTAAGGACTCAGTCTGCGGAATATATCTTACTTCGTCTGCACTTCCGTAAGGAGGCACAGATCTTTGATGCAAGTGTTGTGGTAGATCTTGAGGCTCAGAATTTTTAAGACGGTCACTCTTGGCTTTCCTTCGCGTATCTGATGAGATTTGCTGTAAGTTTGTATGTCCAACTTCTAATTTACTTAAGATTTCCTGTGCCAAGGTCTGAATCTCTGTATATGGCCCACTTATAGTACACATCATAAATTTTTCATCAAAGTCAAACTTCACAGCCTTACGAGTCTGTTTCAAGTTCTTCAGAAGACTTCTACAGCTTTCTGGGAAATTTTTGTAGTTTACAGTCAACGACAGCTTCTGAAACACCTTAAAATGGAAAATGGCTTTAGTTGGATATGGTATTCTGATATATGCTACAGCGGTTTTCTGCCACTCTATTACCAGGATGCATCTGGTCATATAAGTAAAAATTCCCTTACGAATTAATGAAAGTGGGTATAGAATGCACAAATCACAGCTATGGAAGTAACGGGCTCAAATCTGACTGACATTCCCAGAACTGTAGGGAAGTGTCTTTGTACACGTGCATGCAAATTTAAAAAATGGCTGACTATGGCACAACCTTTTACTAACTTTTTACAGCAGGAAGAGCAGCTCTGAAGCACAAACTCTAGCCATAACAAGTGCAATATTGTGCAGACTTAGAGAAAAGGAACATTTGATTCCCACCACTTTTCATGGGCTTTCATATTTTTCTTGAACCTTTATCGTCTCAGAAGTGACAGCGCAGCTGCATAAACCTGATAAGTGGCACAAACTGCATTCCCTTAATAACAAATATGACATGAGGGGAGCATCCTGTTTCCTGCACGTGTACATCATCCGTATCATAAAGCACACATAGCTCCATCTGCTTTTCTAACAGATCCTGTTTATTTAGGAGATTAGATATGAGAACCCCCCAGAGCCCTCTCTGTACAAATACTATGGCCTAATGAATGATGTACATATATTCAACCTGTATGCCATCTATAGCCCAGTGTTGCTTATGTAGAAATCATTTTTTCTTCTCAAGCCAAACTAGTTCTGCCGAGTTCTTAAAGGGCTTGTCCGACCTCCAAACCAAAATTAAAAAAACAAAAACCACTCACCTCTTGAAAGCAGCTCCATTTCAAAGCTGAAGGTCGTGTCCTCGCTCCTTCCAGTCCCCAGCAAACCAGAAGTGTGACATCCTGTCTGTGGTCTTGTGCACTGATGCAGCCACTCACTGGCCTCAGCAGCATGTAACCGCAGAGGCTCAGTGGTCACATACAATTCGGGGACAAGTCACCACTAAGGCCAGTGAATGGCTGCAGTGGTATATGTGACCGTGTACAGAACATCACATTTCTGGTCCACTACGGACCAGAAACAGAGGGGAGGGGTCCCTTAGCACTAGAACAGAGCTGCTTTCAAGAGGCGAGTGGATTTTTTTTCTTTATTTTACACACATTACCAGCAGTAATAAAATTTTAGTTTGGGGGTCAGACAACCCCTTTAAATATTGATCGTGGGTCATCTGGATGACCAATAACAATGACAATAAAGGTCCAGGACAGAAAAGTTCCAATATGCCTAGTTATACGAGAGCTGGGTGTCAAACCTTATAGGAGACATACTGGATGCCATTTACAGTGGTACTTCTCTCATATAATGTTATGGCATACCATTAGGGTACGACATACCATCATGATCAGTGGTGGTCTGAACTCTGGGACCTGCTGTGAAGGCAACTGCTGAGCAGTTAAAGCGAATGCATAGGAACACCCTTATTGATCAGTAAGTGATTGCATATCCTAACAATATGCCACTGTGAACAGGAACATTTATCCTGCCAGGTGCTGCTCCTGCAAGTGCCGCTCCTGCGGTCCCTCACTCTTAAGAGTTCTATGCATTAATGATTAACAGCCTCTCCCCTCTGCTATGATTGATGGCTGCAGCTTCCGACCAGGAGACCACTACAGCCGTCACTCAGAGGGTAGGGGTTTGGATGCAACTCACTGCAGAGAGCACTTCGGGGCACTCGCTGGAGCAGCACCCAGAGGAGGAAGAAAAGTTTTTATTCATAATGATGCAGATAATAAAAGGCAAGTTTACCAGGCTCTATACCGCCCCTACCTTTCACTGTTAGCAGTTTTTCAGGGTCAAAACTGCTGACAGACTCACTTTAATGTAGTGGAAAACTGTTCTTCAGAGACATCACCACCACCGAGAGGCTTTGTCTGTCATAGCAGTATCCACATAAACGTGGCTAAGCTGCAATTTAAGACGTGGCTCATGAGGATGCATGGTCGTTTCTAAGAAGGAGTGTGTGTGCGTGTGAAGGAAGGGGTGTTCATCATTGTCTAAGCAGAGAAGAGCCATTCCACATCCATTGAGATAATTGGAAATCACTGTAAATGACAGTGTATTGTCTACAGTACCTCCTCTAGCTCCAGCTTGACAGTAACCTCGCTGACCACAAGGTTGTAGATTTTGTCATTGACTTGCAAAATGTGATCTTCAATTCTCAGAACGCGCTGAACCACTGCAGAGACAGAAAGAGGTTGATCAAATGGAGGCATACCAAATAATGCAGTAAAGCCTCATTCACATGTCCGTGCTTAAATCCGTAAAAAGGTGGTCAGTGATGCCTCAGTGAAGATGTTCATGATGGATCCGTGTGTGTTCCGTGTGTCCGTTTTTTTGCTGCCTGTTTGTCATCCATGTTTCACTGACACTGCGCAGCTGAAAAATAATTTTCAAAGCATCTCTTCCGAATAATCCGTGAAACACGGCTCAAACACGGATGGCATCCGTGTTGCACCCGTGGTTTTTCACGGACCCATAGACTATAATGGGAGTGATGGATCCATGAACACAGACAAAATAGAGCATGCATCCGTACTAAAAACACGGACAGTGGTAAAAAAAACGAAATGTGTGAATACACATATTGAGATGAATGAGTACGTGTGCGGTCTGTGGAGAACACGGACGTGTGAATGAGGCTTAAAGCTGGAAACATACGTGCAGGTGTTGTGGCATTTTTTAGAGTCAAGAAAAAGTGGATATGGCAAGAAAGAGATGCAAACATATTTCTCATTCCTGTTTAATTCACTTCCAGCATTTGTTTAAAAAAAAAGCTGCAGCAAAACTGCATGTGTGATTCCAGCCTAAGGCCTCATGCACACGACCGTCATTTGGGTCCGCATCCGAGCAGCCGTTTTGGTGGCTCGGATGTGGACCCATTCACTTTAATGGGGCCGCAAAAGATGCGGACAGCACTCTGTGTGCTGTCCGCATTCGTGGCTCCGTTCCGCGGCCCCGTTAAAAAAAATATAACCTGTCCTATTCTTGACCGCGCTTTGCGGACAAGAATAGGCATTTATATTGTCGGCGCCCGTTCCGTTCCGCAAATTGTGGAAGGCAACACGGGCGGCTTCCGTTTTTTGCGGATCCGCGGTTCGCAGAGCGCAAAAAAACGGCACGGCCGTGTGCATGAGGCCTTACAGTATTAAATCACTGCTTCCATATGAGGGAAAGAATACATAGCAATCCATTATACAGAATGTGTCAAGAAATTCGTATATGTATCAAATTACTTCCAAGACTATGACCACACATGTGCTGACCGATTAATAGCACACCATATGGACAACGAGAGTACCCACACACAATAATAGTGCTCCTCTTAAAGGGCTTGCCTCACTTGAGTAAATGACATTTATCATGTAGAAAAAGTTAATACAAGGCACTTACTAATGTATTGTGATAGTCCATGTTGCTTCCTTTGCTGTCTGGATTCATTTTTCCATCACAATATACACTGTTCATATCCAGGGGTTATGACCACTCTGTAATCCAACAGCGGTGGTCGTGCTTCTACAATATAGGTAAAGCACCAGCCTCTCTGGTGGTCAGGACCGTGACAGCTCACATGCACAGCAGCTCCCGTCCCAGCCACCCCGTATCTGCTCTGTAGCAGTGGCCACGAAAAAAAAAATGTATTAACTTTTTCTACATGATAATTTGCTGAAGTGAGACAGCCCCTTTAATGTCCTGCACAATAGCAATGCCCTTTTTTGTCCCGACTTAGTAATAGTGTCCCCTTTGTGCCCACTATACAACAATGCAGCTTTGACTGCAATGAAGCCTCCTGTCTGCCCCAATTCAGTAATGATGACCCCTCTTTGTGCTCCTCACATAGTAAAAATGCCTGCTTTTGGACCCCCTAGAGAGTAATGTTGCCCAGTTTGTACCCTTCTATCTGACAGAAAACAGCAATATCAACTCCCATTGTGTCCCCACACAATAAAAATACCCTTATAGATAATGCAATCTAGTGATGTCATCATGTCATCTAAATACAGTAATTCTAGCATTTTATAGGCCACATGTCTAAACCAGTCCGTGGCCTGTGAGAGAGAAAATGGCAAAAAGCCTTGGACTCTGCTTTGCCATATGTTTCAACTGTATCCAGGTCCTGCCGAGTCTGCCCTCCATACCCGGCCCTATTCTATGCCACAGATCACCTCTGCTGATTATGTCATTCTCTAATATACATGTGTGCAGTAAAAGACTGCTTACTGTAATATACTGCACAGGAGGAATAAGGAGTAGATGGAGATAGCAGTGGTCTGGAGCCCAAGTGGTAGAAGGTGCTGTTTCCAAACAGGTAGTCAACCCATCTGTTGTTTCAGGGTATCCCAACTAAACTGCTTCCAACCTATTCATATAGGAATGCAAAAAAATGCTTAGGGTCCAAACCCCATTCCTGCATGCAGCTTGGGTCCTTAACTCCTTAAAGGGCTTCTGTCACCCTACTAAAGTCAGTAATTATTATTTTTGGCTACTTAAATTGCTTATACTGCGATATATCAATATATAGGGCTCTTACTCATTTTCGTTCAGTAGTTTCATCAAAAAAAGGACTTTTATAATATGTAAATTACCTCTCTACCAGCAAGTAGGGCGGCTACTTGCTGGTAGCAGCCGCATCCTCCTTTCATAAAGACGCCCCCTCCGCATGTTGATTGACAGGGCCAGCGAACTTGCTCGTCCTCTGACTGGCTCTGTCTGCAATTCAAATCCCTGTCTTCATTCGGCGCAGGCGCTCTGGGAGAAGGAGCCTCGCCTCCTCAGCACTCTCTCAGTGCACCTGCGCCGATGACGTCTTCCCTTTCGGTGACGTCATCGGCGCAGGCGCACTGAGGGAGTGCTGAGGAGGCGAGGCTCCTTCTCTCAGAGCGCCTTCGCCGAATGAAGACAGGCACGGGATTTGAAATGCTGACAGGGCCAGCCGGAGGAGGAGAGAGATCGATGGCCCTGTCAATCAACATGAGGAGAGGGCGTCTTTATGAAAGGAGGATGCGGCTGCTACCAGCAACTAACCGCCCTACTTGCTGGTAGAGAGATAATTTACATATTATAAAAGTCAGTTTTTTGATGAAAAATTTGCTAATTTCCAAGTTTCAATTTCTCTACTTCTATAATACATAGTATATACCTACACAAATAGTTATTACTTTACATTCCCTATATGTCTACTTCATGTTCGGATCATTTTGGGAATGACATTTTATTTTTTGGGGATGTTACAAGGCTTAGAAGTTTAGAAGCAAATTTTGAAATTTTTCAGAAATGTAAAAAAAACTACTTTTTAAGGACCAGTTCAGGTCTGAAGTCACTTTGTGAGGCTTACATAATAGAAACCACCCAAAAATGACCCTATTCTAGAAACTACACCCCTCAAGGTATTCAAAACTGATTTTACAAACTTTGTTAACCCTTTAGATGTTCCACAAGAATTAATGGAAAATAGAGATAAAATTTCAAAATTTCACTTTTGTGGCAGATTTTCCATTTTAATAATTTTTTTCCAGTTACAAAGCAAGGGTTAACAGCCAAACAAAACTCAATATTTATGGCTCTGATTCTGTAGTTTACAGAAACACCCCATATGTGGTTGTAAACTGCTGTACGGGCACACGGCAGGGCGCAGAAGGAAAGAGATGCCATACGGTTTTTGGAAGGCAGATTTTGCTGGACTGTTTTTTTGACATCATGTGCTATTTAAAGCACCCCTGATGCACCCCTAGAGTAGAAACTCCAAAAAAGTGACCCCATTTTAAAAACTACACCCCTCAAATTATTCAAAACTGATTTTACAAACTTTGTTAACCCTTTAGGTATTCCACAAGAATTAATAGAAAATAGAGATACAATTTCAAAATGTCACTGTTTTGGCAGAAATTCCATTTTAATAAATTTTTCCAGAATGCCATACGGTTTTTGGAAGGCAGATTTTGCTAGACTGTTTTTTTGACACCATGTCCCATTTGAAGCCCACCCCTAGAGTAGAAATTTCAAAAAAGTGACCCCATTTTAGAAACCACGGGATAGGGTGGCAGTTTTGTTGGTACTATTTTAGGGTACATATGATTTTTGGTTCCTCTATATTACACTTTTTGTGAGGCAAGGTAACAAAAAATAGCTGTTTTGGCACTGTTTCTTTTTTTTGTTATTTACAACAATCATCTGACAGGTTAGATCATGTGGTATTTTTATAGAGCAGGTTGCCACGGACGCGACACTACCAAATATGACAACTTTTTTTGTTGTTTGTTTCAGTTTTACATAACAAAGCATTTTTTATTTTTTTTATGATTCTTTAGTGTCTCCACATTCTGAAATCCATAGTTTTATTTATTTTTTGGGCGACTGTCTTGTGTAGGGGCTAATTTTTTTCGGGATGAGATGACGATTTGATTGGCACTATTTTGGGGTGCGTATGACTTTTTGATCGCTTGCTATTACACTTTTTGTGATGTAAGGTGACAAAAAATAGCTTTTTTTACACCGTTTTTATTTTTACTTTTTTACGGTGTTCATCTGAGGGGTTAGGTCATGTGATATTTTTATAGAGCAGGTTATTACAGACGCGGTTATACCTAATATGTATACTTTTTAAAATTTACTTAAGTTTTACACAATAACAGCTTTTTTAAAACCAAAAAAATGATGTTTTAGTGTCTCCATGTTCTGAGCCATATTTTTTTTTTTTTTTTTGAGCGATTGTCTTAGGTAGGGGCTCATTTTTTGCGGGATGCGGTGACGCCTTTTTGATAGCTTGCTGTTGTACTTTTAGTGATGTAAGGTGACAAAAAAATGGTTTACTTAGCACAGATTTAATTTTTTATCGTGTTCATCTGAGGGGTTAAGTCATGTGATATTTCTATAGAGCCGGTCGATACGGACACGGCGATACCGAATATGTCTCCCTATTTTTTATTTACTTTATTTGGGGGAAATTACGTTGTTGTTTTTTTTACTTGAAACTTTTAATTTTTGGGGGGGGAAACTTTATTTTTTCAACTTTTTTTCACCTTATTTTTTGTCCCACTTTGGGACTTCAACTTTTGGGGGTCTGATCCCCTTTAACCACCTCAGCCCCTATAGCTTAAACACCCTGAAAGACCAGGCCACTTTTTACACTTCTGACCTACACTACTTTCACTGTTTATTGCTCGGTCATGCAACTTACCACCCAAATGAATTTTACCTCCTTTTCTTCTCACTAATAGAGCTTTCATTTGGTGGTATTTCATTGCTGCTGACATTTTTACTTTTTTTGTTATTAATCGAAATTTTACGATTTTTTTGCAAAAAAATGACATTTTTCACTTTCAGTTGTAAAATTTTGCAAAAAAAACGACATCCATATATCAATTTTGCTCTAAATTTACTGTTATACATGTCTTTGATAAAAAAAAAATGTTTGGGTAAAAAAAAAATTGTTTGGGTAAAAGTTATAGCGTTTACAAACTATGGTACAAAAATGTGAATTTCCGCTTTTTGAAGCAGCTCTGACTTTCTGAGCACCTGTCATGTTTCCTGAGGTTCTACAATGGCCAGACAGTACAAACACACCACAAATGACCCCATTTCGGAAAGTAGACACCCTAAGGTATTCGCTGATGAGCATAGTGAGTTCATAGAACTTTTTATTTTTTGTCACAAGTTAGCGGAAAATGATGATTTTTTTTTTTTTTCTTACAAAGTCTCATATTCCACTAACTTGTGACAAAAAATAAAAACTTCCATGAACTCACTATGCCCATCAGCGAATACCTTGGGGTGTCTTCTTTCCAAAATGGGGTCACTTGTGGGGTAGTTATACTGCCCTGGCATTCTAGGGGCCCAAATGTGTGGGGTGTCTTCTTTCCAAAATGGGGTCACTTGTGGGGTAGTTATACTGCCCTGGCATTCTAGGGGCCCAAATGTGTGGTAAGGAGTTTGAAATCAAATTCTGTAATAAATGGCCGGTGAAATCCGAAAGGTGCTCTTTGGAATGTGGGCCCCTTTGCCCACCTAGGCTGCAAAAAAGTGTCACACATGTGGTATCTCCGTATTCAGGAGAAGTTGGGGAATGTGTTTTGGGGTGTCATTTTACATATACCCATGCTGGGTGAGATAAATATCTTGGTCAAATGCCAACTTTGTATAAAAAAAATGGGAAAAGTTGTCTTTTGCCAAGATATTTCTCTCACCCAGCATGGGTATATGTAAAATGACACCCCAAAACACATTCCCCAACTTCTCCTGAATACGGAGATACCACATGTGTGACACTTTTTTGCAGCCTAGGTGGGCAAAGGGGCCCATATTCCAAATAGCACCTTTCGGATTTCACTGGTCATTTTTTACAGAATTTGATTTCAAACTCCTTACCACACATTTGGGCCCCTAGAATGCCAGGGCAGTATAACTACCCCACAAGTGACCCCATTTTGGAAAGAAGACACCCCAAGGTATTCGCTGATGGGCATAGTGAGTTCATGGAAGTTTTTATTTTTTGTCACAAGTTAGTGGAATATGAGACTTTGTAAGAAAAAAAAAAAAAATCATCATTTTCCACTAACTTGTGACAAAAAATAAAAAATTCTAGGAACTCGCCATGCCCCTCACGGAATACCTTGGGGTGTCTTCTTTCCAAAATGGGGTCACTTGTGGGGTAGTTATACTACCCTGGCATTCTAGGGGCCCAAATGTGTGGTAAGTAGGTAAATGACCTGTGAAATCCGAAAGGTGCTCTTTGGAATGTGGGCCCCTTTGCCCACCTAGGCTGCAAAAAAGTGTCACACATGTGGTATCTCCGTATTCAGGAGAAGTTGGGGAATGTGTTTTGGGGTGTCATTTTACATATACCCATGCTGGGTGAGAGAAATATCTTGGCAAAAGACAACTTTTCCCATTTTTTTTATACAAAGTTGGCATTTGACCAAGATATTTCTCTCACCCAGCATGGGTATATGTAAAATGACACCCCAAAACACATTCCCCAACTTCTCCTGAATACGGAGATACCACATGTGTGACACTTTTTTGCAGCCTAGGTGGGCAAAGGGGCCCAAATTCCTTTTAGGAGGGCATTTTTAGACATTTGGATACCAGACTTCTTCTCACGCTTTGGGGCCCCTAAAATGCCAGGGCAGTATAAATACCCCACATGTGACCCCATTTTGGAAAGAAGACACCCCAAGGTATTCAATGAGGGGCATGGCGAGTTCATAGAAAAAAATATTTTTTGGCACAAGTTAGCGGAAATTGATTTTTTTGATTTTTTTCTCACAAAGTCTCCCTTTCCGCTAACTTGGGACAAAAATTTCAATCTTTCATGGACTCAATAAGCCCCTCAGAAAATACCTTGGGGTGTCTTCTTTCCAAAATGGGGTCATTTGTGGGGTGTTTGTACTGCCCTGGCATTTGAGGGTCTCCGAAATCATTACATGCATTAGGAGTTTCTGCTATTCTCCTTATATTGAGCATACGGGTAATGAGATTTTTTTTTTCCGTTCAGCCTCTGGGCTGAAAGAAAAAAATGAATGGCACAGATTTCTTCATTCGCATCGATCAATGTGGATGAAAAAATCTCTGCCAAAAAAAGAAAAAGGAGGGGAAAGGCATCTGCCAGGACATAGGAGCTCCGCCCAACATCCATACCCACTTAGCTCGTATGCCCTGGCAAACCAGATTTCTCCATTCACATCAATCGATGTGGATGAATAAATCCTTGCCGGGATTTTTTTTTTTATATATACAAAGTGTTTGCCAAAGTATATGAACACCGCCACCTCCTCAGCTCATATGCCTCGGCAAACGTATCTTTTACTGCAGAGGAGAAATCTCGTCTTGCAGCGCCGCATACACCGACTTGCGTGTAATCTGACAGCAGCGCAATGCTTCTGTCAGAATGCACATCAGTGCTGCAGCTAGTCGATCGGTTGGTCCACCTGGAAGGTAAAAAAAACAAAACAAAAAAGAAAAAACCAGGCCGCAACGCAATAAATTTATTAACTTTTGAACCAAACATATAAACTTTTTTTAAACTTTTTTAACTGAACGTTAACTTTTTTACTTACCGGTAATTTTTTTTTTGTTTAGTTTTTTTTTTACCTTTTATAGAACAAACCTCTCCTTCCCCATGGGACAATGTGCAAAGCGCAAATCGCCCAAAGATGTGGCGAAGTACGTTATGCACTTTATCCCAGGTGAAAGGAGAGGTTTGCAGCAGCTGTGAGTAAAAGGGCCCTAATAGCCCTGTGTGTCTGTCCTGTGAGATGCAATCCCTATGCTAAGTGTACCTGGGTGTGGTACTTCCGGAAACACTCTCCTAAGCATAGGGCAGGGTGGTCAGGACAGTCAGGACAGAAATAGCGAATGTCACGCCTTATTCCACTCCTGCTACAGACACGACATCTTTTTCGGGGGGACGGTTGGGTTGAGGTACCAGGAACGACACTGTCGCTCGTGTAGACGGCTAACTACACTGGTGGATGGGGCCACGGAACCTTCTGGATACAGGAGGTTCTCGATGATCTCTTCCTGGAATTTGAGGAAGGATCCTGTTCTCCCAGCCTTACTGTAGAGAATAAAACTATTGTACAGAGCCAATTGAATTAAATATACAGACACCTTCTTATACCAGCGTCTGGTGCGTCGGGAAACTAAATACGGAGACAACATCTGGTCATTGAAGTCCACCCCTCCCATGAGCAAATTATAGTCGTGGACTGAGAGGGGCTTTTCAATGACACGGGTTGCTCGCTCAATTTGTATTGTCGTGTCTGCGTGAATGGAGGAGAGCATGTAAACGTCACGCTTGTCTCTCCATTTCACCGCGAGCAGTTCTTCGTTACACAAGGCAGCCCTCTCCCCCCTTGCAAGACGGGTGGTAACGAGCCGTTGGGGGAAGCCCACGCGAATAGTTCGCGCGGTGCCACAGGCGCAAATCCGTTCTAGAAACAAATGCCTAAAGAGGGCCACACTTGTGTAGAAATTGTCCACATAAAGATGGTACCCCTTGCCAAATAAGGGTGACACCAAGTTCCAGACTGTCTTCCCACTGCTCCCCAGGTAGTCAGGGCAACCGACCGGCTCCAGGGTCTGATCTTTTCCCTCATAGATCCGAAATTTGTGGGTATAGCCTGTGGCCCTTTCACAGAGCTTATACAATTTGACCCCATACCGGACACGCTTGCTTGGGATGTATTGTTTGAAGCCAAGGCGCCCGGTAAAATGTATTAGGGACTCGTCTACGCAGATGTTTTGCTCGGGGGTATACAAATCTGCAAATTTCTGGTTGAAGTGGTCTATGAGGGGCCGAATTTTGTGGAGCCGGTCAAAAGCTGGGTGGCCTCTGGGACGGGAGGTGGTGTTGTCGCTAAAATGCAGGAAACGGAGGATGGCCTCAAATCGTGCCCTGGACATAGCAGCAGAGAACATGGGCATGTGATGAATCGGGTTCGTGGACCAATATGACCGCAATTCATGCTTTTTAGTTAGACCCATGTTGAGGAGAAGGCCCAGAAAAATTTTAATTTCAGAAACTTGGACTGGTTTCCACCGGAAAGGCTGGGCATAATAGCTTCCTGGGTTGGCGGATATAAATTGTGTGGCATACCGGTTTGTCTCTGCCACGACTAAGTCCAAGAGCTCCGCAGTCAAGAACAGCTCAAAAAATCCCAGGGCCGAACCGATATGAGCCGTCTCAACCCGAACTCCAGACTGGGCGGTGAAAGGGGGAACTACAGGTGCGGCTGAAGTTGGGGGCTGCCAATCAGGATTTGCCAGCACCTCAGGGATTCTAGGGGCTCTACGGGCCTGTCTGTGCGGTGGCTGCGACGGGGTAACTATTGCACGTGCCACCGTACCAGCTTCAACTGCCCTTCTGGTGCTCGCCACGTCACCATGTTGTATGGCAGTGCTGGTACTAGGTCCAGGGAGGGCTGCGCTGCTGGTGTATGCCTCACCACGTGATCCGGCAGCGACAGCCCCACTCTGCTGCTCTTGAAGCGGATCCTGCATAACCTGTGGTCTAGCGACACGGGGCCGGGTACGCCTGGTTCTATCAGGGACCTCCACCTCCTCGTCCGAACTTTGGATCAGAGAGCCACTGCTTTCTACAGGTTCATATTCTGACCCGCTAGATTCGTCAGATGAGGGTTCCCATTCCTCATCCGACTGGGTCAGAATCCTGTAGGCCTCTTCAGAAGAATACCCCCTGTTTGACATTTTGGACTACTAAATTTAGGGGTATTCCCTGAGACTACCCAAGAAAAAAAGCAAACCTGTCTTACAAAGGGGAGGCTAGCGAAGTACCGGAGGCCGCTGCGGTTGATAAAAAATATCAAAACTGATTTTTTTATCGCTGCAGTGCTTGTACAGTGAATGTGCAGTGATCAAAAAAAAATAATTTTTTGTCACTGCGGTGGAGCGGGCGTGGGTGAACGCACGTGTGGGCGACCGATCAGGCCTGATCGGGCAAACACTGCATTTTGGGTGGAGGGCGAACTAAAGTGACACTAATACAATTATAGATCTGACCGTGATCAGTTTTGATCACTTACAGATACTATAAAAGTACAAATGCTGATTAGCGATACGCTAATCAGCGAATCAGTGACTGCGGTGGGCTGGGCGCTAACCGATCGCTAACTACCTAACCAAGGGGCCTAAACTATCCTAAAACCTAACAGCCAATACTAGTGAAAAAAAAAAAGTGACAGTTTACACTGATCACTTTTTGTCTTTCACTAGTGATTGACAGGGGCGATCAAAGGGGTGATTGTGGTGCAGGGGGGTGATCTGGGGCTAAGGTGTAGTGTTGGTGCTACTCACTGTGAAGTCTGCTCCTCTGCTGGATCCAACCGACGAAAAGGACCAGCAGAGGAGCAGACAAGCCATATAACAGATCATATTTACTAATATGATCTGTTATATGGCTTGTGATTCGTTTTTTTGAAAATCGCCAGCCTGCCAGCCAATGATCGTTGCTGGCAGGCTGGTGACTAAATTGTTCTTTAACTTTTGCCGGCCCGTGATGCGCATGCGCGGGCCGGCTTTGAGCGAAATCTCGCGTCTCGCGAGATGACGCGTATATGCGTGACTCTGCGCAGCGCTGCCGCCTCCGGAACGCGATCCTGCGTTAGGCGGTCCGGAGGCGGTTAAAATGCATTCCAATAATTCTGTATTGGAATGCATTGGCTGTATGAGTAATACAGTGTGTACAGCTTCCTGCCTGCGAGATCCAGGGGGCTGGATCTCACAGGCTCTTCACCGGAAGGCATCGCGCTGCCTTCCATGCCATCGGGTCCCCATTACAGCAGCACGGGGACCCGATGGCACCGCCGATCTCCGCCGGAACGACCCGTAAACGCCGCAAACCGCAGGTCTGAATTGACCGATACGGGGGAGTCACAGGACCCACCCCCGCGCATTGTCCCAGCGTGCCTGCTGATTGATTTCAGCAGGCACCAAGTTCCGATCACCGCCCGCCGCGCGGCGGTGATAGGAACTACACATGACGTACCGGTACGTCATGTGTCCTTAAGTACCAGGACATCATGACGTACCGGTATGTCATATGTCTCTAAGAGGTTAAAGGCTATGAACACCTTTGGGGGCATTTTTTTTTTTATTGCATTGTACTCATTTTGAGCTCAAAAATTTTTTTTTCATTGGTCTTTATTACAAATATGGAGTCCTTTTTTCTGTACAGAGCAGAGATGCTCTAATAGAGGGATCAGAATTTTCTCTCAGCTCCATCAGCCAGCTAATATGACGGACTCCTTGTCTCTGTTCTCTGACATTATAAACACTCATTATACATTATAGCTCAGTTATTATCTTAATGATAGGAATGTGGCTTAAATACGTTTTTATGATCGCTTAGTAAATTAGAGATAAGGGCTATTAGATGACAAGTAAAAGTAATAAGTAGATTCACAAAGCTAGACAAACAGTTAACCCTTTGTGACAGAATGGCTCAATATTTTTAATAAAGACCAATTGAAAAAATGATTTTTAGCCCAAAATGAGTAAAATTCATTCATAAAAAAAAAAAAAATTGCCTCCAAAGGTGTACCTGCCCCTTCACTGTGACTGACAGCGCTTATGCAGAGAGTTCGGCAAAGCCAGCCGAACTGTCAGTCACAGCGAATGGGCAGGGAAGGGGGCGTGGTCATCTTGACTGGAAGCAAGGAGGCCGCTGCCCCCTTGACTTCAAGCATGTCTAGAGAAGCACACCGGCAGGGGATAAAAATGTTTTCTGAGCTTTAGCCGCATCGGCCTTCCGGAAGAAAACAATCGTCAGAAACACGCTGCTGGCTACTCTCAGGTACTGCTGGCGGCTTGGGATGGTTTTTGGAGGTGATAGGTTTCCTTTAAGCCATGGGTAGAGGGCAACATCTGTGCTGTAACCATAGTGAGAATGGATCATGCACCAGAAGATACTACTATCTTGCAGCTTCTCCATCATTGAATTATGTATCAATTTAAGTGAATGGGAAAAGTCCCTACTGTGGTGCCTATTCACTTCCACTGGAATGAAACTGTCATGATTCTCACCAAAATAGCAACCTTGGCTGGACTCCGTAAAGCTCTCAGTTAGAGCCAAATAAATTGACCAACATTTGTATCACTCCATAACTTTCTACCCCAGCTTGTAGAAAATTATCTATACAGAACCCGCCCACTGCCATGTCCATCCTGGGTTTGTCTCTTACCTTCATCATCTTCAAACGTAACAATGGCATAAGTTGGATTTCCCTGTATAATGTCGATGCTTTCCAGCTCTCCTCCCCCATTTCTGCTCCTCAGGAAATGTATGGTGAGTTTATCCTTTGCACGTCCAGCTGGGATGTCAGTCGGAATTCCATCTACTCTCAGCCTTTTCCTTTCCATTGCTCCCAGGTCTTTCAGGAAGCTGCTAACAAAAATACAGACTGGAATGACACAGACAATTACGCTATTTTTGGAGACTACAATCCTGTCTCTCAGAGTAGAGAGACAGGATTGTAGGTCACTCCCTGGATGCCCAGTGAGCTTTTTAACCGTTAATCAAACTGCATAAATCAATAGTTCAGGCGAATATAAGAAAAATTGTAATATATCTTATCAAAGAAAAATTCCTCTTTCTCCACTGAACAGACAATTCATCTCCGCCTCCTGGACTGAAGTTACATACTGCCCACAGAAGTCTATGGAGTGCAGAGAAAGAGGTGTGAATAGCAAAGGGAGAGACAACCAGAGAGACATGTTTCACCTCAGGGCTGGATTCACATCTACACTGCTAGACTGCTGTGTATGTCTTCCATGATGCTGCTGCTTCTAGGGCTGTGCTACAGATACAGAGGGGCGCCGGTTCCTCAGGACATCACGTCATCAATATCAGATCAGCGGGGGTGCAACTCCGGGCACCCCCGACAATCAGCTGTTTGAAGAGAGGGCGGTGCTCAAGCACTGCATTCTCTTCGTTGTTTACTTGCTCCGTCGACATTGTAGCGGCGAGAAGGTGTAATTACAACTCCTTAATCCCATTCACTTGAATGGCATAGAGTGTAACCACAACTGCTCCTTCCCATTTAAGTGAATGGGATGGCAGAGCTGTAATTATACTGCTCGTCGCTGCAGCAATGCCAACGGCAATCAGGTAAACGGTAAAGAGAATGCAATGGGTTCTCTTCAAACAGCTGAACAGTGGGGGTGCCGGGAGTCGGACCCCCGCCGATCTGATATCAATGACCTATCTTGAGGATAGGTCAGCAATATAGGAAACTGGACACCCCCTTTAAGGCTGGGCCTGCATTGATTCTGGCCAAGACATACTATTTTTTTAGCAGACATGTGAAAAGCAGTGACAGGTCTTCTTTAACTATAAAGTCACATGCTGCTAGGGATCGACCGATATTGATTTTTTTAGAGCAGATACCAATACCAATAACCTGTGAACTTTCAGGCCAATAGCTTATACCGATATTCTGTGCATTTTCATTTTGGAAAAAAAAATATTCTGTTACGGCGTTCGCCACATAGAGGAGTTTAAAAAAAAAAAAATTTCATAGTTTGGACTTTTTGGACAGGACAATATGTGATATGTTTATTTATTTATTGTTTATATATTTTATATGTCAAATTGGGAAAGGGGCCAAGGCCTTTTCGCTGTTTACCGCAGACCCAGTGACGTCACGACTAGTATCACTGGCCTGGGCGCGGCTAAGCTCCATTCAAGTGAACAGAGCTTAGCCCCGCCCAGGCCAGTTGATACTAGTCGTGATGTCACTGGGCCTGCGGTAAACAGCGAGAAGGCCGCGGCGCTACTGCCAGCGCCGCTGTCCTCTCAAACAGCTGATCAGCAGGGGTCCCAGGTGTCGGACCCCCGCCGATCAGATGCTGATGATCTATCCAGAGGAAAAAAACTGCAGAACCCCTTTAATATTTTGGTGGTTTTTTTTTTACTTTTTATTTAATAACTATTTCCCCTCTTAGGGGCTAGAACCTGGGATCTTTTAATCCCTTGTCCTATTCACCCTAATAGATCTCTATTAGGGTGAATAGGATCTAACAGTCTCCCTGCTGCCCTGTGCATACTGCACACATCAGCACGGAGCTTACCATGGCAGCCAGGGCTTCAGTAGCGTCCTGGCTTCCATGGTAACCGATCAGAGCCCCAGGATTACACTGCTGGGGCTCCGATCAGAAGCTGCCACTGCCACCAATGGAGAGAAGGGGAGGGGACCCTGTGGCCACTGCCACCAATGATTTTTATACTGAGGGGGGGGGGGGGGGGGCAGCGCCACCAATGGTTTTAATACTGGGGGGTGGGGGAAGGGCACACTGCGCCGCCAATGTTGCTAATACTGGGGAGGGCACACTGCGCCACCAATGATAATTAACGTTTAATACAGGAGGCGGGTGTGTCGGCGCAGAATCATATAGCCGGCACCCTGCCTCTGAGCTGCGATCAGCGGCAGCAGTTAACCCCTCAGGTGCGGCACCTGACGGGTTAACTGCCGCGGATCGCAGCTTCCTGTCATACAGGCTGGGCACCGCCTCCTGTATTTGTATTAGACGTTAATTATCATTGGTGGCGCAGTGTGCCAGCCCCTCCTCCTCCCGTCTCTCCTCATTGGCAGCGCGGCACAGGGGGAGGGAGAGAGTTACTCCTTCCCTGTGCTGCTGAGGGAACATGAGCGCGCTGACAGCAGTTTTTCTTAGAACTCTTGAGGTAGACTGTTCCTTTTACTCCTCCTAGAAATATATGAATAAAAAGACGGTGAAGTGTCAAAGGGGGCCTGTCCCTACGATGTGCCGCTGGCAGCACTGATTGGATAGTGCCAGACACACCCCTGACTGGTAACACCCAGTTGTCAATATAGTGATAAATGTCTAGGAGGAATAAAAGAGGAACGATACACTGCAGAGTTTAAGAAAAGATGCCCCAGGATTATTATTTCATAGGGAATACAAACTAAAACAGGCAGGTCAGGAGAGGTGTATTCAACAGATCACTGCAGTCCTTCATTCTTCTATTATAGTAAACAGGTGTACTTACCTGCAACTGAGGTGACACTGCTCAGCATGGAAACAGCCTCCTTCCCCTGCAGAGACAAATGGGTTAATTTACTGAGTGCATCTTACAATGTGTAATCCTCCCCAATACACTGAATTTGGGGGTACACCGTGTTTCAACAAGAGAGGCCGTGCTGAGGACGTGGGGGGGATATTTGGGGAGCCGGAGAAGAAAGGAGTAAGCAATATTAGGTTCCTGCGCACGCTTTATGAAGTGGCAGTGCGAGACTGGTAAACACAACACAGCCTCACCATGGCAGCAAAGTGTGGGGCGAGGAGACCGGGACGCCGTACCAGCAGATAAAATCTAATGGCAGGGAACGACTAAACAGGATCTATTCAGGATTGGAGCGTTATTACCTATTCATGCATGGACCCCCCCCCGCTTAACATGGCAATTAAAATTAGGACACGTGCCAACAAATTTATTTCATCGCATGGACTGCCAAGGAACAAATGCAATTCCTACTACGTTTCCAGGAGACACAATACAGAGATCTAAGACCCACCACCTAACCAATACTGATACCGTGTCATACATGAGGATATCGCGCTGTGCATAGAGCACGCACATGGACGTGTGAATACAAACATTAAAGGGCATCTCTCAGCAGATTTGTACCTACAAAACAGGCATCAGTGTTGGTCCCATGTTTATATGTGCCCACATTAGGGCTGCAGCGATCGATTATTTTAATAATCAAGTATTCTATCAATTAATCCAACGATTAATCGAGTACTCTAACAAGAAAAAAAAGAAATAAAAGAACGTTTTCCTTTATAAAAACTCATCACCCCCTTGTCCCATCATCAGAACCCCCTGCAATCAGTCCTCAGCGCCATCAGCCCCCTCCATGCCATCATCTCTCTCCCAGTGCCACCAGCTTCTCCCAGTGCCTTCAGCTTCCCCCATGCCATCAGTCCTCTGTGCCATCACCCCCCATGTCATCAGTCCTCTGTGCCGACAGTCCTCCATGCCCTCCGCTTCTAGCCATCAGTCCCCAGCGCCAGTATTACCATTCCTGTGGGGGCGCCACTCCTCAGCTCCTTAGTCTCTTCTTCTCCAGCGCTGCACTGTTGTCCTGACGTCACACAGCGTCAGGTCATAGTGCACGTGTCAGGATCCAGTGCAGCGCAGTGCGGGCCGGCAGGGGACCACAGAGCGTGAGTAATAGCAAGCGCTTCACTCATTTCACTCATGCTCGGTGGGCACATGACACAAACACATCCTCAATGCAAAAAATTTGCATCAAGGATTTTTTGTGTTGAGTTACTTGATTTAATCGAGCTATCGTTGCAGCCCTAGCCCAAATGATGTTTTAATAAATTCAAATGAGCCTCTAGGAGCAACGGGGGCGTGGCCGTTACTCTTAGAGGCTCAGCTCTCTCTGAAACTGCTGCACCCTCTGCAGTATGATTGACTTTAGGAGAAGTCAGGGCAAGGTGTGATGACGTTTTCACTGCCTGGCCCTGTCAATAAAGTGGAGAGGGCATGGCAGTTGTAGAGAGAGCTGAGCCTCTAGGAGTAATGGCAACACCCCCATTGTGCCCAGGCAACTGTGCCAAGGGAACACTCTTTTATGCAGTTATCAGGTAAATAGGGCCTGATGCATGCATTTGTCCTAGGCACTGTGAGCTTTTCCGATACATCCCCCTAAACATTGAGCTATAGCACTATGGGGGGGCGTTTATTAAGATCAACGTATTATATGCCAACCTTACCCCATCCCCCTCTGAAGTCAGCTGCAGCAATATTATTAAAAAGGTGCCCGCCTCCTGTCTATGCAGGTTTGTGTGCCAAAACGGAAATGTACACCAGCAAGGGAACTAGTGTAGCTTTCAGGGGCATACTGGGAACTTAAAGGGAACCTGTCACTGGGATTTTGTGTATAGAGCTGAGGACATGGGTTGCTAGATGGCCGCTAGCACATCCGCAATATCCAGTCCCCATAGCTCTGTGTGCTTTTATTGTGTAAAAAAAAAATTATTTTATATATATGTAAATGAGGCAAGTAGAAGCCCAAGAAGCGGTTACTAACAATTCCGGAGCCCAGCCACGCCCACTGTGAAGGAGCCCAGCACCGCCCCGCATACTTCAAATCTACTCCTTGCTCCCCGACGTCACAAAGCTAGAGCGCCGTAATCTCGCAATGCGCGAGCTGTCACCCAAAATCCAGATGACAGGTTCCCTTTAAAATGGCCCTGGAATAAAACCTAATGTTGTAGGGGAGTCCAAATTGACAGAAGGCAGGGCCAGTGCACAGTGCGGTACAAAATAATGCCCAGCAGCAGAAAAATACCTCCCTAGAAGCTGCCCCTCTGTGGTGGCCAGCACCAGCTGCCATGTTCTGTCCTCCTCAGGATGGCAATACCGATGTATTCAGGACTCAGGAGGGCACCTGCAGGGCCGTCTTTACCAAGGGGCAAAAGGGGCAGCTGCCCCGGGCCAAGTTGCTCCTGGGGGGCCCAAGGCAGCTGCCTCTTGAGCCCTGCTAGCTACTGTCCCGGGTGTCAAGCTGTCAGCTACACAGGCATCGTACTGTGTTAAAGTTGTGATCAAGGACCTTAATGACATCATCACCATGTGACCAGTAACCTAGCAATTACTGGTCACATGGCTATGAGGTCATCACAAGTCCTAGCAGGAATTAACTGTGGAGCTTTTTTGTGTGAAGATTACATCAGAAAAAGGTGACAGGGGCTGTTATGTTAATATACTGTAAACTACTGTATAGTGGGGTGCTGTATACTGTGTGGGGGCCTGTATACTGTGGGGGGCTGTATATTGTGTGGGACTGTATACTGTGTGGTGGGCTGTATACTGTGTGGTGGGCTGTATACTGTGGGGGGCTGTATACTGTGGGGGGCTGTATACTGTGGGGGGCTGTATACTGTGGGGGGCTGTATACTGTGGGGGGCTGTATACTGTGTGGGACTGTATACTGTGTGCTGGGCTGTATACTATGGGGGGCCTGTATACTGTGGTGGGCTGTATACTGTGTGCTGGGCTGTATACTGTGGGGGGCTGTATACTGTGGGGGGCTGTATACTGTGGGGGGCTGTATACTGTGGGGGGCTGCATACTGTGTGGGGGCCTGTATACTGTGTGGGGGCCTGTATACTGTGTGGTGGGCTGTATACTGCGTGGTGGGCTGTATACTGCGTGGGGGGCTGTATACTGCGTGGGGGGCTGTATACTGTGTGGGGGGGCTGTATACTGTGTGGGGGCCTGTATACTGTGTGGGGACTGTATACTGTGTGGGGGGGATGTATACTGTGTGGGGGGCTGTATACTGTGTGGGGGGGCTGAATACTGTGTGGTGGGCTGTATACTGTGTGGGGGCTGTATACTGTGTGGGGGCTGTATACTGTGTGGGGGCTGTATACTGTGTGGGGGCTGTATACTGTGTGGGGGCTGTATACTGTGTGGGGGCTGTATACTGTGTGGGGGCTGTATACTGTGTGGGGGGCTGTATACTGTGTGGGGGGGCTGTATACTGTGTGTGGGGGCTGTATACTGTGTGGGGGCCTGTATACTGTGTGGGGGCCTGTATACTGTGTGGGGGGCTGTATACTGTGTGGGGGGCTGTATACTGTGTGGGGGGCTGTATACTGTGTGGGGGCCTGTATACTGTGTGGGGGCCTGTATACTGTGGGTGCGGTATAGTGTGGAGTGCTATACTGCTGTACTGTATAGTGTGGGGGGCTGTATCGTGTATATTTTGGGGTGCTGTATACAGTGAGGTGTTGTATACTGTGGGCTGCTATACTGCTCTACTGTACAGGGAGTGCAGAATTATTAGGCAAGTTGTATTTTTGAGGATTAATTTTATTATTGAACAACAACCATGTTCTCAATGAACCCAAAAAACTCATTAATATCAAAGCTGAATATTTTTGGAAGTAGTTTTTAGTTTGTTTTTAGTTTTAGCTATTTTAGGGGGATATCTGTGTGTGCAGGTGACTATTACTGTGCATAATTATTAGGCAACTTAACAAAAAACAAATATATACCCATTTCAATTATTTATTTTTACCAGTGAAACCAATATAACATCTCAACATTCACAAATATACATTTCTGACATTCAAAAACAAAACAAAAACAAATCAGTGACCAATATAGCCACCTTTCTTTGCAAGGACACTCAAAAGCCTGCCATCCATGGATTCTGTCAGTGTTTTGATCTGTTCACCATCAACATTGCGTGCAGCAGCAACCACAGCCTCCCAGACACTGTTCAGAGAGGTGTACTGTTTTCCCTCCTTGTAAATCTCACATTTGATGATGGACCACAGGTTCTCAATGGGGTTCAGATCAGGTGAACAAGGAGGCCATGTCATTAGATTTTCTTCTTTTATACCCTTTCTTGCCAGCCACGCTGTGGAGTACTTGGATGCGTGTGATGGAGCATTGTCCTGCATGAAAATCATGTTTTTCTTGAAGGATGCAGACTTCTTCCTGTACCACTGCTTGAAGAAGGTGTCTTCCAGAAACTGGCAGTAGGACTGGGAGTTGAGCTTGACTCCATCCTCAACCCGAAAAGGCCCCACAAGCTCATCTTTGATGATACCAGCCCAAACCAGTACTCCACCTCCACCTTGCTGGCGTCTGAGTCGGACTGGAGCTCTCTGCCCTTTACCAATCCAGCCACGGGCCCATCCATCTGGCCCATCAAGACTCACTCTCATTTCATCAGTCCATAAAACCTTAGAAAAATCAGTCTTGAGATATTTCTTGGCCCAGTCTTGACGTTTCAGCTTGTGTGTCTTGTTCAGTGGTGGTCGTCTTTCAGCCTTTCTTACCTTGGCCATGTCTCTGAGTATTGCACACCTTGTGCTTTTGGGCACTCCAGTGATGTTGCAGCTCTGAAATATGGCCAAACTGGTGGCAAGTGGCATCTTGGCAGCTGCACGCTTGACTTTTTTCCACACGCTTCTTGCGACCCTGTTGACTATTTTGAATGAAACGCTTGATTGTTCGATGATCACGCTTCAGAAGCTTTGCAATTTTAAGAGTGCTGCATCCCTCTGCAAGATATCTCACTATTTTTGACTTTTCTGAGCCTGTCAAGTCCTTCTTTTGACCCATTTTGCCAAAGGAAAGGAAGTTGCCTAATAATTATGCACACCTAATATAGGGTGTTGATGTCATTAGACCACACCCCTTCTCATTACAGAGATGCACATCACCTAATATGCTTAATTGGTAGTAGGCTTTCGAGCCTATACAGCTTGGAGTAAGACAACATGCATAAAGAGGATGATGTGGTCAAAATACTCATTTGCCTAATAATTCTGCACGCAGTGTATACTGTGAGGTGTTGTATACTGTGGGGTGCTGTATACTGTGGGCTGCTATACTGCTCTACTATATACTGTGGGGTACTGTATAGTGTGGGGTGCTATACTGCATACTGTGGGTTGCTCTATACTATAGGGTGCTATACTGCATACTGTGTGGTGCTGTATTCTATAGGGTTCTATACTGCATACTGTGGGTTGCTGTATACTATAGGGTGCTATACTGCATACTGTGGGGTGCTGGGGTGCACTGTAACACTAGGGTGAGCCGAGCCCTGGTCTCCTTCCTGCAGAGCAGTGCCTACTTCCAGCCTGAGCCCAGCTGCCCAGAGCACTGATCCTGAGCCGCTGGAGTCTTCAGAACTGGAAGTATTTACAGTCATTCACTGGACTCTACCAGATGTGTGGATTTGTGGTGGAGGGCGTGATTGCCTGCTAAGGTGTGGGAATGCAGGATCCAGGGGGCCCAAGTAAATTTTTGCCCAATCAATATTAAAGACGGCCCTGGGCACCTGTGGTCAGTATATAACTACCCCATGCCCCCAGCATTAACTGACTCTGGGAGTGACAGATCATTACTTATTATGGCTGAAAACTTTGCGCATCCATAGTGTGTGCCGAATTATGTGACTCTTTGATGCCAGTTTTGTGGCATACAGGGGATGATAAATGACACCACCCCCCCAGCCAAACGGTCACTATAACAGTCATAATGCTCCCATGGTAAAAGAAGAGGCAGGAGGCCGACATCTTAATGTGGACCTTGTAGCTGGCATAAGACTCCCATAAAAGTGTCAGTCACCCACCCCTTGTATTACCCGGGGTGGGCAGAAGACGCGCCACTGTCACAATGACATCACAGGTGCATACTGGCATATACACAGACTATAGGGGGAGATTTATAAAAACTGATGTAAAGGGAAAATGACGTAGTCGCTCATAGCAACCAATCAGATTCCACATTTCATTTTCCAGAGCTATGTTGGAAAATGAGAGGATCAATCCGATTGGTTGATAGGGGCAAACATCGGTTTTGATAAAATCTCCCCAACTTTGCAAAGGCTTCAACACTAATAATCCAGAAGATCCTTCAGTCTCAGAGTCTCCAGGACAGGAGGCAACACTGCGAATTGATCAGGGTCTGGACTCTGGACCCCCCTTGATCCTAAAAGTGAGCATGCACACTTCCAGTCCCCGTAAATGTTTTCAGTGGAAAATAAACACTCGTTTCTCTCTCCAGGAATCACATGCTCTTGGATCAGTGTAAAGGTTTTTGTCTATTGGTTTATGGATGTGATTGTGCAATATAAGACGTGATTCATTAGTGTCCTGTGTGTAATAGCCTCATGCGCGGTATGGCGGCGCCCCTCACTGGTGGAGAATACGCCCTGTGCAGCACAAGGGAAGCAGGAGTTTTGCACCCGGCCTGCGCTGCTCTCCATGTGACTGCAGGCAACCGTTCCAAATATCAGGATCCTCATCACAGCCAAACCTGCCGATAAAACACAGAATACAGCTCCCCCTGGTGGAACACAGGCAGTATTACAGTGCTTGAGGTTTTACAATTGGCATATTTTTATATTTCATATTTACATCCATGCAAACTCATTGGAAATATCTATCATCAGAGCAGGGGGAAATCTTCACGTTTAGGGCTAACCCTTCAATATGCTCTATTAGGATATGATGAGCCCCCTCCCCCACTGAATCCCCTGCAATACTGTTTTAGGAAAGGCGATTTGTCTATGGGACCGGCACAGTATGTAAAAGGAGTATGGCTGCCAGAGCCTGTATGTTATCTGTAACCATAGGGACACACAGGTCTGCATAGAAGCTGCACACACAAAATGCTAGAACATCCACTGCAATGGCCAGGATCAAAGGCGACTCCATTCCTGGCTGTTTGACCCCTTAGATGCTGGGTGCTCTTCACATAACCAGTACTTGCAATTGTCCATGACCTCGGTAGTTATTGTATATAGTTTATGGCATCTACTATAAAATGTCTGTCACAGGTATTGATGTGCATGTAGTCAGTATGAACCGGATAAACCAGCAATGGGCCGCAGTGATAATCACCGATGTCTTATACAGCGTTATGGCGCTTTTCACCAGTACAGTATGTCCTTCTAGGGGTTACATCCACTTTCCCGCTGTTAACAGCATTGGTCAGGTCAGATGCCAGCAGGTTGCTCGTTGAAATGTCTGGAGTTAGTGCACTGTAGTCGATATGGTAGATGCTCTGATGTGTGTAGGTATAAATACCACTCTCACATGGAGGATACTACAAGCGATATGCAAACGCGTTTAAGAACCTCCTTAGGTTCCCTCGTCAGTGGCGAGTGTACATAAGTATCTGGACTCTAAACTAGGGCTGCAGTAAACGATTATTTTAGTAATCGAGTATTCTACCTATTATTTTTTACGATTATTCAAGTAATCTAATAAGAAAAAATGAATTAATAGACTGTTTTCCTTTATAAAAACTCATCAGACCCCCTGCCATCAGTCCCCAACACCCTTCGTTCTCCCCCTGTGCGATCAGCCCAAGTGCATCAGTTCCCCCAGTGGCATCAGCTCTCCCCCACTCCAGTGCCATCAGCTCTCCCCCACCCCAGTGCCATCAGCTCTCCCCCACCCCAGTGCCATCAGCTCTCCCCCACCCCAGTGCCATCAGCTCTCCCCCACCCCAGTGCCATCAGCTCTCCCCCACCCCAGTGCCATCAGCTCTCCCCCACCACAGTGCCATCAGCTCTCCCCCACCCCAGTGCCTTCAGCTCTCCCCCCACCCAGTGCCTTCAGCTCTCCCCCACCCCAGTGCCATCAGCTCTCCCCCATCCCAGTGCCATCATTTCCACTTCCCCAGTGCCTTCAGCTCTCCCCCCACCCAGTGCCTTCAGCTCTCCGCCCACCCAGTGCCTTCAGCTCTCCGCCCACCCAGTGCCTTCAGCTCTCCCCCCACCCAGTGCCTTCAGCTCTCCGCCCCACCCCAATGCCTTCAGCTCTCCCCCACCCCAGTGCCTTCAGCTCTCCCCCACCCCAGTGCCTTCAGCTCTCCGCCCCACCCCAGTGCCTTCAGCTCTCCGCCCCACCCCAATGCCTTCAGCTCTCCCCCCACCCCAATGCCTTCAGCTCTCCCCCCACCCCAATGCCTTCAGCTCTCCCCCCACCCCAATGCCTTCAGCTCTCCCCCCACCCCAATGCCTTCAGCTCTCCCCCCACCCCAATGCCTTCAGCTCTCCCCCACCCCAATGCCTTCAGCTCTCCCCCACTCCAGTGCCATCAGCTCTCCCCCACCCCAGTGCCATCAGCTCTCCCCCACCCCAGTGCCATCAGCTCTCCCCCACCCCAGTGCCATCAGCTCTCCCCCACCCCAGTGCCATCAGCTCTCCCCCATCCCAGTGCCATCATTTCCACTTCCCCAGTGCCTTCAGCTCTCCCCCCACCCAGTGCCTTCAGCTCTCCCCCCACCCAGTGCCTTCAGCTCTCCCCCACCCAGTGCCTTCAGCTCTCCCCCCACCCAGTGCCTTCAGCTCTCCCCCCACCCAGTGCCTTCAGCTCTCCGCCCCACCCCAATGCCTTCAGCTCTCCGCCCCACCCCAATGCCTTCAGCTCTCCCCCCACCCCAATGCCTTCAGCTCTCCCCCCACCCCAATGCCTTCAGCTCTCCCCCCACCCCAATGCCTTCAGCTCTCCCCCACCCCAATGCCTTCAGCTCTCCCCCACCCCAATGCCTTCAGCTCTCCCCCACCCCAATGCCATCATTATAGTCAATGGTGATGGATCGGCAGTCCGGAGGCACACGGTCGCTAGCGGCAGGACAGATCCGGCAGGCTGGTCATCTGACAGAGGCCCGTGCTGGTGGTGTGAAAGTAGCCTAATATTTCCTGGACAGGTTTGTGCAAATTATTAAAATCTAAACATGTATCCCATTAGTTGTTACTAGAGCTGAGCGATTAATCGAATACATTTGAATAATTCGCCCTTTTACAACTGTACAATAATAATTTTTCAAATATCTTTACATCAATTATTTTTTTATTTCCAAGAGTGTTGTATCAGCGCAGCATGTGCGTGTCTTTACAGTCCCTCCCGTCCACGCTATTAATCCTGGAGCAGGCTGTGGAGCCATGAAGAGGTCCGCACATGCTGCACTGATATAGTGCTCCAGATCACAGCGGGAGCCCGCTTTAAGGGCCTCTTGGGGGTAAGAAAGAGAAAGTGCACCAGCGTACCCTTACCAGTGACATCACAGGCCGCGGCTGCTCAGTGGATGACACACACTGATAAAAAACTGATGACCTAGCCTGAGGATACACAGTATAGGAAGACAGCCGTAAATCATCCTGAAGAAGGTGTGGGGATGCCGCCTGCTCCCAAATATCAGCACTCCAGAACATGCACACATCATTGAGCAGACTGCAGCACTCGGATCCGCTGCAGCTACTGAACAGTTCTTTTAAGGAGGACCTGCCACCTCTCCTGACACATCTGTTTTAGTAACTACATGCATTCCCCAGGTAATACCTATTCCGGAGCATCTTTTCATATAACTATATATTGAGCCATTCCTCTATTATTCCTACAAGTAGTTTATGAATGAACTGCAGTCTGGAATAAAGTTTTATCTGGGTGTTACCAGTTGGAGGGGGTGTCCCTGTACAGTCTGACACAATCTAATCAGTGTTGCCAGTGTTAGACTGCAGGAACACACCACCCAAATGGTAACACCCATCTGACTGCTGGCAATTAATTCATAAACTTCTAGTAGGACTAATAGAGGAATGGCACAACACAGGGAATGTCATCCCACTAGGGCAGTAAGGGTGAACCTTTTGGAGACCGAGTGCCCAAACTGCAACCCAAAACCCACTTATTTATCGCACAGTGCCAACATGGCAATTTAACCTGAATCCTACAGTCCAATATAGTATATTTTCCATGTACTTTATCATTTAGCTATAATAGCTGCCTACATTCAATGAGCTGCCAGTGCTGTTCATAGTGCCCTGCGCTGATGAATGGCAGGAAAAGTCTAAGGCCTCTTGCACACGACTGTATGTATTTTGCGGTCCGCAAAAAACGGATCCACAAAAAATACTGATGACATCCGTGTGCATTCCGTATTTTGCAGAACGGAACAGCTGGCCCCTAATAGAACAGTACTATCCTTGTCCGTAATGCGGACAATAATAGGACATGTTCTATTTTTTTTGCAGAACGGAAATACGGAAACGGAATGCATACGTACCTTCCATTTTTTTTGCGGACCCATTGAAATAAATGGTTCCGTATACGGTCCGCAAAAAAACAAAATGGACACAGAATGAAAATACGTTTGTGTGCAAGAGGCCTAAGGGTCCATTCACACGTCCGTAGTGTATTGCGGATCCGGAATACACCCGGCCGGCACCCCAATAGAACTGCCTATTCTTGTACGCAATTGTGGACAAGAATAGAACATGTTCTATTTTTTTAGGGAGCCGCGGACCGGAAGATCAGGGCCACACTCCGGAAATACGGATGCGGACAGCACACTGTATGCTGTCCACATCTCTTCCGGCCCCATAGAGAATTAATGGGTCCGGATTCGTTCCGCAACATTGCGGAACGGATCCAGACCCATTCTACGGACGTGTGAATGGACCCTAAGGCATATTAGCACACCATAGACTTTTTCCAGGGCGCAGGTGCCCACCGAAAGGTCTACGAGAGCGTGCCATAGGTTTGCCACCACTGCACTAGGGCACGTCACAATGTGATCGTCTGCTGATATAATACTCACTATGCCAAAGCATTGCTGTCTGTCAGTATTAAACTCACAAGCAGATTATTAGGCTTTGCCTTTGACACTGCCTATTAGGCATAACGTCATGGCACACCTATGTTAGATCCACAGCTCCCATGTAAACCATCAACGGCCTGTGAGAGCGGATGGGGTGACAGAAGGAGCCCCCTCCCTCTGTGTAACCACCTAGATGCCA